>NC_134206.1:217452031-217758281 GCF_965140235.1 Caretta caretta
AATAGTCCTTAACCTGTTCTTTCAACACTGAGGGCTGCTCAACTCCTCCCCATAATGTGCTGCCCAGTGCAGCAGTCTGGGAGATGACCTCGTCTGTAAAGACCGAGGCAAAAGAAGCATTGAGTACATCAGCTTTTTCCATATCATCTGTCACTAAGTTGCCTCCCCCATTCAGTAAGTTTCCCACACTTTCCATGACCTTCTTCTTTTTGTTAACATACCTGTAGAAACTCTTCTTGTTACCCTTTACATCCTTGCTAGCTGCAACTCCAATTGTGCTTTGGCCTTCCTGATTACACCCCTGCAGGCTCGAGAAATATTTTTATACTCCTCCCTAGTCTTCTGTCCAAGTTTCCACTTCTTGTAAGCTTCCTTTTTGAGTTTAAGATCACCAAAGATTTCTCTGTTAAGCCAACCTGGTTGCCTGCCATATTTGCTATTCTTTCTGCACATAGGGATGGTTTGTTCCTGCACACTCAATAAGGCTTCTTTAAAATACAGCCAGCTCTCCTGGACTCCTTTCCCCCTCATATTAGCCTCCCAGGGGATCCTGCCCATCAGTTCCCTGAGGGCAGGATCTGGGTATATCTCACCAAATCAATTCCCTGCCATTGCAGAGGCCTCAGGTATTGGTGCCCCTCAGTCCCTCCTAATCTCTGCATGTGGCACACAATAGTTTATTCTCCTGAGGACTGTTACGCTTTGGTCTAATTCAGGTTGGTGGGCTCTGTGCAGATGTAACCCTTCTGACAGGTGGAGCCAGCAGCAACAAGGGCCGGGTTCATTATCTGGGGTTCCTTTTCAACAATACAACACAAAACTTGAGCCCCACCCAGAGACGGGACAATTACACATGACCCCCTGGGCGCCTTTAAGAGGCGATACTTCCCCTCTTGCAAGCACAAAGTCTGAGTGTAGCAAAAACTTTTAATAAAAGGAGGGAAGTAACTCAGCATTAATTTGGGAAGACACCACAACGAGGGTTCATAAACGCAAACCATGAGCAAAAGACAAGAGCAAGTAAATTGGGCAGTGTCCTTTTCCCTTCAGGGTCTTAAGTCCAGCAACCCAAAAGTCTCTTTAACGTGCCAGTCTCTTCTCTGTACCCCACTCACAGTTGCTGAGTTTACCTCCCACCCTGCATGGAGGGGCAGGGTAAGGAAGCACCTTACACACTCCACTGCTCTGGTACTTGCTCATTGCCCCAACAGCCGATTGTCACGCCTCTGTGGGGCTCTGCTCTGGCCCTCTCCACCAGCCACTTGCCACACCTCTCTGGCAGCTTCTCACTCACCAAGATGTCTTCAAGACCCCCACACTTGACACGGCTCTCAATAATTTCAGCTGTTAGTGGGGGAGCCTTACTGCTAGTGCACAGTCTCTTCCAAGAGAAACACTGTCCCAAAGCAGGTCTAATATTTAGACCCAGATATAACTGATTTCAGCTCTACAGCGTGAAACAAGACTCTCAACAGAATCTAAAGTAGCTCTTTTATTAGACCCCGGGAAGATGAGAGAATCCAAGTCCCTCTCTCAACCCAACAGCCTTTAGAATCTATGTCCCCTGCCTAGCAAGTGCCGTTTGTTGAGGGTGACTCCCTCCATCAGGGTATGCCAAGTACATTTCTGCTGCCCTCATTTGGCGCAACAAGAAGAAGAAGGCTTTATTGTTCCTGCCCCAATAACAAGGAAACTTGGGATCCAACACCAGCCACAAGTGATCATTTGGGCAAGTAGTCCTATGATGCTGAGCACCGAGGTAGGGTGGGTGCGTCCATGCAAACAAGATCAGCTTCTGAAGTCTTTTTCCACAGCTCAACACTAGATGTCAAGGGAGAGCTCATTCAGACTCTGCTTACACAGGGGAGACTTTGGTGGCCAGTGATAGGGGTTAGACCGGATTATTTAGTCATTCCAACTGGCCTTAAAATCTGTGGATCTATGTCAGTGGTGGGCAACCTGTGTCTCGCGGGAGGCCTGCGGCCCAAAGGGTAATCCACTGGCAGGCCACAAGGCAGTTTGTTTACATTGACCGTCCGCAGGCATGGCCGCCCGCAGCTCCCAGTTGCTACAGTTCGCTGCTCTTGGCCAATAGGAGCTGCAGAAAGTGGTGGGCAGCATGTCCCTGCAGCCCACGCCACTTCCCTCAGCTCTCATTGGCCAGAAACAGTGAACTGTGTCAAAGGGAATGGCAAAGTCTACATCTTCCTTTTCAGCTTACTTCTGTACCTTTTAAAGTACAAACTTTACATAACATAGTTTTGGGAACTCACTGATTTCCTGTATTCTTTTACTGATTTAACCCCAAAAGATTATGGAATTTTATCACAAAATGTAAATTTGGGAAAGTCACAGTGTTTGTGAAAATTTTCTTTCTTTCTTTTTTTTGGTTAAAACCATCTCTTGGGTCAGTGGACCCTGGTCCAAGGACTTTCGGGCCAGACTGAAAACTGGGCAACTGAAGGGAATTGGATAGACAAATTTTCTCTCTCTCCCAGCAGCAAGGTCAGCAAAGCCAGTGTCACATAAGCTGGCCGGGACCATGTCCAGGACAGGTAGGGTACATCTCCAACACCTTGAAGACAGCGTGGCCTGAGGCTCAGTAGGACTGAAACTCTGTAGACCCGAGTCTAAGAAAAGAAAAGGGACAGGCACCGAACAAGAAGTCAGCACAACCCACCCCTTTTCACTCTGCGGTTTTCAAAAACCAAAAAGTTCCTCTATGTTACCATTTTGGGTTTAGATTTCCATTGAAAAACAAAAAGTGTTTATGAGAAATTAAAAAAACACATACACACACAAATTTGATGTTTTTGGACATGCTCTCCTTCATAGGAAGTAAGGCCTTCCCATTTTCCCAAGAAGACTGTCTATAGTCTCTAAGGTCTATAGCCATCATTAGTGACTCTCCTGAAGACAGGCTCTGTCAGCGGGTGATTCCACCATCATGGCACATGCTTCACTTCGCCATGTCTCTGCCGGCTGCGGGAGGTGAGAGCATGGTTGTGGAGAAAAGCTTGAAAACAGAGGGCCCCCTAAAGGCTCTGACACAGCAGACAAAACACAAGAACCCATACGTATTGCTTTAAAACAGTGCATGATTTTTAAGCCAGTCTCATGATTCTGGGACCTGATTCCTGATGTTTCAACTATTGAAGTTGGCAAGAGATTCACCGGTCCCAGACAGGCTTGAGCTGCACATCATGTCCACAGGGGTTGTCCTACTAGAGCAGCTGCACACCACGGTGTGTTCCTAGGGGTTCCTGTAGGCCTCTGAGGCCTGTTTCTACCTTCTCTCGTCCAGCAACTGCCTGCTAGGGACAGTGTTCTCTACCTGCAGCAGACAGAACAGCTAAAAGCTGAGAGATGGTTACAAGAGGTTTCGAGCCATTGGAAGTCCGATTGCTTTGTCTCCGTGGAGAAATCAGGCATCTGGACTGGTCCAGAAGATCAAAGAGGGAATCTGCATATTGATGGCTTTCATCACACCTAGAAGGTTTTGGAGGCTTTTGTTTCAATGAAGTATTGCTCAGCAAATCATCTGCCTCTGAGCACTTCAAAGGGAAAACGTCATAAGGGGTAAAGAGGTCCTCTGCCAAATGAATGATATTCCCATACACAGGTCAACGCAGAGCCAACATGGCCAATGTCTCTTCGCAGTAGTAAAGGGACGAGAGAAGTTAGGCCTAAAATTAATCAATAAGGGTGAGGTCTAAGAGAACAGGTCAAATCATTGATGGACAGAGGTCAGAGCAGACCCAGGAAATGTTCAAGCCATAACCCAGATGAGTGAGGCTCACAATGTCAGTGAAGTATATATATGCATATGAACCTCCTGGGGAAATGTCCATGCTGCCTGGAGGAGAAGTCAAAACCAGCACGCTACTCCATATGTTTCAACCTGGCACATGCGGTTGCAGCACCACTCAGGATCTGGCCCTGATGCTCCTCCATAATTATGGAGGGGAGGATGAGCCAAACCTGACAGGTTATGCAACCCATGTGCCAGCTCACAACACCCAGAGCAGGGAGCTGAGCCCAGCCCCATGGAACAGCAGCTGCTGCTGGTGGATGTGTGAGGTTCTGGCTCACTCTCCAACCCTGGGGCTGCCCCTCTGCACCGGGCCAGGATTCAGTGTTGTGGTGCTGGGGTGGAGGGTGCAGATAGGTCACGGTGGGTCACAAGAAAAGTAAAATGCTGTTACTGGGTAGTCTTAGGAAAAAGTGGGGGAACCGCTGCTCTAATCTACCTAGCTCGGGTACCAGAGCAGTGAAGCTACATCAGCAGAAGCTTCAACACAGGCTAGTCCCAGGCTAGCACAGGGTTCTGGATGGGCTTGTGCAGAGCTGATGAAGAGCATGGTGCTGTGGCTTCACTGCTCTGATACCTGAGCTCGCTAGATTAAAGCTAGAGCCAGTGTGTCAGCTCAAGCTGTGATCACACCCTGCGATTACGGTGTAGACGTACTCTCCAAAGTGAAAGAAAAACCAAAGGCAGATGAATTGCGAAGTTATGACCCACTGCAAAGAGGTCTGGACAAAAGGGCAACATCGGACTTCTTGAGGAAGCTGCACTGGGTGGTTTCAGGTGATCTTACCCTAGACCCCAGGCTGTTGTTGAAGGGGTCCAGACTAGTCATCCCCACATGGGTGTAAGAGGACATTCTCCAAAAACTGCACAGGGGCCACCAAGCCAGCCCCAAATGCACAGAAACAGCTCAACAGTCAGTTCAGTGGCCTTGCCAGAGTAACAAGTACCAGAGAGAGGTGAGAACTCTGAGATCTGCATTCACATGAGAACCAACCAACCACAACCATCGTTACCTTCATTGCCCCAGACACACCATGGTGGAAAGATCTTCTCCAGCTGGCGAATGGAACCTCTCTTCTAGTCATTGGTTGCTTTTCAAGATTTATTGAACTAGCCAAGCTGCTGAGCACCACATCACAGACAGTGGGATCAGGATGAAATCCATGTTTGGCTGCAATGGAATCCCACAGCAAGTCCTCTCTGATAAGGATCCTCAGTTTGTATCAAACTGTTAAGTTGGCAAATCCCTGCAGTTTCACCCATGTGACATCCCAGTCGTTACAAAACCATGGTGAGGCAGAACTTTCAGTAAAAATGGTGAAACAGCTTTTCACAAAACCCACAGGCCTTATCTGGCCCTGTTCCCATACGGGCCAGCACCTTGACAAATGGATGTAGCCCTTATGAGTTGCTGAGTTGAGGTCCATCATCCCAACCATCGCTTCACTCTTAGACCTACATTGGCCTGAGTTTCCAGTGCTACCAAGGGAGGAAGAACAACCTAAAGCCGTCAGAAGAGAAACTTTGTCAGACATCACAGAATCAACCCCCTGAGGGAGCTGAATACAGGAGATCATGTCTCGTTGAAAGGCTCCCAAGAAGAAGGAATAGTACAGGCACAGCTGAACACCCCTCGATCTTACTGTATTTGAGTTCTGGAGTATCATCTGACACTTGGTTGTTTCAGCAGGTAAATCTCTGGAGCATTCAGATCCCTGCCTGCAGGCTGAACCTGTGAGTAATCATCCCCCTGCTCATATAGACCAGCCACCATCTCCTCCAGAACCTGGGTGTGAGAAGAAAGCCGCCGAGATCTAACAGTCTCCCTCCTTTCTGAAAGGCTAGGTCAGATCTTGGGAACCTGAGGAACTCAGGGATTTAGTAGCCAGACAAGTGTTTTACCTGGCAAAGACAATCTCCTGGCATGAGGCTGACGGGTCAGACAGTCTGTCCAGCCTTTAGTGGGCTGTTTTTTTTAATATTCTGTGCTGATGTTTAGTGAATGGTTGAATGAATGTTTTACTATTGTTCCCTCCAATTCTCTGGAGACACTTTTTAGACAGGCCACTAGGGGGCCATACCGAAGAAGTATAAAGCTGAAGGTAGCAGGAAATTAAGGTTATTCTGTTATTCACCTTCCCTTTAGTATCCTCTGTGAATTCAGCCGGCTGGGCTGGAAGGCTGCACAGCAGCAATGAGATTGATTCCGGTCACTGGGATCAGGCAGGTGTTGAGATGCTAATGGCTCATGCTGCTGAAACTCATGCAGGAGTCTTTAGCTGTCTGCCACATCAGCCATCTCTCCTGCAGGGAGCTGAGACCCTGCATTCACTACGGCACTAACCAGCTGTTGACATCAGCACATCTGTGACACTGGACTAACACTGTGAACCTCCTGAGCCCAGCCTGGATCTGTGGTGTTGGTCACATGCACAGAAGGGGAGGGGTTCTCCAAGTACAGCTGGAGAGAGAAAATCATTATAAAGAAGTGTTGCAAATGCTGAACCCTTGTGGGAATCAGGCAGGCAGTGATGTAGTGTTAAAAAAAGAAGGGGGGCTGTGATGTTTCACTCTATATTCTTTATGAAAATATGCTTATGATATGAATAGGACATAACTGAGATATACTTTATGCAAGATGGGTCTTGTAAGATTTCATTGGAAAGGCTATAATTTATCCAATTTGTATGCCTGTATCATTTCTATAGCTAAAGTTAGGAATATTGACTATGCACCTGTATTTCAACTATGCTACTTTGCGTGACGCCCACTGCTAACACTTCAGGTACAACAGTGGAAAAGCCAGACAAAGTGGATGGCCCATCAGCAAGGACAATGGACTGTGAAAAAGCTTGGTCTTCCTGGCGATGCTCCATACTGCTACTGACTTCCGGACGCTGTGATACTACAGAGTCAGGTGGTCTTGTCACCAGATAATAAACATTACCTGGGACTTCTTGTATCTTTCCAATGGAAGGGAAGGGGGTCAAGTTTGGGAAACAAAGGATTCCCCCCTTATGTAAATCCTATTTAAGTGTGGGGAGGAAGGCAAATGGGACTCCTCCTCTCCATGGCCTGTCTGCCCAAGAAGAAAGACTGCTAAAGACACCTGAAAGGAAGGCAAGTGGGGAGTACAGACTGAGACAGGGGTCCAGCCTGAAAAGAAATATAACTTGAACTCTAAACCACAGAAACTTTGCAACCTGCTGAAAATAATATTTACAGTAAGAAATTACATTTTGTAACCTCTCTCTTAAGTTTTTTGAGCTTAGCTGGCGTACTTTTTTTTTTTTTTGCTCAGTAATCTGCTTTGTTCTGTCTGCTCTCTCTTATATTCACTTAAAATCCACCTTTGGTAGTTAATAAACTCATTTCTTGTTTATAGTAAAACCCAGTTTATGTAATTTCTAACTGGCGCGGGGGGGCAAGAGTGAATCAGGCAAGAGTGGAGAAAAGACTCCACAGGAAGCAGGTCTTATGCAGCGGAGGGGTGCTGGTGAAACACATTAAGTATCAACTGTGCTGCTGTAGCTACTGGGATCAAATTTTGGTCTGTTGGCTGTTCTGACCAGTCAGGTAGCAGAGTCACTTAGTGCAGCAGGTACATTGGGCCAAGCTGAGCTCATTGGGTTGCTGGGCAACTGAGCCCAGAGGCAGGCTCTTCCCCAAGGAGTTGAAAACAGCTTTACACAATTTTAACCAGGGTCACAGCCTGACCTCGCTGGCCATTCCACAGATGTTCCAGACACCTGGTCCTTGGGCTATGCAGCAAGTTATCAATTATGATATACCAAAAACTCCTGGGGATCACACGGGTTGTATGTATCCCATTAGGCATAGTGCTGGCCCAGCTTTGCGGACATCATTTGTGGATAGCAAGACCAAGGTAACTGACAAAGATTTACTAGACCTTCTGGTGCAGCCAAAGAAATGGCCGCTTGGTTGGAGAATCTGACCAAGAGATGATCATGATGGAGCCTACTTTAGGTATGGAATAGTTCTGGGAGGGGAGATATGTACTGGAGTATTGGCTCTTTAAGGCCAGAAGAGGAAGTGTGAGAGGCCAGTTACAGCTTCTCAGGTGTCTAAAGTAACCAGACAGACATTGAGTCAGAGGAAGATGGACCCAGGAATAGTTAGTGTCTGGGAGGCCAAAGGTATAGGTGAAACCCAGGTTATTGCTCCTTCGGGTCCGGGACAAGGCTTGTAGAAACGGCAGGTAAAGGCTCCTTTCTTTCCCAGCTGCCCCAGACACGTGTTTGGGGTTATTAGAACCACCTGGGAAGGATTAAGGGAGTGGTGAGATGACTGGACAGGTGAATCAAAAGGAAGCCTCAAGATCAGTCAAGGAGGAACTGCTGGGAGCTCAGAAAGAGGAAGAACTCAGCCAGCACAGAGCCCCTAGATGGAGGGCTGTGAAACCCTGATCTACAGGGTGTGAACTTGCAGGCCAGAGAGGCCAGGAATTGAACCCTACAAATGCAGAAGGCAGACTGTGGAAACCCTGAATCCAGGGGCTCACATTGAGGAGCTGAATTAGGTTGAATAAATTAGACCCCAAGAGAGGAGAACTATTGCTCGAAAGACTTTTTCCTGTGAGTGAATTATTTTGGGGAATCCCAGCTGGAAACTGAAGGGCCACCCCAGACCATGTGGGAGTGCCCTGGGGCAGCACCTGTCCACAGTCCCAGTTTGGGATGGGATAAAAATTTCATATTTTGAAAAACTGCAGGCCAGGAAAACCACTTCTCTCCAAGCTCTACTATTTAGGTTTGCTTGTTCCCACTGTCCCTGTACCATGTTCACTGCTTCCTCAGCACCTTGTCATTGCTTGGGATGGCTCTGCCGGTGCCTCTGCCTTAGTTTCTCCTCACCTGGGTTTTCTGTCTCTCCCAAGGCTTCATGTTGCTCAGCCCTCTGGCTGGGTCACTCTCCATCTTCAGCCCCATTCAGAGTACTCAATACCCAAAATCAACAGCACCTGGGGAAATAGTCTCAAGTTAACGTAAACTAAAGAGCTTCCATGCCTCCCGTGCTCAGCTGATAGTTCTGTTCATTCTCATGGGAACCTTGACTCTCTGGGCTTTTCCCCACTGGGAGTCCAAGTACAACACAAGCAGAAACAGTCTCCTGCACCCTCCTGGGCTTCACACTCTCCTTAAACAAAGTCCGTCTCGGTTCTTACCGGAGCGCTGAGTCCCAGAGCTTTTCCTGGAGTTCTGGCCCTTCTTTGCCTTGGCAGGTCACTCCCAGCCTGACTGACCTGGAGAACTTTCCCCGCTGCCACTTCAGGGTCTCCTACAGGAGCCTTCTTGCTTTCTGCAACTTCTGCAGCCATCTGCCCCTGAGACTGCCCCTTTTCCAGAAGCATGTACAAGGAGTGTGTGTGTGGGTGTGGAAGCAGTGGGACAACCCCCCCAGTAATCATCTCCGCCACTGCCCCCGCCCCCCACCCCAGGATTCCCTCCCTTGGGCCCACCTTTCTGCCAGGGTGGGAGTTGGGCTGAGTGCGTCTGAACAGAGGTGCCTGGGAAAGGCACTGCAGCTAGTGTACCTCTGAGCCCCACTAGATGGCACCCGGAGCAGGGAAGCTGGGCTGGCAGCGCGGCTCTGCCAGACGGGGGCAGAGGGAAGGCAGCTGAGTCCTGTCCCTTCCTTGCCCGCAGCCTCCAGTAAGTGTCTGGAGTCTGCCTGGGGTGTGCACAAGGGAGCTTGGGACAATGGTGGGGGGAGGTGGAGGGGAACAGGGACGCTGGGAGGATGGGTGGGGAGGCAGCAGGGACTGGTTGTGGGGGCCGGTGTTTAAAGTGCCCCTCCAAGAGTAGTCACATTTAAATCCCTGCGCATGCCCCTGACCTTTTCTGTACATGCTGCTGGGCTAAATAAGACCAAATTGTGTCGTATGACCCACTGATCACCTGACCTTTTCCATTCTCCCCACCTGGGGAGGTGAGCTAATTGTGTCACAGGTGGGGCTGGGCCCATTTCACCTTAAAGGAGCCAGTCACTCTGCAACAATCCCCTTTTCTTGCCACCTGTTGTTTTCAGGGAGAGGAGGCAGGAAACATGACCTGCTTCCTTGTCCCGAGAACCTCATTGATTATTGACATTGGTGTCCAGCGAGTCAGAAGTGGAGCAAATTTCCATTGATCATGTGGGTTGATGGCTGGCTCACAATACATAGACTCAGAGATTAGAAGGCCAGCAAGGACCATCGTGATCATCTAGCCTGACCAAACTAACACAGGGCACAGGACTGAATTACTTCCTGTTTGAATAGAGCATAACTTTCAGAGAAACATCCAATCTTGATTTAAAAATTGCTAATTATGGAGAATTCACCACAGCCCTCAGAAGATCATTCCAGTGCTTAATTACCCTCACTGTTAAAAATCCATGCCTTGTTTCTATCCTGAATTTACCTACCTTCAACTTCCAGCCATTGTTTCTTGTTATACTTTGTCTGCAAAATTTAAGAGCCCCTTATCAAAGTTTTATTCTTCATCTGTGTTCTTTTAGACTGTGATCAGATCACCCCCTAACCTTCTCTTTGATAATCCTTCTTAAATATTGGGCGCCGGAACTAGACATTGTACTTGAGTAGCAGTTGCATCAGTACCAAGTACAGAAGTAACATAACCTCCCTGCTCCTACTCAATATTCCCCACTTTATACAGCCAAGGATTTTATCAATTCTTTTGGCCACGGCATCACTCTGGGAGCTTATTCTGTATCAGTGACCTGCCCTTTTCATTATTTACCACTCCCCCAATTGTTTGTCATCTGCAAAGTTGGTCAGTGAAGACTTTATTTTTTCATGCAGATCATTGAGAAAAATGATAAATAGCATAGGGCCAAGAACTGATCCCTGTGGGACCCCACTAGAAACACACCCACTTGATGATAAATCCCTATTTACAGTTCTATTTTGAGATCTGTGTTGACCCATAACCTCTGATCGGCTCTGAGGGTGCAAGATTAAATTATGTGTCATGTTCTGAGGCATATTAAAATGCTGCAAGATAGTAAAATATGTGCTAATAGAGCTGTAATGAAAGACATGCAAGTAGGTAAATATAAGAATCTGTATAACTGCTAAACTGGGCTTACCAATAAGCTGAGGCTTGTTAGTAGTTATTATAGCAAAGGAGTTAGCAGGGCAGCTTAATTTAAAGTTATGAGATTTAGCAATGAAGTTTTCAATATGCAGCTTGGGATACACAAGGACAGCACAGAAGCTGGAAAGAATAGATTTCTAGGGGACCTGGGGGTAACATGGACAAACTACATTTATGTATTGAAAGAATTAGGAAAAGAATGATACAAAGAGCTTATGTAAGCGGAACCTAAATTATGGGCCCCAGAATGACACATATGGGCAGTGGGCTGAGACCTAAATCAAAAATGGTCCCAGATGTGTGGGGGATGTAAGGGGAAAGGGTGTAAAAAGATGTTTACAGTGACATATATTACCTCACTTACCTCCTCTCTCTTAAAAAAAGATGATCAGACCAACCCCTAGTTGGAACATTGGTATGACAGGAAGGTGGAAACCAGATGCTCCCTGCCCATTTCCGGTGCTCTCCATTTACTGTTCTCTTCATCTTTATCTCTAGTGGTCTCCATAAGGTTGTGAGTATGTCAGCCTTGGGGGTATCATAGAATCATAGAATATAAGGGTTGGAAGGGACCCCAGAAGGTCATCTAGTCCAACCCCCTGCTCGAAGCAGGACCAATTCCCAGTTAAATCATCCCAGCCAGGGCTTTGTCAAGCCTGACCTTAAAAACCTCGAAGGAAGGAGATTCTACCACCTCCCTAGGTAGCGCATTCCAGTGTTTCACCACCCTCTTAGTGAAAAAGTTTTTCCTAATATCCAATCTAAACCTCCCCCACTGCAGCTTGAGACCATTACTCCTCGTTCTGTCATCTGCTACCATTGAGAACAGTCTAGAGCCATCCTCTTTGGAACCCCCTTTCAGGTAGTTGAAAGCAGCTATCAAATCCCCCCTCATTCTTCTCTTCTGCAGGCTAAACAATCCCAGCTCCCTCAGCCTCTCCTCATAACTCATGTGTTCCAGACCCCTAATAATTTTTGTTTCCCTTCGCTGGACTCTCTCCAATTTATCCACATCCTTCTTGAAGTGTGGGGCCCAAAACTGGACACAGTACTCCAGATGAGGCCTCACCAATGTCGAATAGAGGGGAACGATCACATCCCTCGATCTGCTCGCTATGCCCCTACTTATACATCCCAAAATGCCATTGGCCTTCTTGGCAACAAGGGCACACTGCTGACTCATATCCAGCTTCTCGTCCACTGTCACCCCTAGGTCCTTTTCCGCAGAACTGCTGCCTAGCCATTCGGTCCCTAGTCTGTAGCTGTGCATTGGGTTCTTCCGTCCTAAGTGCAGGACCCTGCACTTATCCTTATTGAACCTCATCAGATTTCTTTTGGCCCAATCCTCCAATTTGTCTAGGTCCTTCTGTATCCTATCCCTCCCCTCCAGCGTATCTACCACTCCTCCCAGTTTAGTATCATCCGCAAATTTGCTGAGAGTGCAATCCACACCATCCTCCAGATAATTTATGAAGATATTGAACAAAACCGGCCCCAGGACCGACCCTTGGGGCACTCCACTTGATACCGGCTGCCAACTAGACATGGAGCCATTGATCACTACCCGTTGAGCCCGACAATCTAGCCAGCTTTCTACCCACCTTGTAGTGCATTCATCCAGCCCATACTTCCTTAACTTGCTGACAAGAATACTGTGGGAGACCGTGTCAAAAGCTTTGCTAAAGTCAAGAAACAATACATCCACTGCTTTCCCTTCATCCACAGAACCAGTAATCTCATCATAGAAGGCGATTAGATTAGTCAGGCATGACCTTCCCTTGGTGAATCCATGCTGGCTGTTCCTGATCACTTTCCTCTCGTGCAAGTGCTTCAGGATTGATTCTTTGAGGACCTGCTCCATGATTTTTCCAGGGACTGAGGTGAGGCTGACTGGCCTGTAGTTCCCAGGATCCTGCTTCTTCCCTTTTTTAAAGATTGGCACTACATTAGCCTTTTTCCAGTCATCCGGGACTTCCCCGGTTCGCCACGAGTTTTCAAAGATAATGGCCAATGGCTCTGCAATCACAGCCGCCAGTTCCTTCAGCACTCTCGGATGCAACTCGTCCGGCCCCATGGACTTGTGCCCGTCCAGCTTTTCTAAATAGTCCCTAACCACCTCTATCTCCACAGAGGGCTGGACATCTCTTCCCCATTTTGTGATGCCCAGCGTAGCAGTCTGGGAGCTGACCTTGTTAGTGAAAACAGAGGCAAAAAAAGCATTGAGTACATTAGCTTTTTCCACATCCTCTGTCACTAGTTTGCCTCCCTCATTCAGTAAGGGGCCCACACATTCCTTGGCTTTCTTCTTGTTGCCAACATACCTGAAGAAACCCTTCTTGTTACTCTTGACATCTCTGGCTAGCTGCAGCTCCAGGTGCGATTTGGCCCTCCTGATAACATTCCTACATGCCCGAGCAATATTTTTATACTCTTCCCTGGTCATATGTCCAACCTTCCACTTCTTGTAAGCTTCTTTTTTATGTTTAAGATCCGCTAAGATTTCACCATTAAGCCAAGCTGGTCGCCTGCCATATTTACTATTCTTTCGACTCATTGGGATGGTTTGTCCCTGTAACCTCAACAGGGATTCCTTGAAATACAGCCAGCTCTCCTGGACTCCTTTCCCCTTCAAGTTAGTCCCCCAGGGGATCCTGGCCATCCGTTCCCTGAGGGAGTCGAAGTCTGCTTTCCTGAAGTCCAGGGTCCGTATCGTGCTGCTTACCTTTCTTCCCTGTGTCAGGATCCTGAACTCAACCAACTCATGGTCACTGCCTCCCAGATTCCCATCCACTTTTGCTTCCCCCACTAATTCTACCCGGTTTGTGAGCAGCAGGTCAAGAAAAGCGCCCCCCCTAGTTGGCTCCTCTAGCACTTGCGCCAGGAAATTGTCCCCTACGCTTTCCAAAAACTTCCTGGATTGTCTATGCTCCGCTGTATTGCTCTCCCAGCAGATATCAGGAAAATTAAAGTCACCCATGAGAATCAGGGCATGCGATCCAGTAGCTTCCGTGAGCTGCCGGAAGAAAGCCTCATCTACCTCATCCCCCTGGTCCGGTGGTCTATAGCAGACTCCCACCACTACATCACTCTTGTTGCACACACTTCTAAACTTAATCCAGAGACACTCAGGTTTTTCTGCAGTTTCGTACCGGAGCTCTGAGCAGTCATACTGCTCCCTTACATACAGTGCTACTCCCCCACCTTTTCTGCCCTGCCTGTCCTTCCTGAACAGTTTATAACCATCCATGACAGTACTCCAGTCATGTGAGTTATCCCACCAAGTCTCTGTTATTCCGATCACGTCATAGTTCTTTGACATCACCAGGACCTCCAGTTCTCCCTGCTTGTTTCCAAGGCTTTGTGCATTTGTATATAAGCACTTGAGATAACCTGTTGATCGCCCCTCATTCCCAGTATGAGGCAGGAGCCCTCCCCTCACAGACATTCCTGCCTGTGCTTCCTCCCGGTATCCCGCTTTCCCACTTACCTCAGGGCTTTGGTCTCCTTCCCCCGGTGAACCTAGTTTAAAGCCCTCCTCACTAGGTTAGCCAGCCTGCTCGCGAAGATGCTCTTCCCTCTCTTCGTTAAGTGGAGCCCGTCTCTGCCTAGCACTCCTTCTTGGAACACCATCCCATGGTCGAAGAATCCAAAGCCTTCTCTCCGACACCACCTGCGTAGCCATTCGTTGACTTCAACGATTCGACGCTCCCTACCTAGGCCTTTTCCTTCCACGGGGAGGATGGACGAGAACACCACTTGCGCCTCCAACTCCTTTATCCTTCTTCCTAGAGCCACATAGTCCGCAGTGATCCGCTCAAGGTCATTCTTGGCAGTATCATTGGTGCCCACGTGGAGAAGCAGGAAAGGGTAGCGATCCGAGGGCTTGATGAGTCTCGGCAGTCTCTCCGTCACATCGCGAATCTTAGCCCCCGGCAAGCAGCAGACTTCTCGGTTTTCCCGGTCAGGGTGGCAGATAGATGACTCAGTCCCCCGGAGGAGAGAGTCCCCGACCACCACCACCCGCCTTCTCCTCTTGGGAGTGGTGGTCGTGGAACTCCCAACCTCAGGACAGCGCATCTCATGCCTTCCAACCAGCGGAGTCTCCTTCTGCTTTCTCGCCCCAGACATATCATCTGGTCCACTCTCCGCAACGGTACCTGTGGAGAGAACATGAAAGCCGTTAGTTACCTGTGTCTGTGTTACTGGAACCCGGACATTCCGCTTACCTCTTCTGGAGGTCACATGTTGCCAAGCTTCTTCACTGGCCTCTTGGCTCCTCTGTGCAACCTGCTCTATATCTTTAGAGCTTTGTGCCCCTAGAAGCCTATCCTGAGTTTTGTCCAGAAAATCCTCAGTTTCTCATATGCAACGCAGGGTCGTTATCTGTTGCTCCAGACCTTCAATCTTCTCTTCCAATATGGAGACCAGCTTGCACTTTGTACAGACAAAGTCGCTTCTGTCCTGTGGAAGAAAGACAAACATGGCACATCCAGTGCAGGTCACAACAGCTGAACCCCCCCCTTCCATATCACCTTCCTACTATGAGCTTCCTCAGAGCAGTTTGCAAGACGTAAGCCTCACTGGGCTCACTCCAGGCAAACTCCCAGGCAAACTCCTGCTGTGAGCTGCTCTGCTGTCCCCGGCTGCTCAGCTCGTTTGCCGCCGCTCAGCTGGTTCGCGAAGCTCTGGCTATTTTTAAACAGCCAGGCTTCCCTGTCGCAAACAAACAGACACCCTACTGCCCGCCCCCTGCAGGCTAGCAGCCAGACAGACACTCACTCAGGCTCTCACACTGCCCCCCCAGCAAACACACGCTCGGATACTTCCTCAGCAAGCAAACAAACACACACTCGGATACTTACCAGTCCCAGGCAAACTCCTGCCTGGGTGTTTTGTTATATGTATTAGTTTCCATATAATTATGCTTATGTTTGGATTTATTTGGATTTTAAATAAAATCTTCCTGTTCCTATTTATTTGATTCACCCATCTCACTCGATAATAACCTTAGGTAGCTCCCTGAGTAAGGAACCTGTTACTAGTGACCTGTGCAATTTGCACCCTAAACTTATCAAAGGCTACACCTGTCAGGTAGCCAGTTTTTAATCCATGAACACAATGAAACAATTTATAAAAAAAAAAAAAACTCACCAAAAAGAAATATCAAGTTAGTTTCACAGGATCAATTTTCCATAAAACAATATGGAAGTGGGGGAATGGTCCCAATATTGTGGGGAGCTTTCCTGGTTTATACACTACCCCGGTGGACTTGGCTAGCGGAAGGATCTGAGTCCTCGCTCCAATTCCCTTTACCCAGAGGCCTGCCTGACCTTGAGGACTCCACCTTCCACTCTCCTGGGCGGCAGAGTCCTCATAACCCCGACAAGGCTGGGCCCAGGATTCCTGGGAGACTCGACCCCCAGTCTTGTCATGGTCACTTAGGACAGGGGCTACGATGTCCACACTTTGGGGTACTCTCTTCACACCAGACGCTTCCATGACCCACCAATTATTACACATAATTCAAAACAAATACAATTGATTAAATAAAATAATAAAAAAATAAGGAAAAAAATGGGACAGATTAAAGGAAAACAAGTAACCCCGCCCCATGGGCATGGGGAACCACAAACAGCTGTCTCTGGAATGTAAAGGAAGTTCACAGTCTGCTTCAAACCTGTTCCAGTGTCCTGGCTGTGCTGCAGGGACGCAGTGGGTTGGACACTTTCTCTGGTGGTGGCCACACGCCCTCAGGCTCTAGGTGGCAGGACCCATCTTCTCAGTGTCACACCCCCCCCAACCCCGATTAGGGTTTTCACCCCCCTCCCAGTCCAGCCTGCAAGACCTCTTGTCTGGTGGCATCCCTGAGCTGGGCCCTCACTCTCCAGGGTCCCCCCTCGCTCTCCCCAGCTGCTCACTGCACCTGGCTCTGGCCTGCTCCAGCCCCAGTTCCCCTCTGCCTCAGTGCTGCCGCTGCTCTGCCTCCAGCTCAGCTCTTTGGGCTGCTCCTCTGCCCCCTCTGGCTCTGGCTGCTGCAGCTCTGCTCCCAGCTCAGCTCTTCTCTCTGGTCCTGGCTGTTGTGGCTCTGCTTCCAGCTCAGCTCAGGCTGCCGCTGCTTTCTCCTTAGCTCGCCTACTCTGGCTAAGGCATCTCCAGCTCACATGGGGGATGGGACCCAGGGCTCCTGACTCCTTCATTGGCCTGCGTGCCCTGTCAACCAGGGGTGTTGGCTTCTCCTCATTGGCCCTGGGGTCTGTCCGTCTCAGGGTCCTGATTTCTTATCCACCCTTCCACTTTCTTTGGTACTGGGAGAGGGCCAGTCAAAAACCCCACTAAGTTTCAGTAAGGGGTCAACAGTCCCCTTACACAATGTTAATTCTTTATTAATTGAGTCCCAGATCAGAAGTTCTGTTATTTTTGCCTGGGATCAATGTTGCTCTGACAGGCCCATAATTACCTAAGTCATGTTGTTTATACTTTTTAAATATTGGCACAACGTTAGCTTTCTCCTCGTCTTGTGGAACTTCTACAGTGTTCCAAGAGTTATTGAAAAACAACATTAATGCTTCAAAAAACTTCTTTGCCACCTCTTTTAAAACTCTTGATTACAAGTTATCCAGACCTGCTGATTTTAAAAATGTCTAACAGCAGTTGCTGTTTAACATTCTCCTGGATTTCTGCTTCTTCATCATCCTCGTTTGGTATGATTACATGATCTGACCTTTTCCCAAATACAGAATAGAAGTATATCGTGAACAGGTCTGCTTTTTCTGAATTGCTACTGATAATTCTACCATTGCCATTTAATAATGCACTGAAACCATTTTTATGATTCTTTTTGTTGCTAGTATACTTTACAAATTCCTTCGAATTGTCCTTAATTCTGTGGCCATAGATTTCTCCTTCTAAGCCTTTGCTTCCCTTATGAATTTTCTACAATTCCTAAATTTTCATATATACTCAAACCTAACCTGTCTGCCGCTTGTCATATATATATGTAATTTTTATTGCTGCCGTCACTTCTGTTCTAAGCCAGGTTAGTTTATTTTTTAACTGATGCAGCTTGCTTCTTTCTTTTTTAAACCTCCTGGAAATAGATCAGTCGATTGGTTAATTATTAGTTATTATTCATATAGTTCTTACACTTATATTATTGTAGCATACAAAGGTCCATTCAGGTCACAGATACAGACAAACTCCCAGCTCCTGAAAGCTTACTGTCTTAAAGTCTCAAAAACAAATGCAGGATTGAAGATGGGAGATATACCAAAGAAGCAAATTAACATGGTGATGATGGGTGCAATTTCCTATTTTGTTGTTTTTATTTTTAATTAGGGAGAGGGCAGAGTGACGGGGAATGGTAGGATTGAGCCAGGGAGGAGGGTAAAAATAAGGAGAGGGAAAGAAAAGGCACAACCATACCCTATCTCCTGCCAAACTGCTCTTTGTGGAGTAATTTGCCAGAATCACAACTGAGCTGAGTCTGAAGGAGTATTAGGTAGAGGCTGCAAACATACAGAAAGAACAGTGTGGGAGACTGTGAAAAATTAAGAGGGGTGGGGGTAGCTACCTTTTATGGACACCCAGCCAGCCAGTTAGCCATAAAATCCCTGTTAGTACCTGTTCTCTACTTGCTTTAGCTATAAAGGGTTAAAAAGTCTGACTGCATGCATAGGTAAAGGGAAGTGAGTGGGCACCTGGCAAAAAAGAGCCAATGGGAAGGCTAGAACTTTTTAAAATCGAAACCAAACTCCCCTTTTGTCTGTCTGTTGTTGTTCTCCAGAGAGAGGAGACACAGAGCAGCAATGCTGTAAGAAGTTTTAAAAACCAGCTATGAAAAATCATCAAATCATTCTTCGAACCTACTTATCTGGAACCCCAGATATGTAAGTAGGTCAGGGAATGTCTAGGAAGACGCGATTAGGTTTATTTCTTTTATTTCTGTAAGACTTGTGGACTCCTCTGTGCTAACCCCAGGTGCTTTTGTTTTCTTGTAACCTTTAAGCTGGACCTAAAGAAAACCAATCTTGATGCTTAATTTTTATATTTGCTCTTTTTAAATTTAGCAATAGCCTACGTTCCAGATGTATTTTCTTTCCTTTTGTTTTTAATAAAATTTTCCTTTTTTAAAAATAGGATTGGGATTTTTGTGTTCTACAAGGTTTGTGCATATGTTGTTTAATTAGCTGGTGGCAACAGCTGATTTCATTTGTTTTCTTTCTCAAGTCTTCCCCGGAGGGGTGTGTGAAAGGGCTTGAGGGTACCCAACAGGAAGGAATTGCCAAGTGCTCCTTCCTAGGTTCTCAAAAGAGGGGGGAAGGGTTGCACTCAGGTGCTGGCAGCATCTACCCATCCAAGGTCAAAGAAAAGCTGTAACTCTGGGAGTTTAATACCAACCTGGAGTGGCCAGTATTAATTTTTTTAGAATGCCTGTGGGCCCCCATCTTCTGCACTCAAAGTGCCAGAGTGGGGAATCAGCCTTAACAGAGACAAAGCAAAAGTAAAGAATTAAAGACATTTCCTTTAATCCAAGTATTTGTAACAGTTCTCCTTAAAGAAGAGCCTGAGGTAGGTGTGGTGCCAGCCAGTCATCATTCTCTCCTTACTGCCCCTTGCCTTATTGTCTGACTCACATGAATCAAGTAAGTTTCCAAGGAGCCCTCCTACTACTGACAGCACTGATGGGCATGGTGTATGCGGGACATCCTTAGGGTTGCCAACCCTCCCGGTTTTTCTGGGAGTCTCCTGGAATTGGTGTCTATCTCCCGGAGGCTACTGCAGCCAATCTGGGAGATTTTAGGCACTAAAAGTCTGGCAGCACAGTGCTGGGCTAAAGCACGCTCCCTGCCTACCCTGGCCACATGCCACTCCCGGAAGCAGCCAGCACGTCCCTGCGGTCACTTTTGGGGGCGGCATGGGGTCGCCGTGCGCTGCCCTTGCCCCGAGTGAGGACACCGGAAGTCCCATTTGCCAGGAACTGCGGCGAATGGGAGCTGCGGGGGCGGTGCCTGTGGGCATGGGCAGCCCAGAGTCACTCTGGTCCCTCCTAGGAGCCACTACTAGAGAGATGTGCCGGTCGCTTTCAGGAGCCGCCTGAGGTAAGTGCTGCCCGGCCGGAGCCTGCACCCCTCACCACCTCCTGCACCCCAACTGCCTGCCCCACCCCAAAGCCTGAACCCAACCTCCCTCCCAGAGCCTGCACCCTGCACCCTCTCCTGCACTCAACCCCCCCTGCCCCAGCCCAGAGCCCGCACCCCGCATCCAAACTCCCTTCCAGAGCCCGCACCCCCTCCCACACCACAACCTCCTTCCCCAGCCCGGTGAAAGTGAGTGAGGGTGGGGGAAAGCAAGCGATGGAGGGAAGGGGGATGGAGTGAGTGGGGGCGTGACCTCATTGAAGGGGCGGGGTAGGAGTGGGGCAAGGATGTTTGATTTTATGTGATTAGACAGTTGGCAACCCTAGATATCCTGCTACTACAAGAGAGGATCATGGCCTACTCAGGAAACCCTAAGCTGTGCTTCTGTCACTAGTGATCATAGTCAATGCAGGAGCACTAAGAATTATCAATATTACAGATGGTGCTGAGGTAATTTCTCTTCTACAACAGCTGATCTGAGTGGCACAATCTAGTTCTAGTGACTTGTTCTTGTCTACAACTGGGCGTGGCCTACACTTGGAATCTGGTCTTGTAGTGATCACCTTTGTCACAGGGAATTTTTTCCCTAGTTTAAAAAATTACCAGCCTCTAATGTCTCCCAATTTCATGTTTAATATGACATAGAATCTATTGAGGCGAGAAACAGCATGGATACAGTTTGCAGAGAACTTTTCTTTCCCACACCAGGGATTGGGGGTTACCCGATGATCTGAGGCTGTGGTAAACCTGACGTCAGGAGGGGGCTCATCACTCATATATGGTGATGTTTGTTGCTTTCAAGTTTTATTGGATGTTTTAGCTGCATAAAGTCACAGATAAAACCACTGATAATAACTAAAAAGGCAGATGAGTTTGCTATTGGTTCCTTCCCGCAGCTGATGCCAGCTTCTGAATCTATATATTTCCCTTCCACTGCTTTGTTGTCACTTGTCAGTCACAGAGGAGTCCTGGCAGGTGTTTCGGTGCAGCCAGTGAAGTGAGTGAGGGGACAGCAAGTCAGGCTGGCAATGAAGGGACATCTCTCCACTCCGGTGTTGTGGCTTCTTCTCCTCACAGTTCAGGACATAGCAGGTAAGTCTCCTCAGTGTTTCACCAGGGGAGCTGGGTTAACTGGAACGAGGGTGGTAACTTTTAGAGTCAGCTTTTTACCATCTGCATTTGGCTCAGAGGTTGTGACTTTTCCTTTTGGGACTGGACCTTGCTACTGTTACCGAGGCTTTTTTTACCTTGAGATTGGACTAATGTAATGACCTCTGTGTGGGGCTGCACCTTAAAACCATTCAGAGAATGAAGCTGGTTCAAATAGCTGTGACTCACTGAGCAGGGCATCTGGCTGGGAGCATGTTACAGCCGTGCTGCAGGATCTGCACTAGCTGCCCATCTCGGGGTGGAGGTTAAGGTGTTACGGTTTTGGTTATGGTTTGGGTTGGGCCTCCCTAAGGAATCACCTCTCTCCCACTCCCATACAGCCACAGCTGTGGTCAGCAGGGTGACCAAGCTGTTTTCCCCTTTTCTAAAGGAGAGGGGTGGCTGGCAGGGTGCTCTCTGTGAGGGCTCCAGGACTCTGAAATGTGCTTATCTCTTTGAACAAAAATAGCTTGAATCTGGTGACCTTCTGGGCGCACTGGAAAACACAGCTTTTTGATGGGGCATTTGGGGAGGTCCCAGGCCATGCGTCACATAATGAGAAGGGGGTGGGAAGGAGTTTCTGTAGGTGTCTGGCTGGCTGAGTTCCTGTTGAAATGGTCACTTAATGCTGCTGGGATTTGAGTGGGTTATCAATGCTGTCTGGATGCTGGCTGCTGGGTGCTTGACTAGGCCTCAATTTTGTATTTTAAATCCCAATAAATAAATGTCTGATTGGTTCAACTCCAACAGTTGCAAGGGTCGAGTCCTGGCTCCTCACTGCCCCATTCACTCACTGAAGCCAGTAGAAGTTTTGCAATTTTGAAGTGAGGAGGATTTGACCCAAATATGCCCAGAGCTGATTCCTCCCACTGAGGGGATGTGGGTTAGGGTGCAGTGTGCAATGCCTTGTGCGCATGAGGGTACTGGAAGCTCTGCCAGCAGGAAGTTTTATCCTGCAGGAGCCCTGCCTCCCTCCCCCAGGGTTTCTGCTGGAGCAGAGATGCTTTAAATCCTAGTTGGAGCCTAGAGAAGCCCGACTAGCACAAGCTGCACGGCAGAGGTGCTGTATTAGTGCCTCTCATGGCCACATTGGTTTCATTCCCTCAAGGCCGCCCCTGCCCAGTTTCAGGGCTGCTCTCATTCCTCCAGCACAGAGGGGACTGCAGGCTCCTTGCTACCCAGTGTCCCAGCTCCAGGAAGACTTAGCAGCATGGGTTACCCAGACCATGGGGTACATTAGCATGTGCTGGTGCATCTTAGGGAGTGAATCTGGCCCAAAGATTCCAAAACTGATTAAAAATAGGATTAAAATCTAATGTGGGTCCCAAATATGATTCAAATAATACAGTGATTGGAACCTGCTGGGCTGGTGTTAGCAGCACGAGAATGATCCATGTGTCTGGCAGGGCAGTGAACTGCTCAGCAGTAGCTGGTTCATGGGAACCCGATGTGCTGCTGCGCCAGCCTGAGAAACTGACCCTGACCCTGATAATTAGCAAGGTCAGTCTCAATTATTGTCTTAGAGACAAACCTGCCCTGATGTATATTTCACAGACAGCTCAGTCACTGTGCAGTGAGTAGGGGGCTGGTACCCAGAAAATCCTGACAAAACCAACCCTCTAGCAGGTGACTTGGAGTTTATATTTCAGATTCCCAAGAAGTTCAAATATAATGTGCGGGGATTAGAGCCCATGACACAGCGGTACATGACCGGAAAGCATGGAATTCTGTGGTGACTTCTGCTGATCAGACTGACATTGCAGGGGACGGACAATTATTACCACGTGCGGGATGAATTGCTGCACGATTGTGGGATGGTGTCATATAGTGATGCCAAGCACATGTTCAGCTCAGTGTATTTTTGTTGCATTTATGAGCAAATGTGCATCATCCCCTAGATATTTCTTATTTTCTACGGGAAATTTGACTGCTTCACATGATGCAGATACAGTGACATGGGGAGCATAAAATACTCTCCAGTTATTTGTGGGATAACGTCATATAGTGATGCCAAGCACATGCTCAGCTCAATGTATTTTTGTTGGATTGATGAGGAAATGTGCATCATCCCTTTGATATTTTTTTAATTTCTATTGGAAATTTGAGTTTGCTTCACATGACACAGACACAGTGATGTGGGGGAGTTTACAATATAGGGGATATCACCATGTAGCTGCTTTTCCATTTCCCTCAGTGTCCCAATTCTCCTCGCTGAGCTCTGAGTAGAAGCCAGGTCAATCTTTGCCAGAAGATCACATTTCACAATTATTGACCTCTTTACATTGTGCGGGAAAACAAATTTGTAAAATTCAGTGGGGTCCAGGCAAGCAAATGAGAATATATCAGGGATGGGCCAAAGCTGCACTCCCAGACCCAGATCTGAACTTCCCCAATGTTCAGAGTGCTGGGTGGGGTCATTATTCCAAGTTGGGCCACAGAAGTGTAGCCAGTATATGATAGGTGCAGTATATAAATGTGATTGTTATCCAGAAAGGTGCTGATGGCTACCATCGGGGAATCTTTGATCTTAAGACAATGAATGAAAGCCAATGGCAGGGCGAGAACTCTCTTTTAGGCTCAACAGACGGAGCAATCAAGATCCTTTATGTCGTAAAAACTGCTGCAGACAGTGGGGGCTACTGCCAAAGGCACTGGGCACATGGGCAGGGCAGAGCTAAGCCAGGGGTTTCCACTGTTGCCAATGCAGGGGCTAGGATACTGGTCTCAGACTGTGTCTGTTGGAGGGAGAAGCCGGTAGATGGAGTTGTGACCAGGATCTTGGAATCAGAAAGGAAACAAAGTCTGTTGGAGCTTGCTGGAGGGGCAGGCTGGGGGATTTCTAAGCAAGGAAACTGCCGGCTGTTCTTAGTTTCTACTGGGCGCAGGGAAACAGAACTGTGTGTGCACTTAGCTAGAGCAGTGTTACAGCCTTGGGTCCTGCCACGAGTGAACATCACGGAGTTAACTCCATTGAAAAAAAAAGTCCCTTTTTTCTCAGTGCAGACCAGGCCCCAAGGGTTGCCTGTGGGACTGCACTGAAGTGAGCCGTACCTGAAGAAACGCCCCTGTGGATTGCAGCAAAGTGAGCGTTTTGTATTTGCTTGGCATTAACGGAGCAGGATTGTCTGGCCATGTACTTGTGTGAACTGCACTGTTCTCTGAGCTCTGTGGAGTATCCCCAGCTCAGCCATCTACTGCTGCAGCCAGCCTGCTCCAGGGGTCACAGTGGAACTCTGCATGTAGCCGTAACACATGGGCATTGTAACGATGCCCATACTTGCTCCCAGTCTCAGGGATAGTCCTGGCTCTTCACACCCTGTCCTGAGGACCAGTTCTCCCAGCCAATATCCCAGGACTGTGTAGCAGGCAGTGGCCCCTCCTCACATTCCCTGTTAACTGCCTACCTCTCAGCCGCCGGCTTTGCCTCTTCACAACCTCCAGAAATGCAACCAGCCGTAGAGACAATTGGGGGCAGGGGGTGGAACTCAGAGCTACTGGAAGAAAAGCCAATGTCAGGGAGTGGGAGCAGAGTCTGTTCTTCATCTGGGGAAGGAGCAGCCTGTACATGTAGGGCAGAGAGGCCAGGTAGAAAGGGGAGAAGAGGAGGGGGAAGAGCCCAGGGGAGGTGGGTGGGAAGAGACCAGTGGAAGAGAGAAATGTGTGGGGCAGGTGGGGAGAGGAAACTCCTGTGGGGAGCACAAGGCTGTAATGCCAAGCGCCACAGAACAAAAATTACAAGGTTATAAAAAACATCCAGTCATGATACGCAGTCTGTCTTTGGACTGTAGAACCCCCCTCTATTCCTCTGCCAGCATGGGGGTGAGAACTGCAGGCTGAAAAGTCACCGTTTAATGCACCCAAATGGCACGACTCCCCCTGGCTGCTCAGCTGGAGACTGTGCTTACCCTCCCTGAGATGGGAACTGCCATCCATTGCCCAGCACTGCCTTCGCTCTACCCTCCTGGTTCAGTTCCTCTGACAGAAGAAGGGCTGGCTGGGAAATAGCTTGACAGCCACTGAGCTAATTCATGCAGCATGGTTCACACTCGCACACAGAACTTCTGTTACTGTTCAGGGGTGAGTAACAGATAGAGATATTGGAGACCTTCAGTCTGATCTGACATTAACCATTCACAGAAATTATGTCACCGTAACACAACGGGTTTGGTTTAGCCTTTTGCAAACAGCAACACTTCCCTGACTTCCTCCATCTCACCCCCTGCAACTTCTCCACCTGAGACTGGGAAGCACTGCTCCCATTCTAGAGACCCCTACCCTCTCCTGCCCATGTCTCCTTTGCTCCTGCCCCCTCCCACTTCTCACCCCGTCCCCTGCCTATTCCAGACTCCATTCCCCTCCCCAATACTGCCTCCTGTCCCCCTGCTCCAGAACCCCTCCCCTACCTCCTGTCCACTGGCACCAGACCCCCCACTCCATCCCCACTCCTCCATCCTCCCCAATCCTCCCTCATGTACCCCTGCTCCAGGCTACCTCCCCTCAATCCCATCCTCTGCTCCACCCCCCCTTCTCACCCTCTTGCTGCCCTGCTTCAGACCCCCTCCCTCCACAAGTTCACCCTTCCCCACCCCTCCCTCCTCCTTCCCCCCTTATAAGACTCCCTCTTCTCCCCAATGCCTCCTTTTGCCCCCTCTCTGCTCTCTCCCCCTTCCCCTCTCTCTCTCCTGCCCCTGATTCCTCACTTCTCACTCCAGTCCCCCACTCCAGCAGATTCCCTTCTCATTCCCTCCCTCCTGCCCCTTGCTTAATAACCCCCTCCAGCCCCATGCTCCCTGCTCCCCACTCCAGACCACCCTGTGCTCTATCTCCAGTCCTCCCACCAGCCCCAATTTCAGATCCCTGTCCCCTCCCCTCTCTTCTGACTCTCTTTCCTGCCTCCCTGTTAACTCCCAATGCAGATACCCCTTCCCTCCCCACTTCTTCCTCCTGCCCCTACTTTCCAACCTCCTTCCTGCCCCCCACTCCAGACCCACCTCCTCGCTCCTGCCCCTTCCTACCCCCCTTTCCAGACCCTCCTCCCCTCTGTCCCTCCTGCCCCCTGCTCCATACACTCTCCCTTCCCTACCCTCTTTCCTCCCCTTGCTCCAGAACCCCCTCCCCACCCTTCTCTCCGGCTGACTCATCATCTTTACCCCATTCTTTTGCAATCCTTGAATCTGCCTCCTGTCCCCCCAGTGCCCTGCTCTCCTCAGTCTCCCCATCCTCCTTCCACAGGATCTCTGCTGCCCATCACAGTCCCTGGGTCCTCTCCAGCCTCCTTATCCATACAGAGACAGCTGTGTTCCCCATGGGCTTTAGTGGGAAGTGGCAGCCAGCTTTACTCAGGATGGCCTCACTCACACATGCCGACAGACTGTAGGAAGATGGTGGCTGTGACAGTGCCCCCCATAAGGCTTTATGGAAATATACTTATGAATGTATATATGACATCACTAGAATGTGTTTTATGCTACATATGCCATGTAACATATCTCTGTAAAGGTTATAATCTGCTGAATCTATTGTTGCCGGCACCCAATGCCGAAAGGCAAAACAACAGCAGGGGTTCGTTACCCAGTGTGTTTCACTCAATAATCACAACGGGGTGGAGAAGCAGAAAAGTTTATTTGCAGCTGCAAACAAGGTACAGGGAAAATAGAATCTCAAATCCTGCACACCAGAGCTGGTCATTACACACACTTTTATATTCCTTAATGCTGCTGCACTACACATCAGCCAATTAAAACTTTGCACAAATACTCTGCCTTTCTTATATGGGTTACAACAATGTTTATTTCCTGCAACCTCTAACAAGCATTCCTAGCAACTTGAACAACCAGCACATTCTGTCTGGCCTTGTAACTATCTCCTATTATCTTTAATTTGGCGTCAGCAAACCTTACACTATGAGGCATTATCTGCGGCTGCAACATTGTTTTAAGAGCAAAAGAGCTTACTCAGACCAACAAGGTCTGAATTCTATTAAGGGGGGTTAAGAAGAAGCCCTTAGGCCTTCAGCAGGGAGACCTCCTCGACCCTTATGGCCTTCCATCCCCTCGACTTAACTAGTGGCCATGCCCTGGGGTCTCCAACAATTCCCTCCTTTGAGAATACTCATTTTTATTGCTTGAGTCTTCTCATCTTTATTTACTTACTAGCGGGCTATGCATAAAATTAATTTTTTTAAAACTATGCAAAATAAGCATTTTTACACAGGACCACATACAACACAGTAAACATAACATGATTAATACAGGGAAAAAAAACTTAAATAATAGGCTAAACAACCCACTTAGCCATGGGGAAAGGCCCCAACCAGAAAATAGAGAGCCTAGCCAATCATCCCCAGTTTGCTGATGAATGCCCTTAACCAGCTGCTTTAGGCATTATAAATCAGCTTCTACGGATGGCCCTGCATCTGTTATATTAAAGCAACACATGCCTGCAAACTCCTGGCATAGGTGACCATGGCGTAGAAGCAAATAGTTCACAGCCAGCCTGTTCTGTAGCATACCCTGACGTACTTCCCCTAACTCATGTGAGAGTTGGGCCAGGACGGTTGAGGTTAAGTTAATGGCCTTTGCCACCGTGCAGGCAAGGTGCTCTACTGCGTGATAATTATGCACCACAAGCCCAGGGATACCAACTAAGGAAAAGGCCAGAACTGCTGCCTCACTCTCTGAGAATAAGGTTAACTCTGACCTACAGGTGGAATCAAGGGGAATAGCATCCCTTTTATGACGGGCAGATAACTGCGGAGAGTATGGAAAAATCAATGGAGCCACGCGACCAAGAGAGCAGGGAACCCCCTGAACTATTGGCCAGGACATAGGAATACGCATGTCTGCCACATATAAGGAACCACCCTGCTGGCAATTTCATGTGCCAGTAGGCAAAGGAGATTTCCACACTGTTATTACATTTAAGTTCTTCATTAGTTCTTCATTACCCCAATGTGAGTAGCATTTACAAACCTCATACAAGAGGGGGCAAGGGTTGTATTGGCTAGGTAATAAGAAAACATGGAGGCATCTAACTTATACTGGGCAGATCGAAGGGTATATAAATCAGTATAAGTAAATGTTTTATTTATGGTTTTTAACAGGGAATAATGCTGAACCACGGTTGGGACTGCACATACACCAATATAACAAGTCTCCATGATTGCACCCACTGAAAATGTATGTGGCAAACAAAACAACGCTGCGTTCACTGCACTCTGGGCCAGTGCCAGCCAGGTATTTACAGGTACAATGCCTGAAACAGCAGTACCAGTTAGGCACATGGCCAAGAGGGGGAATAAAATATACCCTCCCATCTATTTTCCTGCCTTCCCGGCGGGCTGCTGTTTAAATAGTAATTTTAGTCCAAGATCCTCAGTGAAGGGGGCTGAATGCATGGTCCACCTTTCAGCCGGGGGGGGGCTGACACTGCTTTCAGCCGGGTATAATGAATCCAATTCTTGTGTCCCTCGACCTTTGCTGCCGTGTGGGAGACCAGCAGGACGGTATAGGGTCCCTTCCACTTTTCTTGGAGGGGCTCGTCTTTCCAGGTACGTACGAGCACTGAATCACCAGGCTGCAGGAAGTGGATGGGCGAATCCAAGGGTAGAGGCTGGGAATCCTTAGTATACCTGTGAAGAGACAAAAGAACAGCAGACAGGGAACACATATACTGAGACAGAAACCCATTCCCCAATTCCCACTCTCCCCCTGACACAACCGGTGTACCATTCATAGGCCAGGCCCTTCCAAACATAATTTCAAAGGGACTGAGCCCTATTCTACCCTTTGGGAGAACACGGATGCGGAGCAGAACTAGGGGCAGGGCATCAGGCCACTGTAGGGAGGCCTCCTGGCATATTTTCGAGAGATGTCACTTAAGGGTCTCATTGGTCCGCTCCACTACCCCACTGGCTTGCGGTCTCCAGGGTGTATGGAGTTTCCAGGGAATCTGTAAGGCGTCTGAGATGCTTTGGACGATTTTTGACGTGAAGTATGTTCCGTTGTCAGATTCCATCCACTGGGGAAGTCCAAAGTGAGGAATAATCTCCTTAACAAACTTGAGAGCCACTGTCCTGGCAGTGCAGTTGCGACATGGAAAGGCTTCTGGCCATCCACTGAATCTATCCACTATGACAAGACGATACTTGAACCCTTGGGTCCGGGGAAACTCAGTAAAGTCTATTTGCCACACCCTTCTGGGGCCTGGAGTGGGTTCCAGGGCCGCTGGTGGTACCGGGTGTCCTGGTCGGGGGTTATTCTTTTAACAAACTAAGCAGTCCGCTTGTACCTGGGCAGCCAGGGGTCGGAGTCTGGAGGTTATGAAGTACTTTCCCATTAGTTGGATAAGTGCCTCCCTGCCAGCATGAGTGGTTTGATGTAGTTTATGTAATACTGGCAGCATTAGGCCCTTTGGTAAGAGGACTTTCCCTTCCAGGGAATGAAGCCATCCCTCCTTTTCCTGGAGACCAAGTTTGTCAGCCAGCTGTTTCTCCTCCCCAGAATACTGAGGGGTCGGGAGCTCCCCCACTGATGGGATAAGGGCATGCATATAGGTGTTCTCAGTCTGAGGGGACATCAGGGTGGCGGCATGCTTTGCCTCTCTATCTGCCCTGGCATTACCCCTGGTCACATCTTGATCCTCCCTCTGATGGGCCTTACAGTGTACCACTGCCACTTCCAAGGGGAGTTGCACTGCCTCTAGAAGCCGGAGAATTTGGGGCCCGTACTTGACTGGAGAGCCTTGGGCTGTCAGCATTCCCCTCTGCTTCCACAGGCCAGCATGAGCATGCAGCACACCAAAAACATACTTTGAATCAGTAAAAATGTTGACCCGCTTTCCTTTTGACAGTCAAGTGCACGGGTCAGGGCTACTAGTTCGGCAAGCTGGGCAGAGGTCCCAGCGGGCAAACTTTCAGCTTCCACGGTGTCATTGAGGGTCACAATAGCATAACCCGCCCTTCTTTCCCCATTTATCACCATGCTGCTACCATCAGTAAATACTCCTTTAGTAATTGCCTCAGTTTGTGGATCATTAGGATCTGCATTGGTATACTGTCGGATCGTGTCTCGAATACACTGTAAAAAGGCTCCAGGGCTTTCCTTTGGATCCTGCACTACCTCATATGGTTTAGTCCAATTATTCTATCTGACAGCTGCATGACAGAGTCCATACAGTAGTAGTTCCTTATAGGAGGTGAGGTGGGTCATAGCCTGATTGTCATTTGGGTCCCACCTAGGATCCTTTATAGGAACCTGATCATCTGGGATCGGGATATTGTTACGGTCCTGGTCATATCGCCTCTTTGCTTCCTCCCTTGCTTTAGCTATGACCTGTTCTTGTTCAACCTCAGTCAATAATGTTTGCAGAAGGATATTACAATCATCCCAGTCTGGCTTGTAGCTACTAAGACATCCCTCAAAAACCAATACAAACTTGCTTGGGTTGATAGAAAATTCTCCAGCCTGTGCTTTGAAAGCAGCCAGGTCCATAGGATTAAAATTGCATGAGTATAGACCTGCATAGTAAGAACAGCTTGTTCTTTCTATTGCATTACAGGCGACTTTAGTCTCGGTAAGTAACGGGTATATTCCAGCAGATGGAGCTCAAACCTCACTATGAGCTTCACTAGGAATCTTACTCTGAGCCTCACTCTGTGTGGGTGTAGGGGCTGAAGGAGACACCGGATCTGCCATTACATTTGGGGCGGGGGTCCGGGGACTGACCTTAATTGCTACCAGGCCAATCAGGGTTAAATTACAGCATTGTAAAATATCAGTACGAGACCACAAGGTCATAAACAAGTAAGCATACGAATGATCATTCCACTTCCCCGTTCGCTGACAGAACAGGAGTAACTGGACGATTGTATTATGATTTAGTGATCCTCCGGGAGGCCACTGTTCCTGGTTCTCTAATTGGTACTGAGGCCAGTCAACCGTACAAAATCACTTCAATTTACCCTTAGTCATTGGATCTGATCCAAATACCTTCCAATTTACTAAAATACACTCTAGGGGCATGCACCGTACCCTACCTCCCTTGCTCTGTTCCTGTCCCATACCTACAGGGTAACTCTGGGCATCCCCAGGTTCCAACAGAGCATACAATCCGGATTTCAAAAGGTTCCTACCTTATCCAAGGGACCGGTGCCCCACCGTCGCCCGCAGCTGCTTCTCCACTATGTGAGTGCGTTGCACTGTCGTGCCCTCCGGGGTCGATCAAACTGCGTTTCCTCCGAGGCCCCCGATGAACTCACCGGTGCGCGCTGGGCGTCAGTTGTCGCTGCAATTCTCGACCTCCAGAAGGGATCTGGGCAAGGCTAAATAGCAGCCTCATCGCTCCATGTTGGGACGCCAAAAGCTGTTGCCGGCACCCAATGCCGAAAGGCAGAACAACAGCAGGGGTTCGTTACCCAGTGTGTTTCACTCAATAATCACAATGGGGTGGAGAAGCAGAAAAGTTTATTTGCAGCTGCAAACAAGGTACAGGGAAAATAGAATCTCAAATCCTGCACACCAGAGCTGGTCATTACACACACTTTTATATTCCTTAATGCTGCTGCACTACACATCAGCCAATTAAAACTTTGCACAAATACTCTGCCTTCCTTATATGGGTTACAACAATGTTTATTTCCTGCAACCTCTAACAAGCATTCCTAGCAACTTAAACAACCAGCACATTCTGTCTGGCCTTGTAACTATCTCCTATTATCTTTAACTTGGCGTCAGCAAACCTTACACTATAAGGCATTATCTGCGGCTGCAACATTGTTTTAAGAGCAAAAGAGCTTACTCAAACCAGCCAGGTCTGAATTCTATTAAGGGGGGTTAAGAAGAAGCCCTTAGGCCTTCAGCAGGGAGACCTCCTCGACCCTTATGGCCTTCCATCCCCTTGACTTAAATAGTGGCCATGCCCTGGGGTCTCCAACACTGTTAATCCTATTTGTATGCATGTATCATTTTTGTATTCGAAGTTATGAATATTGGCTGTGTACTTGTTTGATTCTGAGTAGGTTTTAGTGAAGCAGTTGGTCAGCTTCCTAAGAAAAGGCTATTCTCAGTAAGTGCCCAGTCAAGAAGCCCTTAAGCCAACAATGAACTTGGAAACGCCAATCCACATCTGGGCTTTCCTAGGAATGTGGCTTGGCTGGTAAGGAACTCAGTCATGCAGGGACATGTGACTTGCCCAGGTGACTCCAAAACTCCATTTTGTCTTCAGCTGGCTAAAGAGAGAGCCTCTCCACCCCCAAAGATACCTGAAAGAAACTGGAACAAAAGACAGTAACTACAGGGGGTGTGAGTGATTGATGGACCCAGACTAGAAGGAGACTAGTTTGTAAAAGAGAGCTTACCGGAACTGGTGAGGTTTTTATCTGTATTCAGTTTTATTATGGTAGTAGGCTTAGATTTGTGTGTTTTATTTTATTTTCCTTGGTAATTCACTTTGTTCTGTCTGTTACTTCTTGGAACCACTTAAATCCTACTTTCTGTATTTAATAAAATCACTTTTTAATTATTAATTAACCCAGAGTATGTATTAATACTTGGGGGGGGGGCAAACAGCTGTGCATATCTCTCTATCAGTGTTATAGAGAGTGACCAATTTATGAGTTTACCCTATATAAGCTTTATACAGGGTAAAACAGATTTATTTGGGATTTGGACCCCATTGGGAGTTGGGCATCTGAGTGTCAAGGACAGGCACACTTCTGTAAGCTACTCTCAGTTCAGCTTGCAATTTGGGGCACGTGGTTCAGACCCTGGGTCTGTGTTGGAGCAGACTGGCGTGTCTGGCTCAGCAAGACAGGGTGCTGAAGTCCCAAACTGGCAGGGAAAGCATGGGCAGAAGTAGTCTGGGCACATCAGGTGGCAGCTCCCAGGGGGGTTCTGTGATCCAACCCATCACAGTGTCATCTTGCTGGCTTCAGCCCCAGTGACAGTGACAGGAGATGGCGCCATTTGGAATAAGGGAAACTCAGTGAGTTGGGACCTTTCATCGTGTTTTCATGGGACAGGTAAAAACACCCCAAATCGCCAGAGTGGGGATAAAATTGCGAGAGCTGCAGCACTGACAGCCCTGAGTGTGAGGCCCTGAGATGGGATCAGGTGGAGCCATGATGAAACTTTGGGCATGTCCCATTCTCCTGGCTCTAGGCACAGATCCCCTCCTGCCGGGTGCGGACTCTGCTGTGATAACGCTGGGGTGGGGGCTCCCTGCTTCTTCTGACCCTGCTCTGTGTCTCTCTTTGAAGGTGCTGAGGAGCTGAGGCTGGTGGACGGAGGCAGCCCCTGTGCTGGGAGAGTGGAGGTTAAACACCAGGATCAGTGGGGGACGGTGTGTGAGGATGACTGGGACATGGAAGATGCTGGGGTTGTTTGTAAGCAGCTGGGATGTGGAGCTGCTGTCAGTGCCCATGACCAGGCTCATTTTGGAGCAGGATCTGGACCAATTTGGCTGGATGACGTTGCCTGTGATGGTACCGAGTCTGCTCTTTCGCACTGCAGGAACGCGGGATGGGGCGTGCATGACTGTGATCATGACTGGGATGCTGGAGTGACCTGTTCAGGTAAGAATCAGTCAACTCAGTCCTGAAAGGCAAATCCCCTAAAACAAAAGGGCTTGAACACATAGGGTGTTGTGTGCCCGTGACCCTAATGAGAAATGAACAAAAAACAGAGCAAGTCCTGTAATTATTGTTATTACTGAACTGTAGTTATTACTGTTCATGTCACTGGACACTGAGAAGCCCCCTGTGTGACTGTGAAGCATTTTCATTTTCTCATCTCCAGTTGTTTCAGTGCCACTTTGTTCCTTTCCCTTTCCCTCTGAATGGGTCTAAAAATGCAGATAGGAGAGAAAATGGAAAAGGAAAATGTCACGTAGGCTCCTAAGTCACTGAGGCACTTTTGAAAATGTTACACTCATGCTAAAATCCAGACCCAGACACCCAACCCCAGAGGTACAGAGACTGGGGCATTTATGTAGCCCCTTTACCACTCTCATAGGGTGACCAAGGAATGGGCAGATTCTCCCAGCTTGGCCAGAATTAGATTTAGTAGAGAGCACTCACCCGTCCGCTCTGTTACTTCTCACATTTTGGACCAACCAGTAATAGAAAATTTCACAATCTCTGATACCCTGTAGATCTAGTGTAGCATAGGGAGCTCAGCCAAGAGTAGAATATTTTCCGGAGCTAAGGGCAGTGTTTAATCTCAGCCCTTTCTTGGATTTTGAGTGTTTCAGTGACAAACATCGATACGCTCCTCACATTGTGGGACGGGTTGTATGAAATTTCTTAGTATTTTTTAAAAATAAAAAAAGCTGGGGTCAGTGGGAACTTTGATGATTTAACTGGGAATTGGTCCTGCTTAGAGCAGGGGGTTGGACTAGATGACCTTCTGGGGTCCCTTCCAACCCTTATATTCTATGATTCTATGATTCTATGATTTACAGAAACGCATTGCCAGGACTTTGAAACTCTGCAGAAAACAGATTGACCTTCACCAGTGTAAATTCCCTAACCCAGTAATAATAACTTCAGTGCCTTGTGCTGCCCACCGAGCAAATGAACAGCAGGGAGTCCCTCTCCTCTGAACCTCACCAGGAGGAGGGAGCTGCACAAGAACCAAGGGGTATCAAAGCAAAAGACCTTTCTGTAAAACTGCACCTGCATCTCAGCTGGAGCTGCAGGTTTGCAGTGGGAATAAAGTTCAGGTTTATAACAGGGCGCTTGAAGGGCTGGGCTGCCTAGTGGCTGGTGCGCCTGACCTCGAGCCTCTTCTTTTCCAGGTTGAGTTGCCTCAGTCTTTTAGGCAGTGGGGTAGGGAAACCCAGGCCCTCCCTCTCCACCAGGTCCCAGCCTAGGGTCTTGATTTCATCTACCCCTGAATACGGCAGGCCTCCGAGCAGGCAGTCTAAATCTCCTGCCCTGGGCTACTTCCTACCACCGTCCCTTTTGTTTGGGGCATGGCCCCTCTAGTCCCGTTCGCTGGGTGGCTTGCATCCCAGAGCTCCCTCTCGTGGATCTTGGGTGGCATTGTGCTGCGGTCCCAGGCTCCTTCAGATGGGGTGGGGCAGCCGCAAGTTTGGTGAGACTGAACCCCACAATGTCTCTGGGCTTCAGGAACCCAGTTACCCCAGTTGCTGGAGGCTCCTAGGTCTCCTCCACAGTCCCCCTTGGCTAGGGAGACAGTGATTACTCCCTGGTGGCTACCCCGGCTGGCAGACTAGTGACCCTTCCCCTCAGGTAGGGAGGCGGATAGCTCCTGCTTCTTCGCCAGTCAGCCCTCAACTGAGCCAAGCTCTCTCCTTTTCTCCGCCCAGGCCTGGCATTGGCTGCAGGTACAGCGGGATGGGGCTAGCTGGGCCCAAAGGCTCCCTTTAACCCTTTCCGTGCTGGCAGGGTAGTTTCACATGCCTGTGCTGAAGGTTGGAGAGGAGGGTGAGTCTTTCCATGGTCCTTATAGTTATGTCCATTCTTGTCACTAATCCCCATCTTCCCTGGGTATAGGTGCAGGGCCAGCTCATAGGCCAAACCCAGGGTTACTTCCTCAGGCAGTCAGCTCCTGACTGTAATGTGAGTTTGCTTTGTCCAGACTGAGTAGAAACAGAATAAAGGACTCAGGATTGGGCCGATTAAGGATTATTCCAGAAATAACCAGTCAGCCCTCTACAAACTGCCCTGTGCACTAGATATCACTGAGAACAAACACATACGACAGCTGAGATGTTTCTGCACCAAGCAATTTTTCAGAGCTGCTCTCCTGACTGAATACTCAAAAACTTTCCAAAAGGTGGCAGTCATCTTCTTATATGCAGTGTTGTTGTAGCCGTGTTAGTCCCAGGATATTAGAGAGACAAGGTGGGTGAGGTAATATCTTTTATTGGACCCGTTTCTGTTGGAAAGAGACAAACGTTTGATCTGACAGAGAAGAGCTGTGCGTAAGCTCAGAAGCTTGTCTCTTTCACCAACAGGAGTGGGTCCAATAAAAGATATTACCTCACACACCTTGTCTCTCTCAACCCTCTCTCGTCCAGCTTTCATTTCTCATTTCTGGTTGGATTAATACCAAACTTTGCCAAAACATTTTCCTCCGCCAAGGTCCCTGCCTCAGTCATTGCACTGGCTGGACGGTGCCCAGGGAATGAATCAGGGATGCACAGTGAAAGAGGCTGTTGTCTGTAGGCCCACAGGCTCATTGGCTGCAGCAGCAGCATCGCCATCTTCGGCAATCCCTCCACTCGAGGATGATCTCTACCACAGATTTACATATGGGTCCTGAGACAACTCAGGAGTCCGATTCTGGAACCATAGATCTGCCCACAGTAGGTATAGACGTTGCCTGACGGGTCAGCTGCCTGCCGGGAGAAAGTTCTTTCTTTTTCCTTCCTTCCCTTTGTCTTTTCAACTTCGAGGGCAAGGCACTTCATCTTGAAGCCGGCCACTGCCTGCTGGAGGATGTTGCATCATTGAGATCGGTTGGTTGCTTGCTCCTTCCAGCTTGTGATGTCCATATGAGTTTTCTTGTGTGGAAGAAAACGAACTCCACTCTCAGGTTGGAAGCAACAAACTCAGAGACAGCTTTTTTTGAGCAATTGCAAGGGAAGAATACAGCTGGCAGAGAGCATCTCTGCCTCAGTTTCTTCAAAGTACAAGCAAAATCAAACAAGCATTTATACCTCTTTGTGACGTGCATAAATTAAAAATATCTACATTTTATTTAGGCTATTTACTATCTATTCCAGTATTTTCTCACTTTCTCTTCTCAAAACATTGTTATCTCAAGGCTAGGTCACACTGACTATTCTGCTGCTTCCCACTCGCTTCTGACGTGAGCCCTGCTTCTACAGGTCTCGCGATATTAGGCTAAGACTTAGCTCAACTGTTGCTCTGTCTCTGACACTTAAATGACTGCACTTAAACCCTCTCTTTATTTCCCTGCTTCCACACTCAACACTTTTGTGCTTCCTTTAGCACAACTAACATTCTTAAACCTCCAATTGCATGAAGCCTTGTATTTCTGTTTCTAGCTCAGGAGGATCAGAATCAGCCCTATAAGTCTTAACTGGATATAATGATAATGCATGATTAGTATGAACATGAAAGGCATTTTTGTTAGTACATCCCTTACAACAACAATAACATATTCCTAGACTAAACAAAAGCAATACAAGCATTAATGTCCCCATTGTAATAATATGCTGGGGTTGTTTCATTGCCTTAGTTACATAGCACATTACATCATAATTAGTACACAAAGTAGACACTCTATAGGCTGTATGAAAAGCATGTTTTTCAATTTGATATATATTCTGAAGCACATGGATTTGACCCTGTAAGTCAGAAATTTTCCGAACCTCTGGTAGGAGTGAGCGTAAATTTTGAAACCGGTCGGGCATCAAAGTGGTCCAATTAAAAGAAATCTGATACTCAAGGTCCAATTGTAGGGTTTTGTCTGCAGGCCAAGAAATAATGTGATTTCCTGCAGCCATAGTGAGATTAAAATATAAGTCTTGCAAAGTGGCAGCCTTAACATATATACAGCTATCATTAGCTTGGAAAATTAACTTTCCTTTCAGGGTAGTTCCTTGTCCCATACCTTCCCAACAAACTTTGTTAAATACTGTGACAACTTCCCTGGCTTCAATTTCCTTACACACTGAAACTGCAGGGGTTCTAAGGGACATAACATCCACTGATTCCCTATTCCAATCCAAATATCGGGTGTTATTCCAGGAGCACTAACAACAAATCAGCTAGGCATACCAGGTAGTCTAATTGCCCAGACGTCACGGTGAATAATCGAGTCCCACATGCATCCTCCCCACGGACCAGGCAGGATTCGGTATGTAGGAGCACACACCCCTCCTACCAGCCCATGTGCCTGGAAGGAGCACTGCGAGTACTTGCAACTCCATCCTGAAAATCTCCAAGTATGTCTCCATGGCCACAAATCAGATGGTACTGCTGAAGCACTAGTAAGGGCAGTGGGCCAAGCCTGATGCTCAAGATCACTCTGAATGGTCATTAGCTGGTCATTCAGGAAATCCTGCAGCTCTGAACATGCTACATCCCACTGCAATTCCTTTCCTGCCTCAGTGATATTCAACACCATTCCTGTCAACAGCCCCTGGGTCATCAAACTAAGGCGGAAATAATATGTAAATTCACCAACTCCAGCTTGCATCTGGGTCAGTTGTGCTCCAGTAATAAGACCAGTGGCTGTCTCTAGTTGTCCAAATTTCTCATCATGTTGTTGGCCCTTAAGAATATTCCAAATTGCTGCTGCACTATTTGCACCATCCCATAAGTGTCCAGCTAAGCCTCTTTTCTTCCTAGAGGAGACCCATGTTCTTTGCTGTTCTAGCTGGATAGCAGCTCCCTTGGAAAAATTGGGATACATGGAAGTGATTTGAAAGCTGGATAGGGGCAGGGTGAATTTCACAGTCCCAAATGTGGCATTAATTATGGTTATTTGATGTCCTAGTACATCTCTTTCGGGGATAGCATTATACCACATCTGTTGTTTAACTATTTTCAAATACTTTTGAGCGGCATTAACATCAATAGCATAAGAAGGGGTATATTGTAAGATGGTACAGGTTAAATTATTAGTTACTGGGATCATTTCAGTACAGGTAAAATTTCCAGTGGCAGAACATACTCTCTGAGTATGAGTCTGGTTATTTACTAATTGGGTAACTAAATAACAAGGGCCCCTTTCTCCCAATACACTACAGACCCTTGGAATGGCCATCATATCAACCCCTTCATAAAACCCATCTATCTCAAATTCAAATTCCCTAGAGTCATTTGTGGTAATGTCATATACGTCTATTTCTACTGATCCATTTGTTCTCCATTCATTTGTTCGCTCATATGATATGTCCTGAACCTTAAAAAATAAATTTTCCAAACAATACTTAAATAAAGCACTAACATGTGAAGGCCTTGGCCATTGGGTTGCATCAGAATAGATAGTATTGTCTGTATCTGGCTATGTTTCAGGAGTGGTAGTGGTAATGGAGATAATGACAGGGGTAGTGGTTGTGGCAATAAGGCACTTTTGATATTCTTCATCTGAAAGACAATTACGGAGAGCAGTGCATTCCCAGGGTACTTGTCCAACAGCACAGGTCACAGTCGATGGAATAAACCCCAAAATCCAATGAACACCACACTCCCAAGACTGGTTACAGTTTCCTCCCTGCCAGCCTACAATACTCCGTTTCTTCCATGCGGGCCAGTTCTTCATGTCCTTTGTAGTCAGGAACTCCTGGGCTTTGGCAGGTTCTGCAGAGCGAGCGTTTCTTTTTTCTTCTTTCCTGGAACAGTTGTGTTCCAGCATCATACAGGGGAGACATTACCAGCACATCATCCTGTAGTGCTGTGGTTTCTGTAGCAAATGCTGACGACACAATGATTTCATCAGCGGACAAGGGAGAGGTTACTAGCACTTCACCTTGTCCTTTTCTCCTGCCATTCAGGAGGAGGAACAGAAGTAGAAACAAGCTGATCAGCAGTTGATGTCAAATCACCTCACGGCAGAGGGGTCTTTTTGCAGTGAGAAGCATGGGTCCAGGCAGTCAGTCCTTGGCACTTCACAGCGGTGTTGGTAGTCAGCAGGACTTGGTAAGGGCCTTTCCAGCGTGGAGCCAGAGCATTCTTTCGCTGGTGGACCTTTACATAGACCCAATCTCCTGATTCCAAGGACTGGCAAGGCTGTTCAGGGTCCTTGGGTAATGCTTCCTTCACCTGTGAGTAAAAAGACTTAACACATTTCATTAGTGCCTGGCAGTAATTAACATTATATCATCCATCAAATGAATGTCCATCTGAGCAAGGGCCAGTGGGGTCGCAACTGGAAGTCGCATCGGGCTCCCTGTCAAAATCTCATGTGGGCTAAGTCCAGTCTTTTTGTTGGGAGTGGCCCTCATGCTCATCAATGCTAACGGCAAGGCATCTGGCCATTTGAGGTTTGTCTCTGCACAAATCTTAGCCAGTTTGTTTTTCATAATCCCATTGTGATGTTCCACTGTCCCAGCAGATTGTGGATGGTGAGGGCAGTGGAGGTTGTGTTGAATCTGCAAGGCTGCACATAATTCCTTTACAATCTGTCCAGTAAAATGAGTGCCACGGTCACTGTTGATACACCCAGGTATACCAAATCTTGGTACAAAGTCTTTGAGCAAAATTTTCACAACAGACGTGGCATCTGCCCTCCTGCAGGGGAAGGCCTCAACCCAGCTTGAAAAAACATCAACTAATACATATTCATAATTACAACATTTAGACATTTGAATACAATCAATCTGAATATTTACAAATGGTCCCCACAGAGGGGGATGGGCTTCTTGTCTGGTTTTAACATCTTTACCAACATTGTGTTGCAGGCAGATTGAACATTGTTGGCAGTAGTGCTGGGCCACAGAAGGAAAACCTGGGGCATACCAATTGCGTCCCACTGCAGCAAGCATCCCCTCTTTGCTCACATGCGATATCCCATGATGCAGGCGAGCAAGATAGGGCAAAAGCATCCGTGGTGCAACCAGCCGTCCGTCCTGGAAGCGCCAAAAATGGTCAGGGTGTAAAATGCACCCAGCAACACTCCAAGAACGTTTTTTGGTCTCTGACGCCATCTCTTGAATCCTAGCAAGGTCGTCGAGGGAAGCCAGTGGAGATTGCTGAACTAAGTCAAAAATAAAAACAACCTGAGGGGCAGAAAGGACTGCCTCCTTGGCGGGTGAATCAGCCGAAGCTTTTCCACGAGTAACTTCATCCTGAGGGGTTTGATGAGCAATGCATTTTACAATAGCAACAGCTTTGGGCAACAAAAGAGCATCCAAAAGAGCAGATACATACTGACTATTCTTAATAGGGGAACCAGAGGATGTAAGGAAACCTCTGTGTTTCCAAAGTACACCATAATCATGAGCCACTCCAAAAGCATAGTGAGAGTCAGTGTAAATAGTAATGGTTTGATCCTGTGCCAGAATACGTGCTCGTGTCAAGGCTATAAGCTCAGCCACCTGAGCTGAAAAGACAGAGGGAAGGAAAGCACTTTCAACAACAGAATATAAAGAACAAACAGCATAACCAGCAACCTATTTTCCCTCAGAATTTCGCAAACAAGAACCATCCACAAAATAAATAAGATCAGGATTCTGCAAAGGCACATCAGTAAGATCTTCCCTTGGGTGGGTAAGAAGAGAATTAACAGACACACAACCATGGGGCTCTCCATCCTGAGGTCCCGGTAACAGGGAAGCAGGATTCAGAATGGGGCAACGAGCCAAAGTAATATGAGACGAAGATAACAGAATAAGCTCATATTTGGTAAGTCGAAAAGTAGATAAATGCTGTGTCTTAGATTTTAACAGAAGAGCTGCTACAACATGAGGTACTGAAACAGTTAAGGGTGAGCCTAAAACAATAGATTCAGATAATTGCACAGCCAGGGCAGCTGCAGCAACTGCCTTAAGGCATGGTGGAAAGCCAGTTGCTACTGGATCCAACGCAGTCTTGTAATAAGCCAGTGGACGGTATTTATCTCCGTGTTTCTGTGTTAGCACAGCCAAAGCAAATCTATTCCGCTCATGACAGAAAAGAATACATGGTTTAGCATAATCAGGGAGTCCTAGGGCAGGCGCACTAGAAAGAGCTTGTTTAATAATTACGAAGGCTTGTTCCACCTCCTGAGACCACAAAAGTGGCACAGGGGTGCCCAGTTTAGTTAACTCCTGAAGTGGTTTGATTATTGTAGCATAACCCAAAATCCACTGTCTGCAATATCCAGTCATGCCAAGAAAGGTTTGCATTTGAGATATAGTAAAAGGCCTAGGCATTTTTAGAATAGCTGTAATACGAGAGTCTGACAAATGACGAGACCCAGATGAAATATCATGACCTAGGTAGTGCACTCTAGATTGGCTTAGCTGAAGCTTTTCCCAGGAGGCCTTGTGATCTTTTAAAGCAAGAGCAGTTAAGAGAACCATAGTATCAGTTTTACATGAATCAAAGGAAGGAGATGCAAGCAAAAGATCATCCACATATTGTATAAGTACAGATTTTCCTGGAAAGACCACATCATTCAGATCCTTTTTTAGGATCTGAGAAAACAGGGAGCGTGATTCTGTATACCCTTGGGGTAAAGGAGTCCAGGTATATTGGCGTCCCTTATAGGTAAAGACAAACAAATACTGGCTATCAGGGTGAATAGGAATAGAAAAGAAAGATGAACAAAGATCCACAACAGTAAAATAAGTGGCTGCAGAAGGAATACAAGATAAAATAGTTGCCGGGCTTGGAACCACAGGAAAAGATGTCAACACAACAGCATTAACCGTACAGAGATCCTGAACAAAGTAATAAGTATGTTCCCCCGGTTTCTTTACAGGGAAAATAGGAGTATTACAAGAACTAATATCAGGAACAACAATACCTTGCTGTAAAAAAGAATCTATTACTGGGGCTATACCTTTCTCTGCATCAGGGCGCAGTGGATACTGTGGTACCCTTGGAAGAGGCTTAGAAGGGTCAACCAGGATTTTAACTGGTTGTGCAGTTTGAATCTGCCCCACTTTGTTTGCATGCTGAGACCAAAGGCAAGCAGGCAGTTGCAATAACAAGTTAGCAAGGTCACTGCTAAGGGCTGAGTTTACTTGAGCTGGCTCCTGCATTTGCCAGTACCAGACTGGTATTCTCATCAGGAACTTCTAAGAATACGCCATCTGGTGTACAATAGATGGTATAACCCAATTTATAACTGATGAAGTGAGCTGTAGCTCACGAAAGCTCATGCTCAAATAAATTGGTTAGTCTCTAAGGTGCCACAAGTACTCCTTTTCTTTTTGCCAATTTACATGATAGATCTCTTCCTAACGGGTTTACAGGAGAAGATGGACTACGCAAAAAGGCATGTTGATCCAAAATAGGTCCCACAGAAATAGAAAGAGGTTTGGTAACAGGATGAGGAACAGGCTGATTTGAAATACCAACTGTATTAACAGAAGAAGATGACAAGGGAACAGAGGAAAACTCAGCAGACCGTAAAGCAGATCTGCTAGCACCTGTATCTACAAGGCAAGCTACAGATTGTCCTGCAATTTCACAATTTATGTACGGGCCTTCTTCATTGATAGGAAGCAAAGGATTCATGATGCAGTTATGTTCCCTCAGGCTGTCCTAATAAGGATTATTTTGTGGAACAAAGGTAGGTACATCAGGGTCTGAGAATGGGGGTGGGTGGTTCAGAGGAGGTCGGTTCGGGCATTCGTTTCTCCAGTGTCCCTCCTGGCCACAGAAGTGGCATGCGGTGTTCGCTGATGGGGGAAGATATGAGGGACCTCTCCATCTCCCTCTTCCCCTTCCTCGCCCACCCCTCAGTATCCCACAGCCTCTAGGCTGACAAGTTTGCAGCTGTAGGGCCAAAAGTTTTGTTTCCATGTTTTCCTTTTTCTGTTCCATACAGGCAGTACAGTGGTTGGCAAATATCACCAATTCAGAAAGAGGCTTAGTTTGCCAGCTGATGCAGATTAATTTCAACTGCCGCTTAACCTTTGGCAAGAGTCCCTGAACAAAAACAGCCCCTACTGCTTCTTTAGCATTGCTAGCTGGTTGATTCATCCCCAAATGTTGTTCAAAAACTTTTGTCAGTCTATCTAAATAGTCATAGAATCATAGAATATCAGGGTTGGAAGGGACCCCTGAAGGTCATCTAGTCCAACCCCCTGCTCAAAGCAGGACCAATTCCCAGTTAAATCATCCCAGCCAGGGCTTTGTCAAGCCTGACCTTAAAAACCTCTAAGGAAGGAGATTCTACCACCTCCCTAGGTAACGCATTCCAGTGTTTCACCACCCTCTTAGTGAAAAAGTTTTTCCTAATATCCAATCTAAACCTCCCCCACTGCAACTTGAGACCATTACTCCTCATTCTGTCATCTGCTACCATTGAGAACAGTCTAGAGCCATCCTCTTTGGAACCCCCTTTCAGGTAGTTGAAAGCAGCTATCAAATCCCCCCTCATTCTTCTCTTCTGCAGGCTAAACAATCCCAGCTCCCTCAGCCTCTCCTCATAAGTCATGTGTTCTAGACCCCTAATCATTTTTGTTGCCCTTCGCTGGACTCTCTCCAATTTATCCACATCCTTCTTGTAGTGTGGGGCCCAAAACTGGACACAGTACTCCAGATGAGGCCTCACCAATGTTGAATAGAGGGGAACGATCACGTCCCTCGATCTGCTCGCTATGCCCCTGCGTATACATCCCAAAATGCCATTGGTCTTCTTGGCAACAAGGGCACAGTGCTGACTCATATCCAGCTTCTCGTCCACTGTCACCCCTAGGTCCTTTTCCGCAGAACTGCTGCCTAGCCATTCGGTCTCTAGTCTGTAGCGGTGCATTGGATTCTTCCATCCTAAGTGCAGGACCCTGCACTTATCCTTATTGAACCTCATCAGATTTCTTTTGGCCCAATCCTCCAATTTGTCTAGGTCCTTCTGTATCCTATCCCTCCCCTCCAGCATATCTACCACTCCTCCCAGTTTAGTATCATCCGCAAATTTGCTGAGGGTGCAATCCACACCATCCTCCAGATCATTTATGAAGATATTGAACAAAACCGGCCCCAGGACCGACCCTTGGGGCACTCCACTTGATACCGGCTGCCAACTAGACATGGAGCCATTGATCACTACCCGTTGAGCCCGACAATCTAGCCAGCTTTCTACCCACCTTGTAGTGCATTCATCCAGCCCATACTTCCTTAACTTGCTGACAAGAATACTGTGGGAGACCGTGTCAAAAGCTTTGCTAAAGTCAAGAAACAATACATCCACTGCTTTCCCTTCATCCACAGAACCAGTAATCTCATCATAAAAGGCGATTAGATTAGTCAGGCATGACCTTCCCTTGGTGAATCCATGCTGGCTGTTCCTGATCACTTTCCTCTCATGCAAGTGCATCAGGATTGATTCTTTGAGAACCTGCTCCATGATTTTTCCAGGGACTGAGGTGAGGCTGACTGGCCTGTAGTTCCCAGGATCCTCCTTCTTCCCTTTTTTAAAGATTGGCACTACATTAGCCTTTTTCTAGTCATCCGGGACTTCCCCCGTTCGCCACGAGTTTTCAAAGATAATGGCCAATGGCTCTGCAATCACAGCCGCCAATTCCTTCAGCACTCTCGGATGCAACTCGTCCGGCCCCATGGACTTGTGCACGTCCAGCTTTTCTAAATACTCCCTAACCACCTCTATCTCCACAGAGGGCTGGACATCTCTTCCCCATTTTGTGATGCCCAGCGCAGCAGTCTGGGACCTGACCTTGTTAGTGAAGACAGAGGCAAAAAAAGCATTGAGTACATTAGCTTTTTCCACATCCTCTGTCAGTAGGTTGCCTCCCTCATTCAGTAAGGAGCCCACACTTTCCTTGGCTTTCTTCTTGTTGCCAACATACCTGAAGAAACCCTTCTTGTTACTCTTGACATCTCTCGCTAGCTGCAGCTCCAGGTGCGATTTGGCCCTCCTGATATCATTCCTACATGCCCGAGCAATATTTTTATACTCTTCCCTGGTCATATGTCCAACCTTACACTTCTTGTAAGCTTCTTTTTTATGTTTAAGATCCGCTAGGATTTCACCATTAAGCCAAGCTGGTCGCCTGCCATATTTACTATTCTTTCGACTCATTGGGATGGTTTGTCCTTGTAACCTCAACAGGGATTCCTTGAAATACAGCCAGCTCTCCTGGACTCCTTTCCCCTTCAAGTTAGTCCCCCAGGGGATCCTGGCCATCCGTTCCCTGAGGGAGTCGAAGTCTGCTTTCCTGAAGTCCAGGGTCCGTATCCTGCTGCTTACCTTTCTTCCCTGCGTCAGGATCCTGAACTCAACTAACTCATGGTCACTGCCTCCCAGATTCTCATCCACTTTTGCTTCCCCCACTAATTCTACTCGGTTTGTGAGCAGCAGGTCAAGAAAAGCGCCCCCCCTAGTTGGCTCCTCTAGCACTTGCGCCAGGAAATTGTCCCCTACGCTTTCCAAAAACTTCCTGGATTGTCTATGCACCGCTGTATTGCTCTCCCAGCAGATATCAGGAAAATTAAAGTCACCCATGAGAATCAGGGCATGCGATCTAGTAGCTTCCGTGAGCTGCCGGAAGAAAGCCTCATCTACCTGATCTGCCTGGTCCGGTGGTCTATAGCAGACTCCCACCACTACATCACTCTTGTTGCACACACTTCTAAACTTAATCCAGAGACACTCAGGTTTTTCTACAGTTTCGTACCGGAGCTCTGAGCAGTCATACTGCTCCCTTACATACAGTGCTACTCCCCCACCTTTTCTGCCCTGCCTGTCCTTCCTGAACAATTTATAACCATCCATGACAGTACTCCAGTCATGTGAGTTATCCCACCAAGTCTCTGTTATTCCAATCACGTCATAGTTCCTTGACATCACCAGGACCTCCAGTTCTTCCTGCTTGTTTCCAAGGCTTTGTGCATTCGTATATAAGCACTTGAGATAACCTGTTGATCGCCCCTCATTCTCAGTATGAGGCAGGAGCCCTCCCCTCACAGACATTCCTGCCTGAGCTTCCTCCCGGTATCCCGCTTTCCCACTTACCTCAGGGCTTTGGTCTCCTTCCCCCGGTGAACCTAGTTTAAAGCCCTCCTCACTAGGTTAGCCAGCCTGCTGGCAAAGATGCTCTTCCCTCTCTTCGTAAGATGGAGCCCGTCTCTGCCCAGCACTCCTCCTTCATGGAACACCATCCCATGGTCAAAGAATCCAAAGCCTTCTCTCCGACACCACCTGCGTAGCCATTCGTTGACTTCAACGATTCGACGGTCCCTACCCAGGCCTTTTCCTTGCACGGGGAGGATGGACGAGAACACCACTTGCGCCTCCAACTCCTTTATCCTTCTTCCCAGAGCCACGTAGTCCGCAGTGATCCGCTCAAGGTCATTCTTGGCAGTATCATTGGTGCCCACGTGGAGAAGCAGGAAGGGGTAGCGATCCGAGGGCTTGATGAGTCTCGGCAGTCTCTCCGTCACATCGCGAATCTTAGCCCCTGGCAAGCAGCAGACTTCTCGGTTTTCCTGGGCAGGGCGGCAGATAGATGACTCAGTCCCCCGGAGGAGAGAGTCCCCGACCACCACCACCCACCTTCTCCTCTTGGGAGTGGTGGTCATGGAACCCCCAACCTCAGGACATCGCATCTCATGCCTTCCAACCAGCGGAGTCTCCTTCTGCTTTCTCGCCCCAGACATATCATCTGGTCCACTCTCCGCAACGATACCTGTGGAGAGAACATGAAAGCAGTTAGTTACCTGTGTCTGTGTTACTGGAACCCGGACATTCCGCTTACCTCTTCTGGAGGTCACATGTTGCCAAGCTTGTTCACTGGCCTCTTGGCTCCTCTGTGCAACCTGCTCTATATCTTTAGAGCTTTGTGCCCCTAGAAGCCTATCCTGAGTTTTGTCCAGAAAATCCTCAGTTTCTCATATGCAACGCAGGGTCGTTATCTGTTGCTCCAGACCTTCAATCTTCTCTTCCAATATGGAGACCAGCTTGCACTTTGTACAGACAAAGTCGCTTCTGTCCTGTGGAAGAAAGACAAACATGGCACATCCAGTGCAGGTCACAACAGCTGAACCCCCCCCCCCCTTCCATATCACCTTCCTACTATGAGCTTCCTCAGAGCAGTTTGCAAGACGTAAGCCTCACTGGGCTCACTCCAGGCGAACTCCCAGGCAAACTCCTGCTGTGAGCTGCTCTGCTGTCCCCGGCTGCTCAGCTGGTTCGCCGCCGCTCAGCTGGTTCGCGAAGCTCTGGCTATTTATTTAGTCAGCGGGGGACTCGCCCTTGTTCTGTTTACAGTTGTTAATCTTTGTCCAATCCATCTTCCTGGGACAAATGTCAGGAATGGCGGTCACTAGGCTCTCCCTAGCCTGAGTCAGGGCATACCCCATTCCAGGATTGGTATTGGGCCATCAGGCCTTATCAAATAGTTGTTGTCAGACCTCAGAAGCTGTAACTACTCACAAGAGTTGGTTGATGTCAGCCCATGATGGACTGTAATATTGAATCACTGTCCGGAGTTCCTCTTTAAATTTCTCTGGCTCGTCTCTAATATTAGGGAACTCCTTAACCAGGTTTCTAAGGGGCATGCACTGTGATCAAGTCCCCTCCACTCCCCGGCAATTGTCTTAAGGGAGCCTGGAGTAATGCTGACTGGTCCTGTTGTCTCCTAGTGCGGCTGGAGATTGGGGGAGAGAAGTCAAGTGGGGCACTGGTAGAATCAGAAACAGCCCCCGACCCTTGAGGAAGATAGGGTAGCAGACGGGTTTCCTCTCCAGAAGGAATGATCTCTTCAGCAGACACAGAGATCGGGGGGGGAATAGCTCAGTGGTTTGAGCATTGGCCTGCTAAACCCAGGGTTGTGAGTTCAATCCTTGAGGGGGCCATTTGGGATCTGGGGCAAAAATTGGGGATCGGTCCTGCTTTGAGCAGGGGGTTGGACTAGATGACCTCCTGAGGTCCCTTCCAACCCTGATATTCTATGATTCTATTATTTGCCGGTGAGTCTGCTGCTGCTGCTGGAAAATCATTAAGCGGCACAGCCTGTGGAGGGGGAAGTGGGGAAGGAGGCACCGCGGTCTGCCGAGCAGCACTGAAAAAGTCCACAATGTCCTCAGCTGCTTCCTCTTCACTCTCAGTCTTAACTAATTGGGGATACAAAGGAGCTGAGGGAGATAATGAGATTGCTCTGGCTGGAAAGCATCCAGTTGCCTTACACCTGGTTTTTAACTCCTGCATCTGAGTTTTTAATTTCTCCTGGGAATCTTTTAAACTTCGCACCCGAGACTCATGGAGTCTCTTTGTAGCTTTCTCCCACCAATAAACAAACTGTTCCCACTGCCCATCAGGGATTTTAGGTGACACAAGAGCGCCTCTGAGGCGGACAATCTTATTTAAATCGAAGGTACCTTCGAGTGGGAATTGTTTAGATAAATCAGCACACATGTAAAAATTCCAGTACTTACAGGTCCCGGGACTATAATGCACATACATAAAATAAGCAGGCATTCCCTTCGGTGGAGCAGGAGTAGTCTTGGACTGATTTCCACCCATTTTCTAAGCGTGTGGGGGTGCCCTGTCCGCTGCAGCGGCTCATAAACTAAGACACGTCTCTATCCTGTCCGCTGAGTCAGCGGCTCATAAAGCTAAAATTACCACACCACTCCTCGGGCACTCACACAGGAAAGATTTATTGAGGATGTCCATGACCCTCCTACACCTCCCTTTAGCAAAGAGCGTCGGCTAATCTCAGAGAGAACAATGCCGCTTACTCTGATTGCTTTCAGTGAGATGGTCAGACCAGTCAGTGGCTCATAACCCTCCTTCAGGCGGGGAGGAGAGAGAGAGGAAAGAGGTCAAGGGAATGGACATAGACCGTCCGAGGATGGGAAAAGGATAGGGTCACACAATCCTAGACCCAGGCAGGCCCCATGGTCAGTTCTCCTCTGATACCCTATAGAGATTTCAAAAGGTCTCTTAGCTTTGAGTTCGTGCCTGGGGTTCGAAGGGGGACGGTCCATAGTAGCGGTCGCTGCCTCAGATGGGTGTAGCTATCCGAGTCACGGCACGAAATATTGTGGAAGAAAATGAACTCCACTCTCAGGTAGGAAGCAACAAAATCAGAGACAGCTTTTTTCGAGCAATTGCAGGGGAAGAATACAGCTGGCAGAGAGCATCTCTGCCTCAGTTTCTTCAAAGTACAAGCAAAATCAAACAAGCATTTATACCTCTTTGTGATGTGCATAAATTAAAAATATCTACATTTTATTTAGGCTATTTACTATCTATTCCAGTATTTTCTCACTTTCTCTTCTCAAAACATTGTTATCTCAAGGCTAGGTCACACTGACTATTCTGCTGTTTCCCATTCGCTTCTGACATGAGCCCTGCTTCTACAGGTCTCGCGATATTAGGCTAAGACTTAGCTCAATTGTTGCTCTGTCTCTGACACTTAAATGGCTGCACTTAAACCCTCTTTCTTTCCCAGCTTCCACACTTGAGATACGCTTTCAGTGTGTCTTTGTAGAGTTTCCTCTGACGACCATGGGATCTCCAACCATGGGTGAGCTGAGAGTAGAGGGCTTGTTTTGGGAGGCGAGAGTCTGGCATCCGCACACAATGTCCAGCCCAGCAGAGTTGGTGAGTGAGGCTCATTGCTTCAATGCTGGTGACATTCGCTTCAGTGAGGATGTTGGTGTGAGTGCAGCGATCTTCCCACTTGATGCAAAGGATCTTCCAGAGGCATCGTGGGTGGTACCTCTCCAGACTCTTGAGGTGCTGTCGATAGGTCACCCAGGTTTTGCATCTATAAAGGAGTATAGGAATAACAGTTGTTTCATAGACCTAGATCTTAGTGTCCTTCTATAGGTCATGGTCTGTGAAAATGCACCAGAGCAGTTTCCCAAAAGAAGCACTTGCGCACTGGATCCTGTGCTGGATCTCACTGTCAATTTTTGCATGTTAAGAAAGTTGCCTACCGAGGTAACATAAGTCCTCAACTCTCTCCAAAGTCTGTCCCTTGATGGTGATTTGTGGTGGTTCATGTGGAAGGCCTGAAGCAGGCTGATGGAGCACTTTAGTTTTCTTGATAGTGAGTAAGAGTCATCGGCTTCGGTAAGCTTATGCAAAAAAATCTAGTATGGACCGAAGGTCATTCTCAGTGTGTGTGATGATGAAACTGTCATCAGCGTACTGAAGGTCAGTAAGGGATGTCCTGTGGACTTTAGGCTTCGAGCGGAAACATCAAATATTAATAAACTTCCTATCCATTCTGTATTGAATGTCAACTCCAGTGAGGAGGAGGTCTTTATCAAGGACCAAAATGACTGCTAAATACATGGAGAACAGGGTTGCTGCAATAACACATCCTTGCTTAACCCCAGTTTTGATGATGAAAGCATCCATCTCCAGGCCATTACAAAGAACGGTGGCAGTCATCTCATCATGAAGAAGCCTTAGGCCCTCAATAAATTTTGGAGGGCAGCCAAATGTGGCCAGCACCTTCCACAGGGCTTTGCAATTGACAGAGTCGAAGGTCTTTGTCGAATCGATGAAGGCCATGTACGGGTCCTGATTTTGCTCCTGAGATTTTTCCTGGATGTGGTGGGCAATGAAGATCATGTCAGTTGGTCTGAAACTGCACTGACATTGTGGCAATATTTCCTCAGCAAGGGGAAGTAATCGGTTTAAGAGTATACGGGCAAGAATTTTCCCTGCTGCAGATAGCAAGTCAATGCCACGATAATTTCCACAATCCAACTTATCTCCGTTTTTAAAGATGGTAACAATTTTAGCATTTCTCAAGTCTTCCGGAATCTTCTCAATATACCAAATTTGAAGAAAAATGAAGCTCCTGACAGCTTAGCTCTGAGGATCATTGGAGCACACAAGCCCCTTCACTGCAACAAGGTGATGGTCCCCAAAGAGGGGTTGCAGCCGTGGCAAGATGTGTAACCAATAAAATTATGCTGAAATTATGCTCCTGGCTGCTGTGGGCCAGAGTGGCACCAGTCACTAGAACGGAGATGAGGGAGACTGTATCCACCTATTGGGCCCAGGCAGTGTGAGGAGGAAGCTACCTGAACTGAATGCAGACCAGGGTGGCAGGGGAAAGTAGATGAGGATAAGGATGCAGGGGGACTATTCTGAGCCTGGAGGCTGGTGGATGGAGAGAAACTGGGACTGGGAGAGAAAGCGGGAGATGGGGACTGGCTGGGCAAGGAGACTGGTCCTGGGAGGAGGGGAAAAGAGACTAGGACTGGCTAGGCAGGGCAATTAGAACAGGAAGTGGGTGGGGAGAGACTGTGATGTGCTGAGCAAGGAGCTGGGGGAGACTGGGACTGACTGGGGGAGGAGTCTGGGACTGGGAACCAATGGGGAGGAACTGGAGATGGGTGAGGAAACAGACCAGATGACGAACCAGGGTGTCAGGGGACTCTAAGACTAACTGGGTGACGAGACTGGAATAAGGAGCCAGAGTGGGCTACGGGAGACTGAGAGCAGACCCCCCCCCGCCTGGAAACCAGATTTTTGGTTCAGGTGTCATTTAGGTCCCTTTTTGACTGGACTTTCCAGTAGAAAACCAGGCACCTGGCAACCCTAAATGACACCTGGACTCAGAAGCCAAAAAACGGACTGTCCGGGTAAAACTGAGACGGGTGGCATCCGGAGGGTGGCAACATGATTCCGCATCTTGGAACTTCCGTTTTTTCAGTTTGCTTTTTTAAAAACCTAGGAAATTATGCACAAAACATTACTTTTAAGGAACGTTAAGTTTGCAAAGTTGAGCTGTAAAAAATAACGAAATGGCAGAATTAAAGTTGTCTTTGTAACTTTATTGTGGCCCACTTGTACATCTGCGTTAAGATACCGTCTTTAATTACAGGATAAGAAGCTATTTTCTCCATGAGACCCCTGCCTCATTCAGTGCACAGGACAGACAGCATGGGCATAGTTTGGGAGGGTGCAGGGGGGCATTGGCAGAGGAAAGCCATGGGGGGGGCACGCGGGGTCGGTGCAGGGAACGGGGGCGGGGGGGTGGAGCCACTTCTCCTGAGGCGGAGAGTAGCTGCTCCGGGTTGTCGCTCTGCAGCTGTGCACGGCTGCCTGGCTCCTAGTGCCTGCCCGTTTCCGTAAAGCGGTGAGTGCCTGCAGCGGGGCAGAGGACACTGGGAAAGGGGGAGGGGCACGGGCAGCGGGCAGGGGAAGGGGGTGGGATGGGAAGAGAAGGAGAGAGAGGAATGGGAGCGGGGAGCGGGAGCCCAGCATGTGGCGTCCCCTCGGCAGCAGCAGCCCCAGCAGGGAGGCGGCTGCAACGGCCCTGGGAGGCCCCAGAGCAGCAACATCTCTGCAACAGCCGGTGCTGGAGTGGCCACTGCTCCCAAGCTCAGGTCGCTGCAGCAGACAGCAGCAGCTGGGGCTCACCCATGGAGCCGTCCTGCCCCGCCCCCAGCCCTGGCAGCCCAGAGACCACTCCAGGCTGGGGGGGGGGGGGGGGGGGGGGAGGAAGAGTCAGTGAGCCAAGATAACTGGCTTCAGCATGCACGTGTGTGCATGTGTGTGTGTGCATGTGTGCGTGTCTGTGCGTGCGTGTGTGCGTGTGCGTGTGTGTGTGTGTGTGCGTGTCTGTGCGTGTGTGTGTGTGTGTGCGTGTCTGTGCGTGCGTGTGTGCGTGTGTGTGTGTGTGTGTGCGTGTGTGTGTGTGTGTCTGTGTCTGTGTCTGTGTCTGTGTGCTCTCTGTCCCCCCCAGATATAGCAGTCAAACTACGCCTGTGCTAGACAGGGCTCTGGATCAGGGTTGGTTGTGGCGTGAAGGAGGCTGGTCTGTGTAGGACCCTGCCTCATTGGTCGCAGAAACTGCAAAGTGTGCTGTGTGTGAGGCAGGGGATTGCAGAAGGAGAAAGGAGGGTCTCTTGTTAAGGCAGCTGAATCCTGCCCTGGGGAACTGGATTCTCTCCCTGCCTCTGCCACAGAGATCCTATGTGATGCTTGGCAAGTCTCTGAAACCAAATATTTCACAGGTGGTCATTAATTCTGTGTTCCTCATTTTATGGGTGGCCCCTTGTAACCGTGGGGGTCTGGTTGCAGAAGTGCTGAGCATAGGCTGCTGTAAACTGAAGTCAGTAGGTCAGGGGTGAGCAAACTACGGCCCATGGGTCTGATCCGGCCCCTCAGGGCTTTGGATCTGGCCCACGGGATTGCCCCCCATGGTGCCACAGGCCCCACAGAAGCAGCCAGCACCACATCCCTAGGACCCCGGGCTGGGGGGGTGGGTGGGCAGAGGGCTCTATGCATTGCCCTTGCCTCCAGGCACCGCTCCCCGCAGCTCCCATTGGCCAGGAACAGGGAACCGCAGCTAATGGGAGCTTCAGGGGAGGTACCTGGAGGCGTGGCAAGGGCAGCGCATGGAGCCCTGTGCACCCACTCCCCCAGGGGCCATGCAGGGATGTGGTTCCGGCCGCTTCCCAGAGCGGTGCGGCGTGGGGCCAGGGCAGGCAGGCAGGGAGCCTTCCCTGGCCCCGGTGCGTGCCGCTGCCACCCCGGAGCTGCTTTAGGTAAGCGGCGCCAGGCCGGAGCCCGATCCCCTCCTGCACCTCGCCCCCAAACTCCCTGTCTGCACCTCGCACCCCTCCTGCACCCCAACCCCTTCCCTGAGCCCCCTCATACACCCCTCCTCTGCCCCAATCCTTTGCCCTGAGCCCCTTCCTGCACACCGCCCCCCCTCCCACACCCTACACTCCCTCCTGCACCCCAACCCCCTGCCTCGGCCCTGCATAAAATTTCCCCACCCAGAGGTGGCCCTCGGCCCAAAAGGTTTGCCCACCCCTGCAGTAGGTGTTCTGCTCTGAACATACTAAGTGCTGTATAATGCTAAGGAATCTGAAAAATCAGGACCTGGGTGTCTCAAGTTGGGCACCCAAAATCAGTTGACACTTTTGATCATTTTGGCCATAGTGTCTCTGGGCTTCAGTTCCCCATGTGTAAAATGGAGATAACAACACTTCCCTGCATCCCAGGGGTGTTGTGAAGAGAAATTTTTTAATGTTTGTGAAGCTCTCAGCTACCATAGGAATGAGCACCACAGAAAAGCCTGTGAGGAAATGAACAATTCTGTTTTAGGAGTTCAGTTTGGATGACGTGGAGCACATAAGGGCTGGGGCCACACATTGCACAATGAGTATAAAAAGAACGATTGACCATCCACCCATTCAGTCAGCACCACGTGTCCTGTGCACCGAGTGAGGCAGGGGTCCTGGGGCAAAAATAGCATTTGATGGTGTAATTAAAGACAGTATCACAATGGAAATACAAAAGGGGCGAATTAAGGTTACAGAGGACAGCACGCGTCTGGCATTCTGAATGTTTGAGTGCTTGACTTCCTTTTAGATACATAGCTTTATAGATTTTAAGGGCAGAAGGAAGCCTTAGATGATATAGTCTGGCCTCCTTGGTAACAGGCTACAGAATTTAATCCAGTTACTCTTGAACTGAACCCAATAATTTTTGTTTGGCTAAAGTACATCTTCCAGAAAGGCATCCAGTCTTCATCTAAATACTTCAGGAGTGAATAATCTTCTGCTTCCCTTTTTAGTTTGTTCCAATGGTTAATTGTCCTCGCTATGGAAAATGTATGGCTTACTTCTAATATGAATGTGTCTGGCTTTAACTTCCAGCCATTTGTTCTTGTTTTGTCTTTCTCCACTAGACTAAGGAGGCCTCTACATACCAGTGTTTTCTCCCTGCGCAAGTACTTCTACACTAAAGTACTTGTACAGTATAATCACGTCACCTCTTGGTCTTCTTTATTAAAAATAAACAGACGGCGCTCCTGGAATCTCTCACTAGAAGGCATATTTTCAAGTCCTTAAATCATTTTTGTGGCTCTTCTCTGCACCCTTTCCATTTTTTTTTTTAACATCTTTCTTAAAATGTGGACAACACACTGGATGCAGTATCGGTCTCACCATACTGTATACAGAGGTAAAATCATGTCCTTGGTCAGAAATTATCCAACAAAATAGAGCTTCATTGGAAAATGCGGGTTTGTTGAACTGGACATTTCCCATGAAAGTGAGTCGGGTGCAATGAACTTTCTCTAGACCACAGGCAGGGTTGTGGCAGAAACCTGCATGGTTAAGTGCCAGCTGGCTTGGGGGGCTCCAGCCAGCCCTGTCATGCAGACTGCCTTGGGGCCAGGTACCCCAGTCTTCTCAGGTCAGCTGCTCTGGGATAGCTGCACCATGTAGACTGCCCCAAGACCAGAGACCCTGGTCTTCTGTCGTCTGCAGCTCCAGGGCAACCCTGCCATGGAGAAGGGAGTCCCGGCTTTAACCAGAGCTCAGCTCCCAGCTCCACAGCAGGGAATTTAGAAATCCTGGGATGGGATCCTGATTCCCAAGGTCTGCGGCTCTGGGGCAGCCCTGCGTTGCAGACTACACCAGACTGGGGACCCCAGAGCTTTGAGACTCCCAGGCCAGCTGCCTATTTGGGACACCAGCTGGCCCAGGAGTCTGGAAGCCCAGGGGTCCCCAGTCCAAGGCAGTCTGCAATGCGAGAGAAATTGACATTTTTGTTTTTCTCTTAGCACTGTGAAACTGACAAGAATGTCAGTGTCACTCAGCATCTGCTGGTGTCCCTGGGAGCAAATTTCATGTCGGACACACCATGTGTTGGTTTTTCCAGAAGAAATTTTGGAGGGGATTTCTGGTTCACAGGAAGTTTTGAAATAGCAAAATTTCCTGTGAGCTGGAAATCCTGCATTTCAGCCAGCTCTTCTCACTGCTCCCCTGCTTAAACCTCCAAGGATCACCGTAGCCTTTTCACAGCATCACCCTGGGACCTCTAGTTCTGTTGCTTGTCCACTAGGACCCCTGTGAAGACCATGGGAAATATCTGTATGTTTACATATATTATGTGTACCTCTGTTTCTTTTATTGCTGTTTTGCCATTTCCTACCAGGGTTCAAAGAGTAACTCCTTGCTTGGATCTCCCCACATGTCCCAGCAAGGCAGACAATGGCTGCAGAGAACCCAGTCACTGGTACTTAACTGACAATACGGGTGTCAAGGCCTTTGAACTTTTGCCTCTGACCAAGCTGGGCATAACCCCCCTAGCTTGGGAGAGGGGAGGGGCCCTTCAAGTGGGAAAGTTAAACAAAGAGCTTGGGAACTATGAAAAGGAGAGCCCTGATGAACAAAGAGGGAGAGGCAGGGTCTGCAGGGAAGGAGATTGAAACCCAGTCCCCAGAAGCAGGGGTACCTGGGATAGGTTGGGCCAGCCCAGGTTTTGAGGGAAATGCTGAGGATTAGGTAAGACATATGCCCGTTGGCCTTTAGTTGCCTTAACACTTTTCTCTCTGGTCACTGTGTTCCTATGGATACATAAATAATATCACTCTCCTGGGCCTGGAACTATTCAATATTTTCATTAAAGATTTGGATGATGGAGTAGAAAATAAACTCATACGATGTGTGGATGACACAAACCTGGGAGGGGTCACAAGCTCTTTGGATGAGAGTATTAGAATTCATAATGACCTTGATACATTGGAGAATTGGTTTGAAATCAGTAAATTAAAATTCAGTAAAGACAAGTACAAAGTACTAGACTTAGGAAGGAAAAATCAAAAGCAAAAAATCCAAAATGGGGAATAACTGGCTAAGCAGCAGTTCTGCAGAAAATGTTCTGGGGTTATACTGGATCACAGACTGAAATGGATGATGCTGTTTTGAAAACAGGAAATGTCATTCTGCATTTTATTTATAGAATTGTCATATGTAAGACAGAGGAGGTAATTGTCCTGCTGTACTCAGCACTGGTGAGGCCTCCGCTGGAGCAGTGTGTCCAGTTTTGGGCTTTCTCTCTACAATGGGTAGGTAGGACAAGAAGTAATCCATTTAGATTGCAGCAAGGGAGAGTCAGGTCAGATATTAGGAAAAACTTTCTAACTATAAGGATAGTTAAGTACTGGAACAAGATAACAAGGGAGGTTGTGGAATCCCCGTTGTGACATTGCACTCCATATGTTTTATGGAAATATGCTTATGAGTGTGAATATGATGTAACTGGAATATGTTTTATGCAAAAGGTCTCATGTAATGTATCATAACAAAAGTTATAACCTACTGAATATATTCCTCCTATTTGTATGTATGTATCATTCTTGTATCTGAAGCTAGACATATGAAGTATGACTCTGAGGTCCGATTGTAATTATGCAAAGTGTGGGCCATTTATGGTGGTTTAGAATCTTGATGGCTCCGATTGACTGGGACAATTGGTTGTAGATGGTTTATTTACCTGTAAGCCTTCCTGTGTACGTGTGGGCCAGCCTGTGGGTAATGAACAATGAGGTCTCACATGACATCCATCTTAAATCCATCTTAAATCTGGTACTGCTGCTGAGCAGTTTTTGGTTGAAGTCTGCAGCTTTTGGGGTGTGGACCAGATCTGGGTCTGTGTTGCAGCAGGCTAGCATGTCTGGCTCAACAAGGCAGGGTTCTGGAGTCCCAAGCTGGTGGGGAAAATGGGCTCAGAGGTAATTTCAGAATGTGAGGTGACTGTCCCAAGGGGGTGTCTGTGACCGAACCCGTCACACACATCATTGGTGACTTTTAAGAACAAGTTAGACAAACATCTATCAGGGATGGACTAGGTATACAAAACCTGTCTTGGTGTGGGGGGACGGACTAGATGACTTTGTGAGGTTCCTTCCAGTCCTACATTTCTATTTATTCCAAGATTTTATAAGATATTCAGGCCTGATGATTTTTTAAAAAAGTTTATCCCTACTAGATACTTTTTAACATCCTCCTTAGTTACCAACAGACTGCAGAGTGGTTCACCCTCTTCACATACTTTGAATACACATCCTGCTTCTATTCAAAACCGGAAATGTTTATTGAACACTTCTGCCTTATTTGCATCATTATAAACTATTTTACCATCTCCATTTGTAATGGGCTACACCTTTGTTAGGATTTGTTTGTTTGTTTGTCTTTACTCCTAATATACTGAAAAAAATGGTCATTATTGTTCCTAGCCCTGCCAACTGTGGAGTTTTCCCTGATAGCTTTAGCTTCCCTTATTGATTTTCTACATCTCAGAACTTCCAATGTATATCGATTGCTATTAAATTCCCCTCTTTCCATTTGTTGTACATTGTTTTTTTTTTTAAATGTCTAATTGCTGCCTGCACTGTCCCACTGCACCAGGATGGGCTTTTGGCCAAAGTTCTAAGGCAGTGGAACACCTAACTCCCTAAGGCTCCTTTGTAATTTTCATCCTTCATTGGCTTTCTAGGACACATTGAGCTCCAGCTGGTTGGAGGGGACAGTGCCTGCTCAGGACGTGTGGAAGTAAGACATGGAGACACTTGGGCTACAATCTGTGATGCACACTTTGATCTCAAAGCTGCCAGTGTTATCTGTAATGGACTAGAGTGTGGAACAGCTCTATCTATCCCAGGAGGAGCTCATTTCCGAGAAGGACATGGACCAATCTGGACTGAGGAATTCCAGTGTGTAGGGAATGAGTCACACCTCGTGTACTGTCCCAGGATATCACACGGGAGTCAGACGTGCTCACATGCAAATGATGCAAGTGTCATATGCTCACGTAAGAATTTACAAGGTCTCTAAAATCCCAGTGGTGTGTATTCTAGAGTAGGGTGCAGCAAAAAAATGATCTCACTCTGTAGGGAGCTGGGATAACAAAGCTGCTACCAGCTTCCAGTAAAACCTAAACAACTCAATATAATGGGAATGGGTTCAATCCCCCCAACTTTCCTTTCCTTTATTATTTAATATAAAATATCTTAAATGCTCCCTCTCTAAACCCCTTCTCCCTTCTCCCCGGGGCACACAGGGTTCCGGCTGGTGAACGGCAGCACAGCGTGCTCAGGAAGGGTGGAGATCCAGGTTCTTGGTGCCTGGGGAACCCTCTGTGACTCACGCTGGGATTTACCAGACGCCAACGTGCTCTGTCGTCAGCTCGACTGCGGATTCGCTGTATCAAACCCAGGAGGAGGGTATTTTGGGAAGGGAACTGGCTCTGTCTGGACAGACACATTTCACTGCAAAGGGACTGAAACCCATTTGGGCCATTGCCCTGTTACTGCCCTGGGGGCCTCTCAGTGCTCACACGACAATGATGCCAGTGTGATTTGCTCAGGTAAGTGCAAGAGAGATGCTGGATTAAGGACACCTGCCCCTCAGTGTGTGGTGCTGCCCCAGAGCAGGGGAACCTCAGGACACAGCAAGGGAAGGGGGAGCTAGATCCTAAAGCACAGAAAATAACAGTAAATGTATTAAAGATAACATTTAAGTCAATAATATCATCAGAAAAGAACAGTTGTGACTGGGGAAAGCCCTGGATTCTCCAGTAAAAACATCAGCAACTCTGTCCTCACGTAGGGCAGCGGAGCAGGGGCAGCACTTTGTCCTTCGGGTTACATTAATGTCACCGATTCATTGTCCCCAGCCTTCTCCAATAGTAATTAGAGGGGGAGCTGGTAGTGACTCCCAATATGGAGCTTGCTTCACACTTTCTATGATAAAATATTCTCGGCACCTTCTTGAGAAGCTCTCGCACCTTCCTTGATGGCTGGAGCCTTGGCAATTTGGGAAGGGGTCAGTGCTGGGGCCAGGGAGGTGCCTTCTCCTTGTGTAGTCAGATTCCTTCCAGGTTTGGCTGAATTATAAACTGCTGAAAATCAGCATTTCCTTTCTCTCACGTGAGTTCCTGGGGGTATTTTTGATAGCCCACCACAGAGAAAGTAGTGCTTTCACTCACTGAGGTTTTTTTTACTTTTTTCACACTTTTCCAATTGAAAAAACTCCAAAGATTTTTTCCCCGGCTTTCTTCCTTTCTTACACATTTTTACCTTTTTCTAACTTTTTACAGTGGAAGAAAAGATGAGCAGGGGATTGGACTAGATGACCTCCTCAGGTCTCTTCCAGTCCTAATATTCTGATTGTGTGAAAAAATAGAAAGGGAGAGGAAGTGGCAAACCTGTACATCCAAAACCTGGAATGGAAAATTGAATGTTTCATTTACCAAAAGTTGAAACGAATCAATATTTTAGTTAGAGTCCAAACAAAAATTTTCATTCCATTTCCACATCCCAGTATCTCAGATCTGTTTAAAAATTGAAATACTGCACTCAAAATACTTCACAGGAAAAATTTTCGGTTGTTGACCCTCTCTAATATTTAGCTTTTATAAAAATAAATAAACAGCATTATTTAGTTCATTTAGTCAAAGCCAAAGGCACAAGAATTAGAAAATACCAGAATTAAGGTTATCTATATCATGTTAATTCAGTCCCCCACCCTCCCTTCTGCATATACATTATGATACAGTCTAATTGCATGAACATATCCTATTATTCTTACCTACCCCCAGCTCCTGCCTCCTTCAGTGCACAGGGAGGATGGTGCTCAGGGGATGGAGGAGCTGTAGAATATTTCTTTTTATCCTCATCATTCAACCTGTGACCCAGGGCCTTATTCACTCTACAGACCGTACAAACACTGCACTGAATACAGAATTATTCATTTCTTCATTGGCTTTTCTGTTGTGCTCGTTACAGTCGTGTGAGAATGCACCACAAACATTAATGAATTTGTCTTCATAACACCCCAGGAGATAGCAGACTCTTATGAGGTCCATTTCAAAAGTGACTTAGGCACTTAGAAGCCCAAGAATAACATTTTCAAAAGGCCTAAGTGACATAGAGACTTAAATCCTATTTTCTCTAGTAACGTAGGAGCCCAAGAACCATACAGACTTCTCCCTCTTGCTGCCCAAGTCACTTCTGAAAATGGCACTTAGGCTCCTACATCATTTAGGTGCTTTTGAAAATTGTACTTACAACGATTAAAGCCCAAATTCCCAACTCACGACTTATTTGGGGTGATTGGGCTGCAACCTGAGACCCTCAGGGCCTGATTCTCCAGAGTACTCACCATTTCTGCAGAGTTTTATGTGTTCAGAGTACTCTCCAGACATTAATAAAGCCTCACCAAACTCCAGGGAAGTAGGCGGGGAAGTATTATTATTAGCTCCTGTGACAGGTTGGATCACAGAAACCCCTTGGGGGCTGCCACCTGATGTGCCAAGACTACTTCTGCCCCTGCTTTCCCTGCCAGCTTAGGACTCCAGCACCCTGTCTTGCTGAGCCAGACATGCCAGTCTGCTCCAGCACAGACCCAGCGTCTGAAGCACGTGTCCCAAAGCTGCAGACTTAACTGAAAGCAATTTTAGAAGTGTTCTTGTCTTTAACACTCAGATGCCCAACTCCCAATGGGGTCCAAACCCCGAATAAATCCGTTTTACCCTGTATAAAGCAGAGAGAGAGATATGCACAGCTGTTTACCACCACCCCCACCCCCAGTATTAATACATACTCTGGGTTAATTAATAAGTAAAATGTGATTTTATTAAATTCAGAAAGTAGGATTTAAGTGGTTCCAAGTAGTAACAGACAGAACAAAGTGAGTTACCAAGTAAAATAAAATAAAACACGCAAATCTAAGCCGAATACAGATAAAATCTCACCTTCAGAGATGTTTCAATAAGTTTCTTTCACAGACTGGATGCCTACCTAGTCTGGGCACAATCCTTTCCCTGGTACAGCCCTTGTTCCAGCTCAGGTGGTAGCGAGGGGATTTCTCATGATGGCCGCCCCCTTTGTTCTGTTCCACTCACTTATATATCTTTTGCATAAGGCGGGAATCCTTTGTTCCTCTCTGGGTTCCCACCCCTCCTTTTCAATGGAAAAGCACCAGGTTAAAGATGGATTCGAGTTTAGGTGCCATGATCACATGTCACTGTAAGACTTCATTACCTGCTTGCCAGTATACAGGAAGATTTAGAAGTAAAACAGAGCCATCTACAGTCGATTGTCCTGGTTAATGGGAGCCATTAAGATTCCAAACCACCATGAATGGCCCACACTGTGCATAACTACAATGGGACCTCAGAGTTATATTTCATATTTCTAGTTTCAGATACACGAGTGATACATTTGTACAAATAGGATGACCACACTAAGTAGATTATAATCTTTGTAATGATACCTTACAAAAGACCTTTTACATGAAGCATATTTCAGTTACATTATATTCACACTCATCAGCATACTTTCACAAAAGCATACAGAGTGCAATGTCACAGCTCCATTTTACAAACGGTAAAACGGAGAGAGAAAAGCAAAGTGACTTGTCCAAGGCCACTCAGTGAGTCAGCAGCGGAGACAGGATAAAACTCAGTGTTTTGACTCGGAGACCTGTGCTCGTTCCACCCGACCTCGCTGCCTGACTGCAGAAGAGCGGAGCAGCCACATCTTGTCTTGAGCCTAGCGGCAGTTGTGAATACTCAGTACTTCTGCAAATCAGACCCCATAAAAACTGGCTTCAGAGACCTGCACAGTATCACCTGTGAAGTCTGCAGCAGAGGCAGGAACAGAACTGAGCTCGACTGAATGACGGTCACTGCTCGAAACAAGAGCATCCTAGTTCTTCCTGCACTCCCCTCCTCTTTCTCCACAGGCCTTCCAGTTTCTAAAGTGAATGAGACAGGGGTCATACAAGCAACAGCCTAATGCTGCACAACCCCGATTTATCCATCCTGGGCACTGAAAGTGGCCAGGGCCCTGTGGGAAAATAATTCACGAGAAAATTAATTTTAATGGCCAGCCAACCTGCTTCCCTTGTGGCTAAATGGAGCCCGTCTTTTGGGTCTATAGATGCATAGAGTTTTAAGACCTAAAAAGGCCATTGTGATCATCTGCTTCTCCTCTCACCACAGGGACCCCTCCTGCTTAATGAAGTTTGAGCTCCCCTCTCTGCCCCATCTTCTCATCCATGTACAGAGTCTCCATAGGGCTTCTTGCCTGGCTGGAACTGGGGTCCTTACAGAGAAACATACTGCAGAAGCCCTGGATTTCAACCTTCTTCCTAATAATGGACACATAGCTTCCAGGACTGTCTCCCACAGAGCCCAGAGTCTCTGGTGCTGTTACACACCATGACTAAGCCTATGTGGCCCTGCCCAGAACTCTCAACAGACATCTACTCTCCTCTTTACAACTGATACCTTTGTACCTTGTGGGTAATTCACCTGGCAGTTCTCCTGCTTCTCTCAGAGGCTGCTACCGGCATTCCTACCTGAATTCCCTGCAGCCCTGCCCTGCCTCTCCTAACTAGCTACCCAGCCCAGACCCTGGTTCTCGGAGGGAACTCCTCAGCAATTGCTGGAAGGAGAATTCCTTCTAAGGAAAAACACCTGGTCCCTTCCATACGAGCTCCATCTGCCGTGATGCCATCCGGCCTTCCTGCGGAGCTGTGGTACCCAGTTATATCCATGAGCCTCCTCGGAAAGCCCCAGATCTACTCTCTACCCTCACACTACACTAGTGGCATACCTAGGACAGGAAACTTGGGTGGGCCCCAGCTTTCCAGGGTGGGCAGTGACGGGAGGAGCAGAGGGAGGGGTGCAGGAGGAATCCGGTGCCCTGGGAAGGAGGCAGGAGGAAGGGGGGCTCTCCTCCCTCCACCCCTTCCAGCCGAGCCTTACCGCTCAGCAGGCACCCAAAGCTGAGGCTGCCCGGGGCACACAGGCTGCGGGGCGTGCCTAGGGTAACCAGATAGGAAATGTGAAAAATTGGACAGGTAGTGGGAGGTAATAGGCGCCTACATAAGAAAAAGCCCCAGATATCAGGACTTTCCCTATAAAATCGGGACATCTGGTCACCTAGGCGTGTATTTTGGGCAAAGTGGGGTCCCACTAGGGCTCAAGCTCTGCTCACCCTTCCCAACCCTGGCTCAGTGTCCGTCAGCCCAGCCACATCCCTTTCCTGCCGGTGCCGGGAGCTGCTGCCCCGGTCTCTGGCCCCAGCACTTGCCCCACCCAGACCTGCCCTCACGAGGCACACCCCCTGCGGGGCTAGTGCTGGGGTCAGAGACCAGGGAAGCAGCGCATGGCGCTGGCAGGAGAAAGATGCGGCCAGACTGACGGACACCAAGCTGGGGGTAGGAGTCCCAGCCTGTGGATTCGGGGGCTCCGGCCCTGATTTGAGTGGGCCTGGATGATCACTGGGTGGGCCACAGCCCACCCGTGGCTACACCCCTGCACTGCCCTAGCTGCATGCAGGCAGTCTCCTGGTCCAGTCTTAGGGTGAACTCCTGGCTCCGTTGAAGTCAATGGAGGTTTTACCATTGCCTTCAGCGGGGCCAGGATTTCACTCTTAGCCTTGAAATGTTATTTGGCTACCAAGATCCTTGAGCTGGTTGGATCCAGTGCGCACACACTGCACCCGTCAGGTTGCCATACTAGTACATACTGTACCCGACACAGCCAGTGGGTGTGCCCTGCACTGACTCTGCTGTTGTCTTTTAACATGGTCAGTCTCTCCTGGCTGCACCTGGGTCTGAACTCGGGGAGTAATTCCTAACTTACCACCTTGCTGTAGGACTCTCTGATTCTGAGACAGACGGAAAGACTGAGATTCACATCCCAAGGGAGTCACAATATTCACCAACAAAGCACGTCCCCTTCCCCGCCCCACACACAACCTGATTCTTGTGCTATGAATTGATCAGCTGGAATCTCATGTTGGATTCAGAGATGACACCACACTTCAGGGGACAGCTCCAGTCAGAACCACCAGTGCCGGGAACTATCTAACACTAGGAGCTCCTGCACTGGATCTACGTGAACCAAGAAAGTTGCCACTTGCTGAGCAAAGATCAGAGGGAGCTAAGGGAATTTACCAATAATAACCTGTTCCTGACCACCGTGAATCCTGCTCTTCCATTGGCCAAACTCCCTCAAGGCAAACTTGCCTAAATCATTCACGACCCACCTGCTAAGTGCTTGTGCAGGCACCGTTCACTGGCTTCCAGGCATTTAAGCCTGGATAAAGTGACTACAAACCTCAGCAGCCATTCCACCACCACACACAGAGACTATTTTCCCAATCAGTAATCAGCAGGAATTCCCTCGCTCACTCATTTAGAGAGTCCGTTGGCAAGCCCTTGTGTCAAGCTCAGAGTTTTAAAATCCTTGCAGCACCTTCCACTTTTAGATTCACAGGAATAAGTGTCTTCTGACAGAGGTTGTTCTCTTCAACACTGTGACACACTCTGATCACTGGCTTATACCTTCTTATTGAGAAATAGTCCACAATTTCATGTGCATTATTTCTAGTGTATAAGAGAGAATGTTATTCAGTGTGTTTCCCATCTCTCCTGAGCCCAGGTCACTCTGAATCACTCAGACTGCTGAACGGAGAGAGCCGGTGTGATGGGAGAGTTGAGATTTCCCTCCGTGGTGTGTGGGGCAGAGTGCTGGATGACCAGTGGGACATGGACGATGCCAGCGTGGTGTGCAGGGAGCTCCAGTGCGGAGTCGCTGAGAAAGCTTTTATCCCCCCGAAGTCTGAGAATGGAACGGGCCCCGTGGGGCTGAGAAGGGTCCAGTGTGCAGGAAATGAGACTCATCTGACTCTCTGTGACATCTCCACGTCTGAGACAGCCCAGGCAGGAATTGCTGAGGATGTTGGTGTCCTTTGCTCAGGTGATTCATTTCCAAATCTCACAAACATTTTCTGTTCAGCAGGAAAATACATATTAACAGCTGTGATCTATCCCTGCAGGGAGCCGGCGGATCAGACTGGTGAATGGGACAGGTCGCTGTGCCGGGAGAGTGGAGATTTATTACAATGGCAGCTGGGGGACAGTCTGTGATGATTCCTGGGATCTGTCAGACTCCGATGTCATTTGCAAACAACTGGGATGTGGACGTGCCATCAGTGCAACTGTCTCTGCTCATTATGGGCAAGGATCCGGGCAGATCTGGCTGGACGATGTGAACTGCTCTGGGAACGAATCCAATCTCTGGGAATGTCCTTCCGGGGGCTGGGGCCAGCACAACTGCAGACACAAAGAGGACGCAGGAGTTCTCTGCTCAGGTCTGTTCTGGGAATGCTCACGTGAGCCTGGTTACCAGGGGATTAAATGGAGGGGGCAGATGTTTAAGGAGATTGCTGAGACAGACACTGTCACTGACTGTCTCTGCCTCCCTTTCCCTTCTGTAACTGCCTACCAGGATCACCATTAGAAAGTCCTCAGCTCCCACCCAGAGGTGTTGGAGATATTGCAAGATTTCCCTTAGAATGCTAGAAGGCTGCATCTCAGGTATTTCAAGGAGATTGTATCATGGAAAGCAGTGACTGAAAAGGATGTAGGGTCCTAGTGGAGAAATAACTGAACATGAGCTCCCAGTGCTGTGTGTGGCAAAACGGGCTAATGCGAACCTTGGATCTATAAACAGGGGAGTAGTGAGTAGGAGTGTGGACTAAATTTTACTGTTGTACATGATGCTGGTGAGACAGATACTGGAATACTGTGTCCAGTTCTTATGTCCACAAAAATTGGAGCAGAGAAGAGCCACAAAAGTGATCTGATGAATAAAAGCCTTACGATGAGAGATTTCAGATGCTGAATCTGTTTAGCTTATCAAAACGATCAAGAGGTAACTTGATTACAGGGCATAAGTCCCTTCACAAGGAGAACATACCACTTCCTAAAGGGCTCTTTAATCTAATGCAGAAAGGCAGAACAAGAGTCGATGGCTAGAAGCTGAAACCAGACAAATTCAGATCAGAAATAAGGCCCAGGTTTTTAACAGGGAGGATGATTAACCATCGGAACTAACTACCAGGGAAATGGTGCATTCTACATCTCTTGAAGTCTTCCTGTCTAGACTGGATGCCTTTCTGGAAGCTATGCTTACGTCAAACTCAAGTTATTAGGCTCTATGCAGCTGTTTTACAGAAGGTCAGACTATTTGATCTCATGATCCCTGTCACACTGTCTGGAGAGGCTCACGGCACTGAGTGCCCACCTCAGGGCAGATGGTGAGAAACAAGGCAATACCCCAAACTGCTGATGTGTTCTATAAGTAGATTTCACCAAGCCTGTAACAGATGTGAACTCCTGGACCAATGTTCCCTCTAATTTTTACATCCATGTGCGGAATGAATTTTGTTCTGTGCACCAGTCTAGAGGTGATGTGTGGTGGGGTTGGGGCTGAGGGGTTCAGAATGTGGGAGGCATCTCAGGGCTGGGGCAGAGGGTGGCTGTGCACAGGGTGAGGGCTCTGACTGGGGGTGCGAGCTCTGGGGTGGGGCCAGGGATGAGGGGTTTGTAGTTCTGGCTGCCCTGGGGCTGCAGCGGGAAGAGAGGACTCCCCCAAGGCCTCTCTTGCTGCAGCAGCCTGGGGCCAGGGGAGAGGCACCTCTCCCCACTGCGGCAGCTCTGGGGCTGGGGAAGAGGTGCCTCTCCAGTCTAGGCCCCTGTGGCTGCGTGCCTATGTGGCCTTTGATAGCCTTCTGTGCGTCCATATGGCCACGCAGCTCAGAGGGAACTTAGTCCTGGATCACTGTATCTATCTTGCCATGGAGTCACAGACCGTCCCCTTAGACTCTCCAGTCTATTGTCACCCAAACAAACTGGACTTAGTGATAAGTGGTCATTTACACCAAAAATCACATCACATTCAGGTTTCTTCCAATCCCAAGAGACCAGCCACTTACTCAGATCACTTGGTACCCTGAATCTTACACCAAAGACAATGCCTGTAGCCAATCCTGTAATAAACTATATACAGGTTTATTCATTAGGAAAAAGAAATAAAATGGCTGTTTACACGGTTAAAGCAAGCAATCGTCTACACACAAATGAGTTACCATTTATATCCTCGGAGTGACAGAGTTGTAGTGATCTGTCAAGTCCAAATGTCCTTCAGCGCTGATCCAAGGGTAACCCCTTGGGGTCTCGGGCTTCAGTTTGGATTCTTTAGCTCTGTCAAATTCAAACAGCCAAAAAGATGAAAAATCTTCCCATCTATTATTTTTATTTCCCTCTTCCAGCCTTCAAATCAATGGGATAAGACCTTCTGCATGTACTACATGCAGGGGATGGGTGGCGGGGATCATTCTCGTGCCTGAGTTCACAAGTTCAGAGCAAACATTTTCAGTTATAAAGCAAAACTTACATATGTTCTTGTTGCATGGATCACAGACATTACAAGTGAGATTAATGCCTGCAGCAACTAACCAGCATTTCATAAAGTCTAAACACTCAATACATTCTTTCAAGACTAATACCTGTTTTCAGCAAAACTAACACACATATGACCCTGCCTGGTCTCCAGCTACGAGATTGTAAGTTTTCAGCCAAGGCCTGCAGCCTGGGCAAGAGCTGGCATCTGGCCTGCCAATGTCACAATCCTTCCCAGCCTTTATCTATTACAATCTGTATGTAGCCGCTGGTAAATGGTGGCCTTCCAGAGATGCCCACTGTATTTCGAAGGGGCCTGTGGTGTCTAAAAGAGTCTCTTACTCTTGGAGTGGTTCTCTAGCCGTTGCTCCTGCAGAATGATGCACAGGATCGTTAGCAATCGCTGGGATTTCACTCTTCACACCCCAGTTCATTTCAGAATCAAATGATTTAAATTCCCTTTTTTTGCATTTTCTTCTAGAGTTCACAGATCTGAGGCTGGTGAGCGACAGTGACTGTGCAGGGCGGCTGGAGGTTTTCTACAATGGGACGTGGGGCAGTGTTTGCTCCAATCAGATGTCTGGAGTCACCCCAGCAATTGTCTGCAAACAGCTGAACTGTGGGGACGGAGGGCAGATTGCAAGAGACTTTGAATATGGACCAGGTTCTGGTCCCAGGTGGCTGGACCACGTTGCATGCAGTGAGCAGCACAGCTCCCTCTGGCAGTGCCCGTCAGAGCCCTGGGATCCAAAGTCGTGTGATAACCGAGCAGAAGAGACCCATATTTCTTGTACTGGTAATTCTGAAACTACCTACATGCGCGCGTGCAAACCCACATGTAAACGATGAGTTTAATTAATTGAAAGGTTAGGATAGAACTTTTGTTGTTGTTCACATCTCAGTGTAGGCAGATTTAAATTCTCAACACAAGATACAAACATATTTTCATGATGTTTTATAGGAACAATCATTTGTCTGATTAACAACAAACATGGAAGTTAATCAATTAATCTTAAAAGAGACCGGTGTTAGACACTGCGATAAGGTAGTCTGAGAGCCAAGAAAAGCCTCTCCCTAGAGACCATCATGAGGCAGCTCTGTGGTTATTAATCCTTTTGGGATGAACACTCAGAGGTGGGCCCAGGCTGTGCAATTTGGGTCAGAACTGGAATCCCCCACAAGTCTGGGTGCATGTCGGCCTGTGTGTCTGAGTAACAGCTGAATATCAAATTAATTAAGTATTAAATGACCCAGAGTTCACATTTCAGTTCCCACAGTGCTGAAATTAGGGGTTTAAAATACAGATAAATTCTACTCCCACCTCACAGACACAACCCAGTGCATTCACCTCAGCTTTTTCTCTCCATAGGAAAAAAACCAAAACCAACTCAGACCCTGTTTGCCGAATGCCCGAACTCTCCCAGCTGCACAGGTATCTCTGCTTCTCACTGTCTCCCTCTTGGTCCCTAAGTTGTCCCAGTAACATGTGAGGTTTCTGCATTTCTAGACCAGGAGAAATTACGCATCGTGGGAGGAGAGGACAGGTGCTCGGGGAGAGTGGAGGTTTGGTACCGTGGCTTCTGGGGAACAGTTTGTGATGACTTCTGGGACATGGCGGATGCTAACGTTGTGTGTAAACAACTGGGCTGTGGATCTGCTCTATCTGCCCTGGGCGAGGCTGCATTCGGCGAGGGGACTGGTTCCATCTGGGTGGAGACGTTGAATTGCAGAGGGACAGAGTCATCTCTCTGGGACTGTCCTGCCAAGCCCTGGGGTGAGAGCAACTGTGGTCATAAGGAAGATGCTGCCGTGAATTGCTCAGGTGAGTGACAGGAGATGTTTCTGCTACATGCTGTAATATTCAGGGAAAAGGATGGTTTAGCCCACCCATCCCCTTTGGTCCCAGACCAGGCCTTCCCATCTCCTGTGTGCTGGAGCATCCTGGATGTTGAGGGGTGGAACCTTTGTGGGGTCAGACTGGCTCAGGCACCAGCCCACATAGCCCCTGCATCCATCACAGGCCCCACTGTGCTGGTTTGTTATGAGAGTCCTCATTGCTGCACAGAGCACAAGGGACTTGGGCCCTAAATCACTAACAAACAGGCCCTGTGCTGCTGTGAGGGAGTCTGTGGAGGTGACAGCTGGAGACAACCAGGGACTCTCAGAGGTGAGGATCCCCCCGGGAACAAACAAGTCACCTCCCCCTTGCTACAGGTTTGTGGGCTCCCACGACTCTCACAGGCTAATCTCTCCCTGTCGCTTGTTCATTTCCATCCAGCTCCCCCGCGCCGCCCTCCGACCGACAGTGGGAGAGTCACGGTGCCCGTGGTCATCTGCATTATCCTGGGGGCCCTGCTCTGCCTGGTCTTAATCATCCTGGGGGCGCAGGTGCGAAGTGCCAGGGCACAGCTCAGAGGTGGGTCCTGATTGGTGTCACTGAGTGAAATGTTTCTGCAATAGCAGGGGGGCTGCAGGGGGTCAGGGTGAGGGGCGATACCAGGCTGGGTGGGGTGGCCAAGGGTGCCTGTTAACTCCTCTCTCATTGAATATTTCATTAACTGTCTGGCAGTGGAACAGCCCAGCCATGAAATCTGGAGATGATACTGGCTAGGGACCTTTACAGTTTCAGAGAAACGGCATCTGTATCCCCACCCGCCCTCACCCTCCGGTGATCCACTCCAGGAGTGTCTACTCAGGCCTCCTGCTGTCACGTGTCTCTGGGTGGGAACCCCCTGTCCCATCTCATTGCGGCCAGGGGTTTTTAAGACTGCACAGCCCCCTGCCTTCCACTGTGATACCCCCAGCAAACCAGTCTGCCTACAGGCCAGCCCCCATGCTGTGCTTTCTCCCCAAGGGCTATGAGCAGGGCATTGCCAGCAGTTACAAGTTACCACCCAGCTCTCTCTCGGCAGATTACACCTTATTCCGAGGATAAAAGTGTGACAGAGAAAACATTAAAAACAATAAAAATTCCTCCACACTTGCTGAACATACCAGAATTCACCCATCTTCCTCATGGGCAGCCTGGTAGACCAACATCCCTCCAACGATTCAGTGTTGGGATCCCCATGGACAGAAGGTCCTGCCCATTGCAGAATCAAAATGAAGGCCCTGAGTCTTTTTAAACTCAGCCTTTCATATCAGAAGCCCTCCTTTGTCTCTTGGTCTCTGGTAACCCAGTTTGAACCAGTTTGTATAAACCACCCTGAAGGTTTTTACCTTTCTGGAGTTGTTTACAATCTCAGTGATTTACCTTAATCATCCACCCACCCACCCACACACACACACACACTCAGTGTTTTTTCTTCCTGGAGGAGCTGTGGTAACCCTCCGACATGCAGCAGAACATAAACCATTCATAGCTTTAATACAGTGATTCCCAAAGATACTGCCTGGAGCTGCAGTATCTGCCACAGGGAGGGGATCTGAATATCATAAGGAGAGACATCATGGAAAAGGGACCTAGAGAAATTGGAAATATTGTCAAGGGAAAAAGGTGTATAAAAATAGAGCTGTGGTAAATAGTTGTGAAGAGAGTGATCCAGTAGAAAAGACAATCTTAGTTAGGAGAAGTGTGGGAAAGGAGCATTTTACTGTCTTGTACTCAAAGCTGGCACTTGTAGGGGATTTTACATCTATAACACACTTTATACAAACATTAGCTACCAGCTCCTTGGCAAGAAGATAGAGGATGGGACTGCCATCAACATACATGTAACAGTCACAACTTTGCAGTAAGACAATGACTATAATCAGATCTCATGCTTCAGGGCTTCAGCCAGTCTCCTGCAGGGGTCAGGAAGGAATTCTGGGAAGACCCATCTTTGTGTTTTGTTTTGCTTCGTTTTGTTTCTTGCCCTCCTCTGAAGCATCAGGCATTAGCTACAGAGGGACATGTGTCACTGAATGGGCTGGAACAGTCCTCTGAGGTGATACAGAGAAACCTCTTTCGAAGATAGGTGGGTGGTGTGTCTTTTCCACATGTTCAGGGTCAAACCAATTGTCAGATTTGGGGTCAGGAAGAAATTTCCCCCCAGGTCAGATTGGCAAAAAGGGACCTTGGGGGATTTTCCTCTTCCTCTGAAACATGGAGCGTGGATCACCTGCCAGGATTATCAAGGCATCTCTCAAGTAATCAGTTCCCTGCCACTGTGGGGCCCTTGGGCATTGGTGGTACCTTACTCACTCCTGCTTTCTGCCTGTGGCACACAAGAGTTTATTCTCCTGAGGACTGAAATGCTTTACTCTAAGTGCATCTTTGGGCTCAAATCTAGGAGTATCTGGGTGAAATGCAGTGGCCTGTATTATACAGGAGGTCAGACTAGATGTTCTAATGGTCCCTTCTGGCCTTAAACTCGATGAAAAAAAAGGTTCTCACCATTTTGCAGAGAAACACCTGCGTGGGGGAAGAATTATTTAAGCTGCTCCAAAGGGGAATAGCCAGAAATAATGAGATGAGATTAAAAAACATTTAAGATGAATGTGAGGAAGCTTCCTGACAGCGAATTAGCCCTGGGAAGCATCATCAAAGGGCTGTTGTGGAAAGAAACCCTGTCACCTGGCTCATTTAAATTCCAGCACTGGGAATGTGCGGTAGGGTTCAGGCTCACACTGGGTCCATGGGGAGAGGCTGGATGATCCCATAGTATTTCCCATCTCTGGTTTCAATGACCCTGTGCGAACCCTGCCCTTTGTTTTCAGGCTCCAGAAGACCCTTGGATCCCTTCTCTGAGGCCGTGTACGAGGAGATTGATTATAACCTGATGAGAAAAAAGCAGGAGATGTTCAGTCGCTCAGGTCTGTGGGTCTCACTCTTAACAGAGAGCAGCTTTCTAATGCCCTGTCCATCTGAGGCCCTGACCCAGAGTTAAATCACTGCAGCTTCAGCCCTGTGAGCTTGTCACTAGAGCTGGGCACAAGTCTCCGTTATGAAATGTTTTGGTGAAAAATGGAGATTCAGAGACACCCAAACATTTCACAAATTCCTGTCAATTTCACCCAATTGTTCCAAATACACACAGAATGATTCATTTCATTTCGACACTTTCGAAAGAAAACATTTTGTTTTTTTCAATTGGATATTACTTTTCCATAAGAAATTTCCTTTAATATTATCGGAATGAAAACAAATAAACAAAAATTAACAAATGTCCAAAAGAACACCAAATGGTTTCATTCAACCTTAAACTTTTTTTTTACTTTTGCATTTCCCAAAAATTGCCAAAAAAAAGTCATTTTTGGCTCAACTCAAAACAATCTTATGTTTTGCTTTTTCCCCGCAATGGTCAGAAAACCAAACCACCTGGTTTTTTTACCAAGCTCTAGCTGTGGGAGCTGGGTCTGTGGTGAGACCAGCAGTTACTCATGTAGACTGAGAGAGGTGGGTTTCCTTCCCACCGTACACTGAGTGTCCCAGTTCTAGGGACAATTAATTTCCCATCTGCCCGTCCTGCAGCCTTGGCGTGTAACCAGTGAGGGGTCAGGAAAGCGACTGTCTGGGGCAGGCTAAACTATCATTTGAAAACTTCTTTGGAGCACTGGAGCAGGGGATGTTCTTTGCCCCCCTCCCACCGCAGCCACTGGTCTGCTGTGTCAGCTCCCTCCTGCCCCCGGAGCAGAGAGATCAGCCCAGGAGAGCCTCATGAGTTTGAGTCCCAGCCCTTTTATCCTTTGTGCCATTTTGTCTCCATGTCTGATGGGAACATCCTGCCCAAGGGCTCTGCTGTGGTGGGGCTCTGGGAACATGCTCAGGGCATCTCCCAGCATCACTGCCAAGATGGTTACAGGGAATCAGAAAAAGAAAAGGGGTGCTTGTGGCACCTTAGAGACGAACAAATTTATGAATCACAGACTCTGCTTTGGGCCTTTCTTGGTTTAATCTGGAAACACCACGGAGAGCTGATCGACTGATTCATGGGGGAGGTGGGTATTTACCCTTACGAAGGAGGAGTCCCCTCTGTGGCTGAGGAGGCCAGGAGAATTGTGGAACTTCCCTGGACCAGCAGCCAGAGACGGGCCTTTCACTCACCACAGCATCCTTCAGGTCAGATTGTATCATCCCCTCAGTCACATTTACCACAATAACATGGAGATTTCTCTTGGGGAGTCTGTGTCAGGCTCTCACTACTCGGAGTTGCTGTGAGTCACCATGTCCTGTAGAGGAAGGTATAGACTGAGACTGGAAATCCTGCTCCAGGCCCCGGATGTTTTGTTCCCAGTCCCACAGTTGTGCTGTTCTCACTGTGATGAATTTCTGGTTCTCGTCTCTCCAGTCTCCTATTCAGATGATTCAGTGACGAAGCTGCAGTATTACACCGGGGACAGCGAGGGGGAAAATGATCCTGGATCAGAACAAGGTAATGGGGGAGGGGCAGACTCAGGCCAAGAGACCCAAATCTGGGCAGAGAAATGAACTTCTATCACACTTTCTGCAATCGCAGCCATTTCCCCTCACACGGTTCCCATTTTACACAGTCGGGTCTCATCCCATTGAACAGGATTTCTGTCAGAATCTCAGGATGGGAACATGTGACCATCTCCTGAGCACACTGAGTGGCTCCCAGTGACCTCCCCAGGTGAGGAGCTGGAGGAGACGGGTCAGTCTCTTTGGGTGGAGGCGTCAGTGCCCAGCAGGGCTAGTCTCTTGTCCCCAAGAGAGAGAGGAATCAATCATAGAATCATAGAATAAATATCAGGGTTGGAAGGGACCTCAGGAGGTCATCTAGTCCAACCTCCTGCTCAAAGCAGGACCAATCCTCAACTAAATCATCCCAGCCAGGGCTTTGTCAAGCCTGACCTTAAAAACTTTGAAGGAAGAAGATTCCACCACCTCCCTAGGTAACGCATTCCAGTGTTTCACCACCCTCCTAGTGAAAAAGTTTTTCCTAATATCCAACCTAAACCTCCCCCACTGCAACTTGAGACCATTACTCCTTGTCCTGTCCTCTTCTACCACTGAGAACAGTCTAGATCCATCCTCTTTGGAACCCCCTTTCAGGTAGTTGAAATCAGCTATCAAATCCCCCCTCATTCTTCTCTTCCGCAGACTAAACAAGCCCAGTTCCCTCAGCCTCTCCTCATAAGTTATGTGTTCCAGTCCCCTAATCATTTTTGTTGCCCTCCTCTGGACTCTTTCCAATTTTTCCACATCGTTCTTGTAGTGTGGGGCCCAAAATTGGACACAGTACTCCAGATGAGGCCTCACCAATGTCGAATAGAGGGGAACAATCACGTCTCTTGATCTGCTGGCAATGCCCCTACGTATACATCCCAAAATACCATTGGCCTTCTTGGCAACAAGGGCACACTGTTGACTCATATCCAGCTTCTCGTCCACTGTAACCCCTAGGTCCTTTTCTGCAGAACTGCTGCCTAGCCATTCGGTCCCTCGTCTGTAGCGGTGCATGGGATTCTTCCGTCCTAAGTGCAGGACTCTGCACTTGTCCTTGTTGAACCTCATCAGATTTCTTTTGGCCCAATTCTCTAATTTGTCTAGGGCCCTCTGTATCCTATCCCTACCCTCCAGCGTATCTACCTCTCCTTCCAGTTTAGTGTCATCTGCAAACTTGCTGAGGGTGCAATCCACACCATCCTCCAGATCATTTATGAAGATATTGAACAAAACCGGTCCGAGGACCGACCCTTGGGGCACTCCACTTGATACCGGCTGCCAACTAGACATGGAGCCATTGATCACTATCCATTGAGCCCAACAATCTGGCCAACTTTCTACCCACCTTATAGTGCATTCATCCAGCCCATACTTCTTTAACTTGCTGGCAAGAATACTGTGGGAGACCGTGTCAAAAGCTTTGCTAAAGTCAAGAAACAACACGTCCACTGCTTTCCCCTCATCCACAGAGCCAGTTATCTCGTCATACAAGGCAATTAGATTAGTCAGGCCTGACTTGCCCTTGGTGAATCCATGCTGACTGTTCCTGATCACTTTCCTCTCCTCTAAGTGCTTCAGAATTGATTCCTTGAGGACCTGCTCCATGATTTTTCCAGGGACTGAGGTGAGGCTGACTGGCCTGTAGTTAGTTCCCAGGATCCTCCTTCTTCCCTTTTTTAAAGATGGGCACTACATTAGCCTTTTTCCAGTCGTCCGGGACTTCCCCCGATCGCCATGAGTTTTCAAAGATAATGGCCAATGGCTCTGCAATCATATCTGCCAACTCCTTTAGCACTCTCGGATGCAGTGGATACTTGTGCTCATCCAGCTTTTCTCAATAGTTCCGAACCACTTCTTTCTCCACAGAGGGCTGGTCACCTCCTCCCCATGCTATGCTGCCCAGTGCAGTAGTCTGGGAGCTGACCTTGTTCGTGAAGACAGAGGCAAAAAAAGCATTGAGTACATTAGCTTTGTCCACATCCTTTGTCACTAGGTTGCCTCCCTCATTCATTAAGGGGCCCACACTTTCCTTGACTTTCTTCTTGTTGCTAACATACCTGAAGAAATCCTTCTTGTTACTCTTAACATCTCTTGCTAGCTGCAACTCCAGGTGTGATTTGGCCTTCCTGATTTCACTCCTGCATCCCCGAGCAATGATTTTATACTCTTCCCTGGTCATTTGTCCAATCTTCCACTTCTTGTAAGCTTCTTTTTTGTGTTTAAGATCAGCAAGGATTTCACTGTTAAGCCAAGCTGGTCGCCTGCCATATTTACTATTCTTTCTACACATCGGGATGGTTTGTCCCTGTAACCTCAGTAAGGATTCTTTAAAATACAGACAGCGCTCCTGGACTCCTTTCCCCCTCATGTTATTCTCCCAGGGGATCCTGCCCATCAGTTCCTGGAGGGAGTCAAAGTCTGCTTTTCTGAAGTCCAGGGTCCGTATTCTGCTGCTCTCCTTTCTTCCCTGTGTCAGGATCCTGAACTTGACCATCTCATGGTCACTGCCTCCCAGGTCCCCATCCACTTTTGCTTCCCCTACTAATTCTTCCCAGTTTGTGAGCAGCAGGTCAAGAAGAGCTCTGCCCCTCGTTGGTTCCTCCAGCACTTGCACCAGGAAATTGTCCCCTCCCCTTTCCAAAAATTTCCTGGATTGTCTGTGCACCGCTATATTGCTCTCCCAGCAGAGATCAGGGTGATTGAAGTCTCCCATGAGAACCAGGGCCTGTGATCTAGTAACTTCCGTGAGTTGCCGAAAGAAAGCCTCGTCCACCTCATCCCCCTGGTCCGGTGGTCTATAGCAGATTCCCACCACGACATCACCCTTGTTGCTCACATAAGATTGTCCTATGTTATAATTACAGATGGGCTCAGCCCAACTCACTGATCCAAACCCACCAGAACTTTGTGGGAGGGGGGATTTGCAGATTCTGACCCCAGCTTCGGATCTCAGTTTTGGGGCTGGCACCTGTCGCTATAACAGGCTGAAGCAAAATCCTGGACCTGAACTTCCCGGCCTGGCCCCATCTCTAATTATAAACAGGGCGGCATTTCTACCCCAGCTGCTCTCAAAAGAGTCCATGATTTGGGCCCTGTGGGAGTTTAACCTGCGGCTGGGTGGGGGAGACACTGAGCAGATGAGCCAGTTCTGCTGAGAAGCTGGAGCGCTGCCAAGCTGAGCCCTGGGCTGCCTGAAAGGCTAATGGAGAGCAGGAGCTCACAAAGGATCAGGCCAGTGATCTCCCAGTGGGAGCTTTAATTCCTACAGAGGGGAGGTTCCCCCTCCGCAGTGAAACAGGAAAATTCAAACCGGTCTGCAGAGATCAGCTGGATTCACACAGGCCGGCTCTGGCCTGGCAGTGCCCGTGTTCCAACCTGTTATCTCAGCACAACCCAGATCCTGCTCCCACTGAAATATATAAAAGAGCTGCTGTTGGATTCTGCAGGGACAGGATTGGCCCCTTGTTATTTCTGGGACTCCTGTTTTACTGTAGTTCTCTGACTTGTGCCCTTCTCAGCATGGTCCCCCTGCAACTTCCCCTCTCATGTGCCATGACAAACCGCTCTAGTTAGAAGGGCCACTTGCACTGAAGAGATGCTGCTGGTGCCATGGGCTGAGTGTGGTGTTTGCTGTTCCAGAGGGAGTTTCCCCAGGGGGGTCTCAGTTGGATTACGATAACGTGGAGGAGCCTGTCTTGAACGACGTCCCCCAGACTCCAGATGGCCGAGGTGAGCAGTGAATCCACCTCTTGGAAGCAACGTTACCATGACGAAAAACTAACTGTATTTCCCAGTAGGGACAATAGTGGTTTGTTAAGAAAACCAGGAAGTTCACCCACCAGTATTGTCTATTGGCATAACGCTGGGGGTGCTGACCAGGTGCATGACAAGAGCTGTGTGGAGGCCCAGGGGTAGGGAAGCGTGTGATATCCTAGGTCATGACAGAGACCCATTGCAGGGATGGAAGGAGCAGTTCGCTCAGCAGCTGTCCATGCTGTACTTGACTCAGGTCACTGCCTTGTGACCCTCACTGCCAGGAGCACGAGGGTTCCTCACTATTTATAAAGACAACCCAAATCAGAGATCTCTACAGTACAGCAATGTTCCCTGCAAGCCTTTCCTGGCATGCAGCTATTGCAGCTTATATACATCTGTGTCAGACACGCTGGGACAGGGGGTGGGTGGGACATGGAGATTTTAAACCCAAGGGCCTATGTCCCACCCTTATTAGCTGGCTCAGCTCCCAGTGGTGTCAGTACGTTGGAGACTGATGGCAGTTTATGGGGTAAACTTTATCAGGAGAACGCATTGAAAAGACATTTTTAAGATAATGTCAAGTTTAGGAAGCCGGGAACAAATTCTGGGCAATTCCAAGTCATTTACATTTGTAATTATTATAATAGCATGCCTTGTGGAGCAATGCCTCTGGACTAGATCCCAGTCACCTCTTTCTATAACTCCCCCTCTGCCTCGTCATGTGGAAGCTCTAGGATCCACTCAACCAGCAATTGAAATGTATCCGATAAATGTGATACGTGAAATCCCCCAGTCTAAGGGTTCCAGAGGAAGGCTCCTCTTCCCATCCTGAGGGTGGAAGTGCTGAGAGATCCCCAGGGACCAGTGAGGCTGGTGCATCTGTCACTTGTAGTTTATTTCTATCTTCACTGTGACTATTCTCTTAATTACTTCACATCTTCACGTCAGATGCCCCTGCGCTGCCTGGAGATGTCCCAGGGGATGGTTATGATGATGCCAGAGAAGTGTCTGACCCTGATGGTGACACTGGCTTGGGGCAGAATGAGGAGGAAGGCACTGAGGCGAGTGAGAGGAACGGGGATTCACAAGGAGGTGAGTTTGCACTTCACACTGTCTCTGCAGAGTGGGAGGGCTGGAAATGTGAGGAATGCAGCAAGGGGACAAACCCGGCCAACCCAGTGCCTGTGAGAAAAACTCTCCTTCTCTCTTCTTTTCATTCCCTCAAAGCAGAGGCTTCAGTGCCTGCAATGGTGACAGGGAAAGTGGGGTCCTTGCTGTATGATATTTCATGGTCAAACCAGCAAGATCCCTCAATCCCTAGGTTCAAATCCTTGTGTGGCTGCCACACCCTGGATTACTGGATTGCGACCAATTTACTGCGCGTGTATCTTTTGGGCAGAATCTTATAAACCAAAGTCCTGTTAATGCTGCACAAATATTAAAGAGCTTGTGACGCTTCCTGTAAAAGTCGGGCATTTGCCCATTATCCTTGGCCAATATCTCCCCTCCCCTCCCCATTGTGTCCTCAGCAGAGACACCACCAGCCACCCCAGAGGAGGTGCAGTGGTGATGAAATGTGCATTGCTTCGTACTTGATCAGAATTATGTGTTCATGTTTGTTGTTAGGGCAGAGTGAATTATACAATGTCCTTAACGAAGAGCTCCTTGCTCGTAAGTGATTGGGTTTTGTACATGAAGTGACAGGTAAATACAGTTGTCACTTGGCACCTTTAAATGGTCTGGAAACCAAGGGTTTTACTTCCAGAATACGTACAGAGGTGATGGATTAAAACTTGTCATGGACCCAATCAGAAGAACGAAGAGGGAACATTTTCTAACCCATATTGCAGAGTGCGCTCCACCCTTGCAATGCAGCCAGACCTCACTATAAAATGGATCCACTGACTGTATGTGTCTCCCTTGGTATTTTCAGGTTGGAATCTGCACTCACTAAGGAATGAAGGTGTTTCTGGGGTGGAGAAGGAAACCCCGTTCCTGCCCCCTGGAGACACAACTTACGATGATGTGGGACATGGTGACTCTGGGAGATCAGTATCAGAACAATGTGATTGGACAAAATAACTTTGTGATGATGTAAAAGCTTTGCCTTTTTCTCTGAGAAATGTTTCCTTTGGCATGATGCCCAGAGACAGACCCTGCCTGGTAGATAGACAAAGCAGGTGTTTTTTTAGAATTTGTGAGAAGTTGCAGGAAATTCAATGGCGAGTGGGAAAAGATTCAGATATTTCCTCTGTATAACTTCCCACTGATTGGCCAGGATGGACTTTTCCTGCTTTTTTATCCCTGTAATTTCTTCAGCTTCATTTTGTGCCTTTTTCTTATTAAATCCTTTCTGAAAGTCTTCCCCATAGTGGAAGTTTTTCTTGCCAGATGAATTGTGCAGTTTCCAGTGTTCATGACGGGGAGAGGCTGAGATTGAACAAACCAAGAGACAAGGGTGGGCCACCACTGGGTATGGCCGGCTCTTTGATGGGAGGTGAGTTTACACTGAATGTTCCGTCAGGCATGTGGTAAAAGTGAGAAACCAGCAAGAGAACATTCTGAGATAAGCAACAAGGTTGTTCCTAAACTGAATTCAGATTTGAAACTTTCATTGAATCCAAGGAGATAAATGGGAAATGCTCCTTGGATAATTCACACCTGAAATTAAACAAATGGTGAAAAGAATTCCCCATTAGCGATAAATACAGAGGATGAATATTTCTGCTCTGATGATAAATGAATTTTATAGACAATAGTGACAAGGGGAAGGTTAATCAGAGTCTGGATTTCCACTGAACCAATAAGGCTACAACAAGTAACAAGTCACTGAGTTCTCACAAGAAACCCCATTAAAACTAATCATCTTCGCACAGTGGCATGTTCATTTCCATGACAATCTACAAATACAGTTTACAATCAATGCTGAGCTGAGTACTGACCAGTGCAGAAGCCAAAGTGTTCAAATTAATCCTCAGTGAAGTAAATACCAGAATGCTTGCAGAGTACATCGCTATTTCACAGAGGTGTCTGTCTTTTCTTCACCACAAATCCTGCATTCAGCTTGGTCACTTCATCTGTACACGGCTACAAAGGAAATAGAAAAGGTCCAGTCAAGAGTCAGGGCTGTTCAGGCCGAGTGTCTGGGGTGCCTGTCCAGTCCAATCTCTAGTCAAGCAGGAGGAAGACTTGTCTGTGCCTGCCATGGCTCAGATCTCACCTCCACTGGCCCTGGGCAACACAAGTCCTCCCCTCTGTTTCTCACAGGCCCTGCTGTTACCACACAGCTTAGAGGTAGGTGTACACTAAGCCTCGAGCCCTCCAAGCGTCTCCCTGCAGTGTCCAGCTCATTGGCAGATTTAGAGTTAGTGGGGCCCCCCGGCCCTGTGCTCAGCTTCATTTTGGGGGCCCCTCCTTGGGACCCAGCCAAGAAAAAGGACATTCTCTCTTAGCTCCCTCCTGTCCCCATTTTTCTTCCTCCTCCTCCTATAAGTAATAGGAAGTAAATGAAAATAAAGTGAGGTATCTTGATTGTTTTTGTAGTCTAACTTATTTTTCCACAGGCCACTTGAAAATTGCAGAGGGTCTCAACGGACCACTTAATGATCTTTCTAAATATTGTTTGTACCATTAGCTAACTATTGTAAAGCGCTTTGGATAAGAGCGCTTTATAAAAAAAAATAATGTAAAAAAACATTGGGGTGCGGGGTCTGACCAGGACTTAGGGTGTGGGAGGGGGCTCAGGGCTGGAGGTGCAGGGTCTGGGAGGAAGTTAGGGTGCAGGAGCAGGCCAGGGGTTGGGGTGCAGGGTCTGGCCAGGAGTTAGGGTGTGGGAGGAGGCTCAGGGCTGGGGTAGGGGGTTGGGGTGCGGAGCTCTTACCTGGGGCAGCTCTTGTTTGGTGCAAGGGGTGCAGGTGGGGAAGGTGCAGGAGTCAGGGAGGGCAGGGGGCTGGGGGTGTGTGACGGGGTGCAGGAGTCATGGCTGGGAGTGTGTGAGGGGGTGCAGGAGTTAGGGCTGGGGGTGCAGGGGCTGGGAGGGAGTTAGGGTGCAGGAGCAGGCCAGGGGTTGGGGTGCAGGGTCTGGCCAGGAGTTAGGGTGTGGGAGGAGGCTCAGGGCTGGGGTAGGGGGTTGGGGTGCGGAGCTCTTACCTGGGGCAGCTCTTGTTTGGTGCAAGGGGTGCAGGTGGGGAAGGTGCAGGAGTCAGGGAGGGCAGGGGGCTGGGGGTGTGTGACGGGGTGCAGGAGTCATGGCTGGGAGTGTGTGAGGGGGTGCAGGAGTTAGGGCTGGGGGTGCAGGGGCTGGGAGGGAGTTAGGATGCAGGAGGGGGTTTAGAGTTGGGGTAGGAGGTTGCGGTATGGAGCGCTTACCTGGGGCAGCTCCCATTCCGTGCGAGGGGTGCAGGTGGGTATGTCGGGGGGGTGCAGGAGCTCCCGTTTGGTGCTCAGGTTGGGGATGGGGGGGTGCAGGAGTCAGGGCATGAGGTGTGGGGGGGCTGGGTATGTGGGGGGGTTACAGGAGTCAGGGAGGGAAGGGAGCTGGGAGTGTGTGAGGGGGGTGCAGGAGGCAGGCAAGAGGCTGTGGTTGTGGCGGTGAGGTCGTGGGGGTGCTCCCAGCTCCCTGCCCCATCCCACTCCAGCTCCCTGCCCCATCCCACTCCAGCCCCCTGCCATGAGCAGCTCATGGCACGGGACTGGGGGGGTATGTGAAGGGGGAGTACAGGGGCCCTGCCCTGCCCTGATTCCAGCCCCTGCCCCAAGGCCCCGCCCCCACGTCTTCTCCGCCTCCTCCCACGAGGGTGCTGTGGCCCCTCTCCTCCCGCTCCCTCCCGGAGTGACCTGAGTGCCGGCAAACAGCTGCTTGGCAGCGGGGGAAGCGCTGGGAGGGAGAGGGAGGGGCAGGAACGCAGCACGCTCAGGGGAGGAGGTGGGAAAGAGGCGGGGGAGGGGGGAGCCTGGCTGCCGGTGCCTGCAGAGTCTGCAGCAGGAGCCCCAGGAGTCGGCAGGACCAAGCTTCTGCCCCCACAGCTGCCTGGCCCTGGGGCCCCCTGTCATTGGGGGGCCCCATGCCAGGGCACCTTGTGTTTTACTGTAAATCCTCCTCCGGTCCAGCTCCTCATCCCCAAGACACTCACAGTATTCTTGGATTCATTGCTTTAAAAGAAGCTGTGGAACCCAGCTTAGCAGTTACACCTCCAATCACTGCTCCACTTATCATACAGCACTTAGATATGCTTCTAGTTAAATCAAGTGTAAGTTTATTTAACAAAGACAGAGATTCAAGCAGTAGCAAGCAGAAGTATTGTAAAGAAATGATGTATAAAACAAAATTGTAACATGCCTTCTGCAGCCCAGATTTAATTAACAAGACACTCTTATGTCTTGTAGAATAATCCTTACCCAAAACACTTGCAGCGTTTTACAGCCTCGCTGGCTGTGACCCTCCTTTCATGAGTCAAGTACACTGGCAGCTTGCCTCCAAAGTGAAGGATCCTGTGTGTTCCTTTGCCCCCCTAAAAATATACCAGTCCCATCCTTTGTCTTGATTCATAAAAAGGACACTCCCCGCTCTTTTGTTTCTTCTTGTAGAAGTTCTCTCTTGTAGATTTTGCAGACTTTCCACTTCCTCTGGCTCAGAAGACAAATAGGCTTCCATTGTGAGGAGTGCAGTACACAATACAAACAACCGGACAGGGAGATAGGTGTCTGTTACCCGCTGCTTGAGAGGACCATTTCAGAGGTATGTCACCTCCTGGTGACCTGCCTTAACTCCTTAGGTATCATCTGTACAGACATTCTGCAATGGTTATGACAACTGCTGGGCTACTGGCTCTTGGTAGATGCCTCATATGCCACCCATTAGTGAACTATGCTGCCTATATCTGACCCAGGGAATCCTTGTGAAATACTGTGCACCATCGGGTTCCTGGCTCACACCAGTTCCTTCCTCCGGCATTGTGACCTGGTGCATGGGGTCGCAGAGCCACTGGGTTTTGGTCCCGCTGCCCCTCCATCATCTGTCATTATGAATGGGTGTCCAGTCCAAACCTGAGAGGTGCTGCAACACCGTGAGTCAGGCTGCGATGCCACTTTCTCAAATGTGGCCCAGCACCCCCTTGACTTTATGGAGGAGCGGCCAGGCCACTCCTGGGAGGCCCTGCATCCCCATGTGCCAGGTCACAGTGCCCGGAGCAGGGAGCTGGGCCCAGCCCTGCAGGACGGGAACCGCCACTGCAGGCTCTCCAACCCCAGAACCCGCCCCACCCGCCCCACCCCTCCTGGACAGGCCAGGGTTTGGATTGTGGTGCCAGCCTGGAGGGTGCATACAGGTCGTGGTGGGTTGCAAGAAAAGCGAAGTGCAGTTAGTGGGTTGTCTTAGCAACAAGCTGGGGAACCGCGGCTCTAATCTACCAGCTCAGGTACCGGAGCAGTGACACTGGGGCCGCACAAGTTTCAACGCAGGCTCGTCCCACGGTAATTACCCAGGGTTCTGGGTGGGCTGGTAGAGACGTGCTGAAGCACATGATGCCTGGTACCTGAGCTAGCTACATTAAAGCTCGTGCTGGTACGTCCGCTCAAGCCGTGATCACACTTTGTGACTGCAGTGTAGACGTACCCTCCACAGTGAAAGGAAAGCAAAAGGCAGTGAATAGTGTAGCTGAAGCCGATGTACTTAGATCTACTCACCGCAGTGTCTTCACTGCGGTGCGTCGACAGCAGACGCTCCCCCATCGACTCTGCCTGCGCCTCTCACTCCGGTGGAGAACCAGAGTCGACGGGAGAGCACTCGGCCGTCAACTTATTGTGTTTAGACTACATCGACCCCCGCTGGGTCGATTGCTGCCCATCGATCCAGCGGGTAATGTAGACAAGCCCTCAGAAAAGTCTGCAAAGAAGGCTGGACATAAGAGCAACATCAGACATCTCTATGAAGCTGAACTGGGTGATTTCAGATGATCTTAGCCTAGACCCCAGTCTGTTGTTGAAGGGGTCCAGACTAGTCATCCCCACATGGGGGTGAAAAAGGACATTCTGCATAAACTGCACGGGGGCCACCCAGCCAGACCAAAATGTGCAGAAACAGCTCAACAGTGGCCTTCACTGAGCAACAAGTACCAGAGAGAGGTGAGAACTCTGAGACCTGCATTCACATGAGAACCAACCAACAAGAACCATTGTTTCCTTCCCTTTCCCAGACACACCATGGTGGAAAGATCTTCTCCAGCTGGCTAATCGAACCTCCCTTCCATTCACTGGCTGCTTGTCAAGATTTATTGAAATAGACAAGGTGCTGACGACTACATCCCAGACAGTGGGGTCAGGAGGAAATCCGTGTTTGACTGCAATGGAATCCCACTGCAAGTCTGCTCTGATAATGCTCCTCAGTTACTATTGGACACTGTTAAATTTACAAATCCCTGCAGTTTCACTCATTACATCAGTTCCCAGTTTTCATAAAACCATGGGGAAGCACAACTCTCTGTGAAAACAGTGGAACAAATTCTTACAATATCTGGCCCTGTTCCCCTGCTTGCCAGCACCTCTGGCAAAAAGATTCAGACTCGATGAGTAGCTGAGTTGAGTTCCATCATCCCAACCATCCCTTCACTATTAGATCTAAGATAGACTGAATTTCTAATGCTACGAAGAAAGGAAGAACAACCTAAAAGCCGTCAGAAGAGAAACTTTGTCAGGAGTCACAGACTCAAAGCCCTGAGGGCGTTGAATGCAGGAGGTCGGGTGTGGCTGAAAGGCTCTGCAGAAGAAGGAATAGGACAGGCACAGCTGAACACCCCTCGATCTTACCCTGTTCGAGTTCTGGAGTATCATTTCACACCAGGTTTTTTCAGCAGGTAAATCTCACGGAGCACTCAGATCCGTACTTCCGGGCTGAACCTGTGAGTAATGAGCCCCCTGCTCAAATAAACCATCCACCATCTCCTCCGAATCTGACTGAAAGGAGACAGACAGCTAGATCTAAGAGCCTCCCTCCTTCCTGAAAGATTAGGTCAGACCTTGGATACCTGAGGAACTCAGGGATTTAGTAGCCAAGTGCTTTACTTGGGCAAAACAATCCCCTGGCATGAGACTGAAGGGTCAGGCAGTCTTCCCAGCCTTCACTGGGATGTTTTTAATAGTCTGTGTTGATGTTTAGTGCATGGCTGGATCGATGACTATTTTATTTTCATTCCCTCCTCACAGAGGAGGATTTTGTCTCGGGACACTTTTTAGACAGGCCACTAGGGGGCCTTACAGAAGAAGTACACAGCTGCAGGCAAGGAGGAAATTAAGGTTATTCTGTTATTTACCTGCCCTTTAGCAGCCTCTGTGAATTCAGCCGGCTGGGCTGGAAGGCTGCACAGCAGCAATGAGGTTGATTCAGGTCACTGGGATCAGGCAGGTGTTGAGATGCTAATGGCTCACGCTGCTGAAACTCATGCAGGAGGCTCTAGCTGTCTGCCACATCAGCCATCTCTCCTGCAGGGAGCTGAGACCCTGCATTCACTATGGCACTAATCAGCTGTTCACATCAGCACATCTGTGACACTGGACTAACACTGTGAACTTCCTGAGCCCAGCCTGGATCTGTGCTGTTGGTCACATGCACAGGATGGGAGGGGTTCTCCAAATGCAGCCAGAGAGAGAAAATCATGATAAGAAAGGCTTGTCAATGCTGAGCATTCATGGGAATCAGGCAGGCAGTGATGTAGTGGTAAAAAAAGGAGGTGGGTGAACTCCCAAACTAAACTCCATTTTCCCCAAATGAGACATGGATACACTCTGTTTACCCTCCTTTACTCCCAACTATATGACTGCAGGCCAGTGCCGAAGGATCAACTTGGACGCCTAATTCAGGCTGCTGGTTTTGAAAATCAGGCACTGAGTGTGTTCCTCACAGAGTTTGCAGGACAGGGACTCTCTTTTATTATGTATTTATACAGCCCTCAATGTACAATGGGGCCCAAATCCTAACTGGGGCTGTTGCCCGTTTTCGACCCAAGCAGCTCATCAAAGTTTGGGGCTCTGGGGCTGTTCCAGCTGGAGGCAGAAATTATTGGTGTCTGGTATTTTCTTTGGTTCAATCTTGGTTGTTTCCAAGGAATGTACAAAGTCTGAACACAGGAGGGACTAAGAACAAAAGGAGCCATTTTTTATTTTACAGCCCTCAACTTCTTTAGCTGACAGACCCAAATGCTCTCCTTAGCACAGGGGTCTGCTCTATGAAGGGTCTGTCCAGCCAGGGAGCAGGAGGCTCTGGCCTAAGGAGAAGCTCAGCAGGCAAGTGTAGGGAGCCAGCTGATCCAGCTAAGCAGCAGCTAATGAGTGGCTCCAGTTCCCAGCTGGAAGATGCAAGAGAGGACCCAGGCCTGGGGGGAACAAAAGACAGTAGGAAACTCTCTCCAAAACCCACCCAAAACATCTCTGAGCAGCAGGAGGAGGAGGAGGAGGAGGCTGCAATAGTGCAGGGCCCTGTAGCCCCCTGAGGCGAAGGGAGGGTGGTGACCCCTGAGCTATTGGGGCTAGAGGACCCTGAAGTATCAGCCCAGGTCAGGACTATCACTTGTGTTACTTTGCCATATGCCTTGTCTTTGTGTGGCAGAGGAATAAGGGAGGTGACTAAAGCAGAGTCGGGTGGGGCTGGTTGTTTTGCCCCCAGGCTGGTGGCCAGGCCCAGCGGAAGGGTGGAGAATGCAGGCTGTGTCTGCCACTGCCCAGGAAACCAGGGATCTTGAATCCTCTTTACAATGGAGGGGGGAGCAACTGTAGCTACAACATCAGCAGCTGCAGCAGATTGTGACCCAGCAGCAGCAGTTACACCAGAAGCTTCAGTTACAACAACAACAGTGCCAGCAAAAGCAGCAGGGAGCAGCAGTGGTTTATGCTTCATCTGGAGAACTGGAGTCCACAGGTGAGTGCAGGGCTGTGGTTTCCTGTGTGGGAGGGAGAAGTCCTCACCAAAATGAGGACAGAAGATGTTCTTGAGGCCTTCCTAGGGACTTTTGAGCAACTGGCCAGGGCATACTATTGGCCCTGGAGGAGTGGGCCACTAAGATTGCTCCCTACTCAACAGGAGAGGCCTAAGCAGTGTGTCATGACCTGGGGGTTGAGATGGCAATGGACAATGGGACACTGCAGGAACCCTACTAGCCTGCCTAGGACTTAGTGGAGAGGGCTATCATCGTCCATTCAAACATGAACCCATTGGCTCTAGATTCCCACCGAGGGCTGCAGCCCAACGTTTCCAGGATTTGTGTTCTCTCTGGCTGAAATCAGAGACTTATTTGCCAGTGGAAATGGTGATGTTAGAACAGTTTTGCCAAACTATCCTGGGGTGGCCCAAGTTGTGGGTTGGCTGCCACCGGGTAACTTGCCTGGAGGAGGCAGTCTGCCTCGTAGAGAACTTTCTGGAGACTGAATTGGAGCGTGAGCCTCTGGGAAAAGTTTAGGAGTACTTGTGGCACCTTAGAGACGAACAAATTTATTTGAGCATAAGCTTTCGTGAGCTATAGCTCACCTGGCAATCAAACGCCCACAGATTTCTAAAGGGGCCAAATTGGTCTATGTAGAGTGTATTCACTGGGATGTTTGGTCGTACCCTGTGGCTAAAGTCAGGTTAATGGTGTGGAGCAGCAGGTTGAAATGTCAGTGGCGGTGGCCTGACACCTAGCTTAACCGATGGTATTGGGCTGGGACTGGGGACCTGTAACCAGTCTTGTGAGGGTAGCTGGGAAGGCAGGGTTGGCACTTAACCTCCTCTTGGCATCCCAAGTTAAGCTTAAAGAAATTTTCCCCTTTTCTGACCCTGAGCTGTTCGGTTCCAAACCAAAGTGCTGCTGGGAGCAGTGTCAGGCCTGAAGGTCAGGGTGCAGTGTAGTCTGGAGCTCCCTGAAGAGCAGTCACAGGCACAGCCTCCTCCTAGGGACAACCCACTGGCCTCAGAGGAAGGGCCCAACTTCATCCAGAGTCAGAGGGAGGAGCCAGTCTTGAGTCTTCCGTTTGGCCGGTTCACTTGGGCACATGTATTGTTGGTTGCTCCTGACCAGGATGCCCAGTACCCCCATTTTGAACTAAAAGGGGATCTCTTGGTGTGTGTGATCCGGGACAAAAAAACCAGGGCCTGCCAAACCCAACTCCTGGTCCTTAAGTTGTATTGGAATTAAGTGTTAAAACTGACCCAAGATGTACCGTGGTCCTGTCATTTGGGAGTGGAAAAGACCCAAGGGAGGATTCTGGCCCAGTTCTTTTGGCCCTTGGATTATTGCAACCTGAAAAATTATTGTTCATCCTGTCCAGAATGCCAACTGGTGGTCCCACAGCCAGCCCACAGGGCCCCTCAGTCCTCTTCTATTGCTGAGCAGCCCTTTTGCCACCATTGGGGTCGACCTCTTTTGATCCCTGGAACCAAGTTCAATCTGGTGTCAGTTTATATTGGTGACTGTTCATTATGCCACTTGGTAACCCGAGCCATAGCCCTGTTCTCGGCAGTGTCCCAGACACAATCGCTGCCCAATTAATGGATGTGTTTGCAAGAGGCAGGTTTCTAAGTGTTCTTCTGACAGACCAGGGCACAGCTTTCATGTCCCAGTTAATACCTCAGTTTTGTGGTCTCCTGAAAATGTACTCAGTTAAAACCTCTGTTGCCCGCAAACAGACTCTCTGGTTGAGCAGCTTAACCCTACATTAGAAAAGATGTTTCAAAAATTTCTAACTAAGGTGTAACACTCTGCACCCTATAGTCAACATAGTAATATCATTATCAACATGGTTATGATACGATTGTGATATGTTTTGGTCAAAGTATGGCTTGCGAGATATTTTTAAAAAGTCTTAATCTGTTACAATTTAACAGGATATTAATGTTTCTGTGCTATCGTTATATCTAGAGTTATGAAGTTTTGCTCAGTATCTGTCACTGAAATATGTTGTGAAGTTAAAATCACCCAAAACCAGCCTTTCAAGTACAACAATGAAAAGGCCAAACAGCATTAATGGCCTATTGAGGGAAATACACTCACAAGAATTACCCCAGGAACCGGGTACCATAGAAACCTCTCAGAGATAGCACAACGCAATGAGGACTGTTCCAGTCAGGTCACAGCAAAAGATCTTTCCAGGAAGATGGAAGAAGCTGTAAAAGGGGGAAGTGATATCACTATGGGGCCTCACTCTCCCCCTACAGCACAACACCTGGAAACACCTGAGGAACAAAGACTGCACTGGGGAAGGGGGGTCCCAGGCAGGAAAGAGGGAAGCCTGCCTGCGTATGGAAGCTTGGTGGACTACTTGTACTATCCAACAGGGTGAGACACAGCTTGATTCAAATCCTTTCCAGTTTAGAGAACTTAGATTGTGTTTTTTGTTTTATTTCCTATGGTAATCTACTTTGATCTGTATGCTATTACTTATAATCACTTAAAATCTATCTTTCTGCAGTTCATACATCAATTTTATACTTTACCTAAAAACTGTGTGGTTTGAATGAAGTGCTTGGGGGAAAATCTCAGCTCAGTTAACAAAGGCGTGTGCATTGTCCTTTCCACATTGAGGGAGGGGTGGATTGGGTAATAAACTCATATACTTATCAGCCTTTTGACCAGAGCAGGACAGTGTAGTTCAGGGGTTCTCAAACTGGGGGTTCTGACCCCTCAGGGGGTCATGAGGTTATTACATGGGGGGGGTCACGAGCTGTCAGCCTCCACCCCAAAACCCCCTTCACCTCCAGCATTTATAATAGTGTTAAATTTTAAAAAAAGGTTTTTAATTTATAAAGGGGGTCACATTCAGAGGCTTGGTATGTGAAAGGGGTCACTAGTATAAAAGTTTGATAACCACTGGTGTAGTTCATGGGGACAAGGCTGGGGAGCTGCGGGTATTTTGGCTGGAGTTTCTCGCTATTGTTAATTCATGAGTGTCTCTGGGAGCATTTATGCAATCTAGCTGGGTATGGGACTCCACATGCTGTTGTGCCGAGTGATAGTAGCACCTGGAGGGGTCTACTGCTTGTCACTAGCAAGGCATTATGAGAGACAGCCCAGGCTGGAGAGTTAAAGGAGCACAGCGGCACCCCAGTTCCAGGCTGCACCGTGGGAATGCCCATCACATAAGGAATCCCATCATTGGGACAAAATGTCCCTGTATATGTAGTTTGCAATTCAGGAGGTCCCACAATCCTCCACCAGCTTTTCACCCTTTCAATTGCTGTACAGCAGACAACCCCAGGGGGTCCTGCATCTTTCACAGGAGTCTTGTTAGGAACAAGGCACATCTAGCCAGAGAGTAATCCAGCATGTTCTCAAGTTGAGAGAGAGATTGGATCTGGTAGGGGGCTTTGCCAGGGAGAAGCTGAGAGTGTCCTCGCTCTTCCCCACTCCCTCCTGCATACCGCAAGCCAGCTGATTGCCGCGGGCAGGAGGCAGGGGAGGGAGGGAGGAGGAGCAAGGACGCGGCGTGAGGAATGAAGAGGTGGATTAATGGTGGGGGCTTGGGGGAAGGGTGGAGTGGGCAGGCCAAGGGTTGAGCTGCCCGCCACTGGGGCTTGCAGAGTAGGGGAAGCTGCTGCTGTTCAACATGCTTCTCCTAGCCTACAGCACCTTCAGCCTCCTTGCCTGCCTCATCTCCAGTGCCGGTGGGCTGTGCCTGTGGGGGGTAAGGCGGGGGACCTCCCAACTATAGTACCGTATGGCAAAAAAAAATTCCCTGGAACTTAACCCCCCAATTTACATTCATTTTTATGGGGAAATTGGATTCGCTTAACATCGTTTCACTTCAAGTCGCATTTTTCAGGAACGTAACTAAAAGGTTAAGTGAGGAGTTCCTGTACTCCCGTCCCTTTGAGCTGTGAGTCTCACAGCCGACCCGGCCAAGTGCCAGACTGGCTGCGCGGAGATGAAGTACCTCAGCTATACACTGGGGAATGGGAGGATCTAACCCTTAATAGAGAAGGTAAAGGCCCTCATAGAATGTCCTGTCCCCACCACAAAGTGGCAAATAAAATCTTTCCAGGGGTTGGCTAGGAGCCATCAGTGCTTCATACCCCACATTGTTATGATTATAGCCCCACTGGCGTAGCTATTGTGCAGCCAGGCACCCCAAAAGATGCTGGGAACCTCTGCGTGTGTGGCTGTGTATGGTGAAATAAAGCAAATTCTCTGCAGTGCCCTGGTACTTCACACACCAGACCTTAATAAAGAGTTCATCTCACAAATGGGTGCATTGGAATGGGGCCTGGGGGCTGCACTCTCACAGGAATTGGAGGACAGAGACCACCCCATTTTGCACTTGAGAAAGAAGTTGCTGCCCCAAGAACAAAAATCAATAGTGATAGAGAAATAATGCCTTGTGGTAAAGTGGGCCACCCAGGACCTTCGATACTATTTATTTGACTCTCATCATAGACCATTCACCTTGAAAATGGCTGCATGCCAGGAGAGACACAAACCCCAGGTTGCCCAGTGGTACTTGGCTCCGCATCCTGATGTGTTTACACTTCGCCATCGAGCCAGTGCCACACATATGAATGAGGACTTTTTTCACGAGATGGGGGAGAGGCTGGTAAGATCAAGAGAAGTCTCCAAGTCCATTCCAGGGGGAGGCATGTAGCAGGGCAGTCTGCCCTTTAAGGGGCTGAGGAGCCAGGGAGCAGCAAGGCCTGGCCTAAGCAGAAGCCGAGCAGCAGATGTTGGGAACCAGCTGATCTAGCTAAGCAGTAGTTAGTAAGTGTCTCCCATATCCAGCTAGAAGATAGCTTCCCACAGATAGTTTCTTCCACAGGACAGAAGTGACTTTGTCTGTACAAAGTGCAAGCTGGTCTCCATATTGGAAGAGAAGATTGAAGGTCTGGAGCAACAGATAATGACCCTGCGTTGCATACGAGAAACTGAGGATTTTCTAGACAAAACTCAGGATAGGCTTCTAGGGGCACAAAGCTCTAAAGATATAGAGCAGGTTGCACAGAGGAGCCAAGAGGCCAGTGAAGAAGCTTGGCAACATGTGACCTCCAGAAGAGGTAAGCGGAATGTCCGGGTTCCAGTAACACAGACACAGGTAACTAACCGCTTTCATGTTCTCTCCACAGGTACCGTTGCGGAGAGTGGACCAGATGATATGTCTGGGGCGAGAAAGCAGAAGGAGACTCTGCTGGTTGGAAGGCATGAGATGCGATGTCCTGAGGTTGGGGGTTCCACAACCACCACTCCCAAGAGGAGAAGGCGGGTGGTGGTGGTCGGGGACTCTCTCCTCCGGGGGACTGAGTCATCTATCTGCCGCCCTGACCGGGAAAACCGAGAAGTCTGCTGCTTGCCGGGGGATAAGATTCGTGATGTGACGGAGAGACTGCCGAGACTCATCAAGCCCTCGGATCGCTACCCCTTCCTGCTTCTCCACGTGGGCACCAATGATACTGCCAAGAATGACCTTGAGCGGATCACTGCGGACTACGTGGCTCTGGGAAGAAGGATAAAGGAGTTGGAGGCGCAAGTTGTGTTTTCGTCCATCCTCCCCGTGGAAGGAAAAGGCCTGGGTAGGGACCGTCGAATCGTGGAAGTCAACGAATGGCTACGCAGGTGGTGTCGGAGAGAAGGCTTTGGATTCTTTGACCATGGGATGGTGTTCCATGAAGGAGGAGTGCTGGGCAGAGACGGGCTCCATCTTACGAAGAGAGGGAAGAGCATCTTTGCCAGCAGGCTGGCTAACCTAGTGAGGAGGGCTTTAAACTAGGTTCACCGGGGGAAGGAGACCAAAGCCCTGAGGTAAGTGGGAAAGCGGGATACCGGGAGGAAGCACAGGCAGGAATGTCTGTGAGGGGAGGGCTCCTGCCTCATACTGGGAATGAGGGGCGATCAACAGGTTATCTCAAGTGTTTATATACGAATGCACAAAGCCTTGGAAACAAGCAAGGAGAACTGGAGATCCTGGTGATGTCAAGGAACTATGACGTGATTGGAATAACAGAGACTTGGTGGGATAACTCACATGACTGGAGTACTGTCATGGATGGATATAAACTGTTCAGGAAGGACAGGCAGGGCAGAAAAGGTGGGGGAGTAGCACTGTATGTAAGGGAGCAGTATGACTGCTCAGAGCTCTGGTACAAAACTGTAGAAAAACCTGAGTGTCTCTGGATTAAGTTTAGAAGTGTGTGCAACAAGAGTGATGTAGTGGTGGGAGTCTGCTATAGACCACCGGACCAGGGGGATGAGGTAGATGAGGCTTTCTTCCAGCAACTCACGGAAGCTACTAGATCGCATGCCCTGATTCTCATGGGTGACTTTAATTTTCCTGATATCTGCTGGGAGAGCAATACAGCGGAGCATAGACAATCCAGGAAGTTTTTGGAAAGCGTAGGGGACAATTTCCTGGCGCAAGTGCTAGAGGAGCCAACTAGGGGGGGCGCTTTTCTTGACCTGCTGCTCACAAACCGGGTAGAATTAGTGGGGGAAGCAAAAGTGGATGGGAATCTGGGAGGCAGTGACCATGAGTTGGTTGAGTTCAGGATCCTGACGCAGGGAAGAAAGGTAAGCAGCAGGATACGGACCCTGGACTTCAGGAAAGCAGACTTCGACTCCCTCAGGGAACGGATGGCCAGGATCCCCTGGGGGACTAACTTGAAGGAGAAAGGAGTCCAGGAGAGCTGGCTGTATTTCAAGGAATCCCTGTTGAGGTTACAGGGACAAACCATCCCGATGAGTCGAAAGAATAGTAAATATGGCAGGCGACCAGCTTGGCTTAATAGTGAAATCCTAGCGGATCTTAAACATAAAAAAGAAGCTTACAAGAGGTGTAAGGTTGGACATATGACCAGGGAAGAGTATAAAAATATTGCTCGGGCATGTAGGAATGAAATCAGGAGGGCCAAATCTCACCTGGAGCTGCAGCTAGCGAGAGATGTCAAGAGTAACAAGAAGAGTTTCTTCAGGTATGTTGGCAACAAGAAGAAAGCCAAGGAAAGTGTGGGCCCCTTACTGAATGAGGGAGGCAACCTAGTGACAGAGGATGTGGAAAAAGCTAATGTACTCAATGCTTTTTTTGCCTCTGTCTTCACTAACAAGGTCAGCTCCCAAACTGCTGCGCTGGGCATCACAAAATGGGGAAGAGATGGCCAGCCCTCTGTGGAGACAGAGGTGGTTAGGGACTATTTAGAAAAGCTGGATGTTCACAAGTCCATGGGGCCGGACGAGTTGCATCCGAGAGTGCTGAAGGAATTGGCGGCTGTGATTGCAGAGCCATTGGCCATTATCTTTGAAAACTCGTGGCGAACCGGGGAAGTCCCAGATGACTGGAAAAAGGCTAATGTAGTGCCAATCTTTAAAAAAGGGAAGAAGGAGGATCCTGGGAACTACAGGCCAATCAGCCTCACCTCAGTCCCTGGAAAAATCATGGAGCAGGTCCTCAAAGAATCAATCCTGAAGCACTGGCATGAGAGGAAGGTGATCAGGAACAGCCAGCATGGATTCACCAAGGGAAGGTCATGCCTGACTAATCTAATCGCCTTTTATGATGAGATTACTGGTTCTGTGGATGAAGGGAAAGCAGTGGATGTATTGTTTCTTGACTTTAGCAAAGCTTTTGACACGGTCTCCCACAGTATTCTTGTCAGCAAGTTAAGGAAGTATGGGCTGGATGAATGCACTATAAGGTGGGTAGAAAGCTGGCTAGATTGTCGGGCTCAACGGGTAGTGATCAATGGCTCCATGTCTAGTTGGCAGCCGGTATCAAGTGAAGTGCCCCAAGGGTCGGTCCTGGGGCCGGTTTTGTTCAATATCTTCATAAATGATCTGGAGGATGGTGTGGATTGCACTCTCAGCAAATTTGCGGATGATACTAAACTGGGAGGAGTGGTAGATACGCTGGAGGGGAGGGACAGGATACAGAAGGACCTAGACAAATTGGAGGATTGGGCCAAAAGAAATCTGATGAGGTTCAATAAGGATAAGTGCAGGGTCCTGCACTTAGGACGGAAGAACCCAATGCACAGCTACAGACTAGGGACCGAATGGCTAGGCAGCAGTTCTGCGGAAAAGGACCTAGGGGTGACAGTGGACGAGAAGCTGGATATGAGTCAGCAGTGTGCCCTTGTTGCCAAGAAGGCCAATGGCATTTTGGGATGTATAAGTAGGGGCATAGCGAGCAGATCGAGGGACGTGAGGTGACCTTCCTTAGAGGTTTTTAAGGTCAGGCTTGACAAAGCCCTGGCTGGGATGATTTAACTGGGAATTGGTCCTGCTTCGAGCAGGGGGTTGGACTAGATGACCTTCAGGGGTCCCTTCCAACCCTGATATTCTATGATTCTATGATATAAGTGAGGAGCCAGGTCTGTAAGACGGGGGCACCAGGACAGACAAACACTTTCCTAAACAACAGCAGGGCAGGCTGGCAGGCCAGCTCTATGCTCCCCCTGAGGCTAAGGGAGGGCTGTGAGCCGTGAGCTACTGGAGAGTAGAGGACCCTGCAGTCTCAGTCCAGGTCAGGACTATCACTCTTGTTACTTTTCCATATACCTTGTGTTTGCGGGGCAGAAGAATAACAGAGCCTGTGCAGAAAGCTAAAACAAAGTTGGGTGTGGGTGACTGTGTTGCCCTCCACCTGATAGACACACCAGACTACACACTCTCTTTGGATTTTGCCAGGGTCACATTCTTCTCATTCACAGACTACTGCTTGGCGCTCTTGCCTTTTCTTTCTGCCTATCCCACTCTTCTTGTCTGTTCTCAGTTTCTAAGTGAACTCTCTTCCCCCACTGCCCTTTATAAAACACTACTCAGCCAAAAGCTCCTGGGTGATGTGATGATGCACTCCATATGCTTTATGAAAATATTCTTATGAATGTGAATATGATATAACTGGAATATGCTTCATGCAAAAGGTCTCTTGTAAGGTATCATTACAAAGCTTATAATCTACTGAGTGTGGTCATTCTATGTGTATGCATGTATCATTCTTGTATCTGAAGCTAGAAATATGAAGTATAACTCTGAGGTCTTATTGTAATTATGCAAAGTGTGGACCATTAATGGTGGTTTAGAATCTTGATGGCTTCCATTGACTAGGAAAATTGGTTCTAAATGGCTCTGTTTACTTGCAGACCTTCCTGGGTATGTACAGGCCAGCCCAGGAAGAATGGAGGCTGGGGTCTCACAGCACATGTGATCATGTCACCTGATACTGGAATCCATCTTAAATCTGGTACTTTTCCATTTAGAAGGAGTGGTGGGGACCCAGAGAAACAAAAGATTCCTGCCTTGTGCCAAAGCTATAAAAAGGAGTAGAGCAGGACAGAGGGGGCTGCCAGTCATGAGAAAGCCCCTGCTTTCCACCTAAGATGTCTGTTGGAACTAACAAGGACTGTAGCAGGGGAAAGGATTGGGCCCAGACTAGAAAGGAGTCGGGTCTGTGGAAGAAGCTTATTGGAACATCCCTGAGGGTAAGACCAAACCCATGACAGGTGGATTCACAGACACCTTTTGTCTGAGATGGGGGCTTATGCTGACTGTTATGTTAACTGAAACGTGAGTTCATACTTATCAGTGTCCAGGGGGATTTAACTCAACCCATGATAAGGTTTCACGCAGTTCATATCAAGGGCTTTCTGAACACTACACTAGTACAAATAATGGTAAATAGAATGCCTCATTTTAAAGAACTATGGATATTCTACACCTCAGACTGTCTGGCCTATCTCAGTGCAATGGGATTTGCACATTTTCATAATTTATACATCAAATACAATATAGCGCCGCCTTCCCAACACTGCAATATCTTGGGTTGCAACATCTGTCACATCCATTCTGTAAATTCTCAGAACTAGGCGAAATCCAGACATTTTCTCTGTGCTGTCTAAGAGCACATCTGCAACCAACATCTGCTAAACATCTAGTGTCTGCACTATATCCCAGAAGTACTGTTGGTGGTGAGGATATGGTGGTGGGGGTTGTTTTTTGTTTGTTTTGGGTTGTTTAATAATGGTGTAAATATATCATTTCTTTTTGTGCTCACAAACAGCTGACTCATTTTCACTAAAAACAAATGTAAAACACCTTAAGTAGAGACCAGTTGTGGAAGAATTCAGCCTGAAACATAAAAAGCTGAAAGGAGCTGAAAAGGGACCCTTTCAAATGGAAATGCTCAGGCAACATTGACCATAGCCTGCAGCGCAGGGGTTGCTAGGCGCTCCATCTACAATACACACAAGATGACCGCCATCCCGCCATACAGTTGGATGTGGCTATCAATGGTCAGCTCTTGGAGTGAATTCACTCAGTTTTGGTAATTCCTGGGATAAATTTGATTCACTAGGTCTGGTGACCTCAGTGACCCTAATTTCTCCCAAGTGGAGGCTGCATAGTGGAACTGTTTGAATAAGGGAAAAGATTTACATATCATCTCAGAGAAACAGCTCCAAATCCATTTGCTGTTGTTCATGAGGTCAGGCCACTATTCAGGTGACTGCTTGGGACTCTCCCAATTACTTTCCAATCTCATGAATATCATGAATTTGTCCTGGAAATACATTATTGGCAGGGCCATTTTTAGGATTTATGGGGCCCTATGCAGTATTATTAAACTGGTGCCCCTATGCCTGAGGGTAACCCAGGCTCAAAACCCCAGAGGGGGCGGGAGGGACGAGGCAGCAAAGGATACCGAACTGCCCAGCCCGCCTTAAGGGGGCGGAGAGTCATATTTCCCCGCAGAGACGCCCGTACGCTCTCCCTCATGCAGAATGTGCAGCACCGATGCATACCGCTCTGTGAATATGGTCCCTGCCTAAGGAGACTGCAGTGAGCACTGGGTGTGCGGAGCCGACCTGCTCTTACCTGCTGTTATGGGTGGTGGGTGAAGCTGCCGCTTCGGGAGGCTAGCTCCCCAGCCCACCTCTTCTGCCTGTGGCCCCGCCCATACTCCACCCCTGCTCTGCCCAAGGTCCCACCCAAGCTCTGCCCAGGCCCCTCCCTCTCCCCACTGTCTCCCGCCTCTCTTCCCTTCCCGTCCCTGTTCACCCCCTTCCAGCCAAATCCCTGAAAAACCCAAATGAAGCAAATAACATTTGAAAAAAACACTCTTCTGCAGTTTCTTTTTAAAGAAAATTGAGCATGTTTGCCACTGCATGCCAGAAGGTGAAGCCTGGACATGCAGAAGGTACCTAATTAAAAATACTAAATTTGGGAATAAAAAATGTCAGTCCTGGATTTTTGATATACCCTGAAGTTTGTCAGAGATTTATCTGCAAAAACTGTGTAGTAAGGGCAAGTCAGCTGCCCTGCTGAATACAACATTAAATATTATGGAATACGTGACACAGCTCTTCTTTGTTTTACATTTTCTTAATCAGTATTTCTAAAATGGTTTTATATTTTAAATGTACTCTTAAGCCTTCATAAAGTAATCATTCCAGATTGCTACATATTTAACTCACTGAAACAAAGAGATTATTTTAAATTAATCAGTCAGAGAGGTTTAGTGTGTTCATAACAACATTCATTGCTTTTAGAAAAAGGGAACACTAATGTACTTTGTGTGATCTCCATAACAATAGACATGTTTATGAAGTGTCACCAACTTTAAAAAATGTGTTTCCAAAGATTTTTGGCATAATGAAGGATTTTATATTTTACTAAGGTACTGATTTTGCTGGAGGGTTCTCTTAAAACTAGTTCAACAAATAGTCCGAAGTAAAGAAAGGGAGACTCGTTTGTCCAGCTATCTGTCAGGAAAGGGGTGTTGTCCCTTTAAGGGCTCTCTTCAACAGGAGGGTGAAGGAAGAAAGGGATGGACAGAAAGGACAGTGTTACAGGGAGGCCCAAGTTTCCTTCTTCCTGTCCCTGCGCCCTGTGCTTGGGCTGGCCAAAGAAAGGGTCTCAGACATCTCTTGCAGGTGCTTCACCCATGTTCTTTTATTTACAGTGGCGGTACAGTCCCACTTCCCCCAACACCTGTCCCCACTTCGACCCCTCACTGGGTCATCTGGCCTTTGAGGCTTGTGTCAGCCAGCAGAGTCAGAGCCTCAACCCTCCGATCTTCCTCCCTGGCTATCCCCCTCCCTGAGCTTTTCCCTGGGTTTATACGCCTGCCAGTCATCAACCCAGCTGGTTCCACTCTCCTTAGCAGATCACCCTGAGCCTGCCCTCATTAGGGCCTGCAGCTGGGCTCCCTGCTAAGGGTCTTGGCCCACACACCCAGCCACCCTACAGGAAACAAGGAGAAGCTGGGTCTTTAGCAGAGCACCCAAAAGTTTTATACCTCTGCCCTGCGACAGACAGAATTACTTCTCTTGTCTTGCTTTGAATACTCCTGCTAATACAGCCCAGAATGATGTTTGATTTTTATGCAATATCATTACACTGTTGACTCATATTTAGCTTGTGATCCACTATGACCTCCGGATCCCTTTCCGCAGTACTCCTTCCTCGGCAGTCATTTCCCATTTTGTATGTATGCAATGGATTGTTCCTTCCTAAGTGGAGTGCTTTGCATTTGCCCTGATTGAATTTCATCCTATTTACTTTGTTACCAGATTTGCCTGTTACTTTGGGGTATGCTCATTTATTAGGGTTACTCTTCTTGGGGGTGGGGATGTTTCTATAATTCTATTAATGTCCTGTTTGTGTCACTTGTGTTTTTATATGGAGCTCTATCTTTTCCTTCTGTAAGTCCCCTCCCAATGGAGCCATCTCGCAGGACCTAGGTTACCCAGGGCTGGGTTCCTCCAGCCCCAGAACCGGATGAACACACACACACATATTAACAGAGTAAGTCTGAGCGGACTGGGTCAATCAGCACTTTCAAGCTGTCACCCTTTTTGTCCCTGGACTCAGTGGGACCACCAGGTCACTGTGCTCTGGAACTACCCTCCGGCCCTCAAGAAAAACTTGATCCAGGACATGCAAGTCCTCCCCCCAGTTCCAAGTACAAATAGTTACATGCCACGGATGGGGCCAAGCTGATTGCCTCCCAGTGGGCTCTGATCAGTTCCAAGGCTCCTGATAACTTCATAGTTGCTCAAGTGCTACAAATCCCTCTCTGTTTAAAGCTTACAGCATTTCTTGTAGAAATGATATAGGGGTCCCTCCTGTCTTCAGGGCCAGTGATACAGGAACAGTACTGCTAGGGACCATAAGTCAGGGCCATTGGGAAGTGCTACAGTTCAATGTGATCTATTCTCCACTCCTCCCCCTAATTCTCTGCATCACCTGACTGGAGCAGCATAAGCCCTGCATCTCCTGGTGAGAAAAGAGGATTAGCTTCCTCTCTGAATACTGCCAAAGGGCCTGACTGCATGCACCTAGCCCCAGCCTTCTGGTCTGGGTCTCCTGCAGCCAATTTGAAGCATCTGTGTGGGAACTCCAGTTCATGGTAGCTAGACTGAAGTGGTCCAAGCCTCAGTCCCCATATCCCTGAAAAGTATTGGGATTATGCAGACATTTTTAAAAGAAGAATACAGACATGCTACTTCTGTGCTGGGACTATGACTGCCTCATGTTAGGGGGCTTATTCCTTCACCCACTACTTCCCTGGTCCTTCTCACATGAACAGAGAGCAACAATACCCGAAGTCCAAAGGTGCAAACAATTCGATATTTATTGGGGTGAACTTCCAGCAAGCATGATTCCAGTTTCCTTCCTTAGTATCCTCCTTCCCAGCTCTGACACCACAGAGCCTTACACCTGTGTCCCTGTTCCCATTCCTGCCCTTAGCCAAACATGAATCCAATTTCCCCAGCCCCATTCCCTGTTCCCATTTCCCCTTTTAGCAAAACATGATTCCAATTTCCTTACCCCCATTCCCTGTTCCCATTTCCCCCACCCACATGCCCACTCCCATGCCCACCCACTCACTTCCTGATTGACTGCAGACTATATAGTAAAACTTGACTTCTGCTTTGCTATACCTTAACCAGTCATGTTCCTGAAATTGAACTAACCAATCCTAACATATTGTAACATGATTATGTACCCAATTATATCCCACCACCTTAATTAGTTTACACCCAGCAAAATTAATTATACAGCAGACAGAAACAATCACAGAACCAGACAGAGATTATACAGACAAACAATAGCAAAGTGGGAACTATAATGACAAAACAATACAGAAGTGAGGATTTCACATCCCAGCTATTGATAAGTGAGTTCTTGCCAGACAGGATGCTATCAAACTAAGTTTCCTTTTACATTTTCTAGGCACTTCCCTTTCTCTGGAGGTGATAGGCACTATCAGGACAGGATTGTATCCTAACAGCCTAATAGCACCTTATTTCAATGTGACTAGTTTGGAATGTGAGGATGTGACCATTTGCTTCCCAGCTTATGGCTGCCTCTGTTGCTTAGCCAAAGGCCTTAGCCTAAGAACAGGGCCTCAGACTGTCACAGTAAGAGAAGGCCCTTACACTGGCAGACAGTGATTTTGATTCTCTTTTGTACCTCTATAACTAGCCAAGTGATAATAATACACCTAAATTCTTAGAGTATAGGCCTTTACAGACAGGCCTGAATATCTATATCCTAATACCTCATAGACCTGCAGCCCACGGCAAATGTCCCTTATGGACAGATCTATGTGAAGTCTGAGCCAGAATTAGCAGCCCTTCATGTGTACATCCAGGAGAACCTGGCCAATGGCTTCATCTGGTGCTCCACCTCCCGAGAAGGGGGGCCAGAACTTTGTGTTAAGAAAAAGGACCGAAAGTGACATCTTTGCATCGTCTATCAGGCCCTAAACTGGGTGACAGTCTGAAACCTGTATCTCCTGCCCTTAATCTCGGCGTGTGCAGTGTGCAGATAGTATGCAGCGTGCTGAATTTTCACCAGACTGGACCTCTGTGGCACGTAGAAACTAGTTTGCATCAGGGCAGGAGACAAATGGAAGACTGCCTTTTGATCCCGTTATGGGCACTTTGAATATTTAGTAATGCCATTTGGGCTGACCAACACTCCCGCGACCTTTCAATACTTCATGAATGACATATTTAGAGACGTCTTAGACCAGTGGGTAGTCATCTATCTCAATGACAACTTTGTGTTTTCACATAATCCTGAGCAGCATTGTCACCGTGTTCATTCCATCCTGGAAAGACTACAGAAGTATGGCCTCTGAGAAGGTGTCCAGATGGACCCCCAGAAGGTAGAGGTCATCCACAGCTGGGCCATGCCCAGGTCCCACAGGGAGTGACAGCACTTCCTGGGCTTTATGAATTTTTACGAATGGCTCATTCCAGGCTTCTCAGGGCAAACAGACCCCTGGACGAACATCCTCCTCCAGGCAAATAAATTTGTTTGACTACCAAAAGCTTACCATGCTTTTGAACAGCTCAAGACTGCTTTCACCACCGCTCCCATTCTAGCATATCTGGACCCGGGCCAGGCATTCATAGTAGAAGCCGATGCCTCTAATGTAGCCATTGGGGCCATAGTCTCTCAGAGCCATGGTGCACAGCAAGTATTGCATCCGTTTGTCTACTACTCCTGAAAACTCATCCCTGCTGAGTAGAATTAAGATCTATAAGGAACTACTCACAATTAAATTGGCCGTCAAAGAGTGAGAAAATTCCCTCAAGGGAGCCCAACACACAGTGCAAGTCTTTTCTGACTGTAAGAACCTTGAATATCTGCATAAGGCTCGAGCCTTGAACTAAAGACAGCTCAGGTGGGCATTATTCTTCTCTTGGTTTGATTCCATCATCACCTATCACCAGGAACCAAGAATGGGAAAGCCGATGCCTTATCCTGAAAGGGGGAGTGCTACCAAGAGGGTGAGGAGCCTAACAAAGAACCACCCTGTCTCTGAAAACCTCACAACTTCCTTAGTGCCACACTATACTAAGACCTGCTTGATCTGATCTGATCTGCTTCGTGGGGAAGTTCATTATCACAGGAGGTGACAGAACAGCCTGAGCAAATGAGAGACAGAACCAAAATGCAATGTTCCACACATGATGGGATCACTTACCTCGATGGGTGCATATTCATTCCACCAGGATGCCCCGGCTAGAAGTGCTCCATCTCTGCTCTGACATTTCATTGGCAGTCCACTTTGGCTACCTTAAGACTTTCCACACAGCTTTCCACTTCTTCTGGTGGCCCCACATGTGAACTGAAATCTGTGATAACAGTGATTTTTGTGACCTGTGCGTGCACACCAACAGGCCGTGTACTGAACCCCTTAGTGCCCTAGTACCCTTGGAGACTCCACCTAGATCAGAGGTGACCACCCAGTCAATTGCGATCTCTGGAAGCTAAAAGTCTGGTGGTGTGGCGGGGCTGCCGCTAAGGCAGGCTCCCTGCTTGCCCTGGCCCCACTCTGCTCCTGGGAGGGGCCAGCACACCCCTGCAGCCCCGGGAGAGAGGGGAGGCAGGGGTCTCCATGTGCTGCTCCTGCTGGCAAGCACCACCTCCGCAGCTCCCATTGGCCAGGAACGGGAAAGTGTGACCAATGGGAGCTGCAGGGGTGGTGCCTGCAGAGGGGCAGCACATGGAGCCACGTGCCACCTCAGGGGCCGCAGGGACATATTGGCCCCTTCCGGGAATGGCGTGGGGCCTGGGCAGGCAGGGACCCTGCCTTAGTCCTGCTGTGCCACCGCTTGGAAGCAGCCCGAGGTAAGTGTCGCCCAGCTGGAGCCCACACCCCAACCCCCAGCCCTAAGCCCCTTCCTGGAGCCAGCACCCCATACCCTGTCCTTCACCCTGAACCCCCTTCTACACAGCAAGCCCCAGCCCTGAGCCCCTTCCCAGACCCAGAACCCTATACTCCCTCCTTCACCCCATACCTCATCCTGCACACCAAGCCCCTGCCCCAGCCCTGACAACCCTCTCAGAGCCAACATCCTGTACCCCCTCCTGAACCCCAACACTCTGCCGCAGCCCGGAGCCCCCTCCTGCACCCAAACTCCATCCCAGAGCTTGCATCCCTCAACCCTCCTGCACCCCAACCCCCTGTCCCAGGATCAGCCAAAGCCCTCTCCCACACTCCAAACCCCTCGGCCCCAGCCCAGAACCCACACCCCTTCCCGAACCCCAACCCCCTGCCCCAGCCTGGAGAAAGTGAGTTAGCATGGGGGAGAGTGAGCGGCGGAGAGAGGGGAGTGGAGTGAGCGGCTTGGGGCTTTTGGGAAGGGGCAGGGCCCAGCAGAAGGGGCAGGGTGGATCCTGGATCCTAAATTTAATCCTCTTTAAATTCATAAAGTGATCTTGTGCATAAAAAGGTTGGAGATCACTGACTAGACCCTGGACCTCCATCACCTTGGACTTTCATGGTGGAACTCCCTGACTCTCATAACCACACAGTGGTCTTGAGTGTGGTGTGCCATTTTGATCAGTTGGTCTACTTCATCCCCTGTAACAGCCTGCCCTCTGCTGACTCCTAATGGTTCATGTGATCCATCTTGATGGACTTCCAGAGTGTATCACATTGGACTGAGGCCCACAGTTTGTCTCACACTTTTGGCATGAAGCATTCAGGCGAATGGATATCTCGTTTTTAACTCCTCCATGTACTGTCCCCAGATAGATGGGCAGACAGAGCCGGTGAACCAAGTATTAGAGCAAAACCTATGGTGCTTTGTTAACTACCATCAAGATAACCGGTTCTGCCTCCTTCCTTAAGCTTAGTTCTCCTACAACAAGCTGAACACACCTCCATGGGCACAGTCAATTCTTTGCAAATTACGGGTTCCACCCTAGTTTCCACCTGGACTTGACAGCAGCCTCCCTGAACCCAGCAACTGCCGACTGGATCCAACAAATTCACCATATCCAGGAGGAGCTTAAGGACCATTTCCAAGATGTGAAAAGGGACTACAAGCCATACGCAGATTGTTGACACCAGGAAGGCCCAGCTCTCAGGGTGGGTCAAAAGGTCTGGCTTTCAGCAAAACACCTCCATATGAACCAGCCATACTGCAAGCTAGACCTCCAGTTCCTTGGACCCTTCCAGATTTGTCAACAAATTAACCCCATCACCTTCAAATTGCAGCTCCCTCGATCACTTAACTTACATCCCGTTTTCCATGTATCCCTCCTGAAGACTTACACAGAGGACCGTCGCAACAGCCGCCCCTGCAGGTCCAGGTCCAAGGGTATGAGGAATACATAGTCCATGCTATCCTCCGCTCTAAACTGCAGAGGGGGAGACTGTACTATCTAATCAATTGGGAGGGCTACGGTGCTGAAAAATGCTCCTAGGAACCCACTGCCCTTGTCCATGCCCCATACCTAGTAAAAAGGTTTCATCAAGACCACCCAGATATATCAGGCCCAGCTCCCATCCAGAGGAAGGGTGCCCTGAAGAGGGGGTGATGTAAGAATTCATTGACTAGAACCCAGGTCTGCAGAGCCCGGGACAGCTGATGTACCCACAGTACCACTGGGAGGTCCTGTGAGCCACTGCCAGGGACCACTGTGGACAGTAGGTGCCGCAGGAAGTATCACCCAAGGGATCCAGAATGACAGTACCCTGAGGTCCTCTTATTGGCCAAGTGCGTTATTTAACCCTGGAGGGAGCCCCAGGAAGTCCCTGACCTGTGGATCCCATCCCAGCAGTGACTGCTAGGCTAGACCACCTACACCTCAGCCCCTAACAATGCTGCTGGGCTGGAGGAACGATGAGGAGGGAGGGATGGGGAGCAATGGGATGTGGCTACTTCCTGTGTGAAGTTGGGGGGCCCATTCCAGCTCGCTTGCCTCTCTGGGGGCTGGTGCATGTGCACCCCTTGGGAGGTGGTTCTCCCCTGCCTGCGCAGGCTGTTGGGCGTGTGTGCTGGGGTCACACCGGGTCTGGAGGAGTCTGTGGCCTGTGGGTGGTTTGGATGAGGGAGTTCCATGGGTAACACCACAGAAAGGGGAGCCGATGGGCTGTTTTTGTCCTACTCGGGCTGCTCACCTGGGGCATGTCCCAAGCAGGGGGTTCTCGTGGGCTGGGAGCATTAAGGCATCCCGGCTGATGTGGGCTCCAGGGCCCCAGGCATCCATGATGTTTCTGCTTGGAAGGAGGGAGGCGCCTGGGGGGCATGGGTCTCTGAAGCAGGGTGGCCCATGACAGAAAAAGTTTGGGAATCTCTGGGCTAGTGAGTGTCCAGGATCCATTTCCAAGGACCTAGTTTGAGGATGGAACTGAGGAAGAGTCTGGAGAAGGAGCAGCACAGAGCCAGGAATTGGATTCACAGCGTGGTAAGGATCAGATCTGCCCACCATCTTTATTATTACTTTTGGGGAAAGTGTAGTGTAAGAGGGAGGGATTTCTGTGTTGTGACCAATACAGTTGTTGCAATGGAGGATATTGCTGGCAGTAGGATGGGTTTAGCTTCGCCTGATGGTGGAAGCCCCAAAATTTCCCTGGTAACCATTTCCTCCCCGGCCCTGCTTGTCCTTCTTCTTCTGTACATTTGTGTCATGCTGTGTGGGCTGGAGTGGGAGGGGGAAGGAGCGAGAAACTGCTCTGTTACCTCTACATCCTAATTCAGCATCCTGGTAATGTTGGCCCTAATTTTCCCCCATTCAAGGCAGGTGATGCCTGCAAATATTTCATCCAGGAGAAATTCTGGATGGTCAGTCAAGTTCAGGCACAGCATAAAAACGCAAGAATGGCCATACTGCATCAGACCAAAGGTCCCTCTAGCCCAGTATCCTGTCTTCTGACAGTGGCTAATGCCAGGTGCCCCAGAGGGAATGAACAGAACAGGTAATCATCAAATGAACCATTCCCTGTCCCCATTCCCAGCTTCTGGGAAACAGAGGCTAGGGACACCATCCTTGCCCATCCTGGCTAATAGCCATTGATGGACGTATCCTCCATGAATTTATCTCATTCTTTTTTGAGCCCTGTTATAGACTTGGCCTTCACAACATCCTCTGGCAAAGAGTTCCACAGGTGCATTTTGTGAAGAAATACTTCCTTTTGTTTGTTTTAAACCTGCTGCCTATTAGTTTCATTTGGTGACCCTAGTTCTTGTGTTATGAAAAGGAGTAAATAATACTTCCTTATTCACTTTCTCAATACCAGTCATGATTTTATAGATCTCAATCATATCCCCCCTTAGTTGTCTCTTTTCCAAGCTGAAAAGTCCCAGTCAGATTCATCTGTCCTCATACAGAAGCTGTTCCATACTCCTAATCATTTTGTTGCCCTTTTCTGAACCTTTTCCAATTCCAATATATCTTTTTTGAGATGAGGCAACCACATCTGCACACAGTATTCAAGATGTGGGCTTACCATGGATTTATATAGAGGCAACGTGATATTTTCTCTCTTATTATCTATCCCTTTCTTAATGATTCCCAACATTCTATTTGTTTTTTTTTTTGGCTGCCGCTGCACATTGAGTGGATGTTTTCAGAGAACTATCCACGACTCGAGATTTCTTTCTTGAGTGGTAACAGCTAATTTAGAGCCCATCATTTTATATGTACTGTTGGGATTATGTTTTCTAGTGTGCATTATTTTGCATTTATCAACATTGAATTTCATCTCTCATTTTCTTGCCCAGTCACCCAGTTTTGAGAGAGCCTTTTGTAGCTCTTCGCAGTGTGCCTGGGACTTAACTATCTTGAGTAGTTTTGTATCATCTGCAAATTTTGCCGCCTCACTGTTTACCCCTTTTTTCAGATCATTTATGAACATGTTGAAGAGGACTGGGCCCAGTACAGACCCCTGGGGGACACCACTATTTACCTCTCTCCATTCCGAAAACTGACCCATTTATTCCTACCCTTTGTTTCCTATCTTTTAACCAATGACCAATCCATGAAAGGACCTTCCCACTTATGACATGAGAGCTTATTTTGCTTAAGAGCCTTTGGTGAGGGACCTTGTCAAAGGCCTTCTGATAATCTAAGTACACTATGTCCACTGGATCCCCCTTGTCCACATGCTTGTTGACCCCCCCAAATAATTCTAGTAGATTGGTGAGGCATGATTTTCCTTTACAAAAACCATGTTGACTCTTCCCCAACAAAATATATTCATCTATGTGTCTGATAATTTTGTTCTTTACTATAATTTCAGCCAGTTTGCCCGGTATTGAAGTCAGGTTTACTGGCCTGTAATTGCCGGGATCACCTCTGGAGCCCTTTTTAAAAAATTGGCATCACATTAGCTGTCCTCCAGTCATGTGGTACAGAAGCTGATTTAAATGATAGGTTACAAACTAGAGTTAGTAGTTCTGTATTTTCACATTTGAGTTTCTTCAGAATTTTTGGGTGAATACCATCTGGTCCTGGTGACTTATTACTGTTCAGTTTACCAATTTGTTCCTAAACCTCCTCTAATGACACCTCACTCTGGGACAATTCTTTAGATTTGTCTGAGGTTGGGTGGTCCATGAACAACTGTATGAGCTGGAGTGGAGAGATGTACTCCGTGCACCCAACCTGCAAACAACCTGCATCGTCTCTACAGCCACGTGCAACTTGGGCAACACATTCTGTTGTGGGCAGGAGAGCAAGGGGCACCCATCTGGCACCAAGTTCCACCACCAGGGCGACTGACTGTGATGCCTCAGTTTCAGATAATTGCACTGAGCTAGACTACTTGTCTTTCACGGTCAGGCATCAACCAGCAGTTCATTTCACTCTGCACATTGGTCAGTAGTTATTTGTGGACAAGCTGTGCTCCATCTGCAATGGCTTTAGTCATATTTCTTTTCTTTTCATTAGTTAGTTGTCTTAATAAGTCGGTTTGGTTGGAGAATACGAGGGTGTGGGGTGTTTGCTAAAGAAGGAAGAGGCAGGAAGTTTTGTCTTCAGCTTTTCATAAAGTATTCAAATCTCATAATCATGATAAACCGTTACCTGAGTGACAACAGTCGTTGTGATAGGTTTAGTACAACAGTATGAAACCTTACTGCATCACGTTCCCCCAGCACATGCCCCATCACTGCATTACAGGCTCCTATCCCGGGACCACATCTCCTCCTCCCCCTCCACCCTGGATGTGGGCACACAAGACATCCCTCATTTCCTTTGCTGGCCTGGATCCCGCCCCAGTGATGATAGAGGCATTGTCTGGTTGCTAGCAGATGGGGCAGGTGAACCAACAGGAAGCTCCAAGCTCAGTCAAAGAGGAGCTGCTCGGAGCCCAGAAAGCAAAAGAACTCAGCTAGCGCACAGCCCCGAGAAGGAGGGCCATGAAACCCTGATCTAAAGGGGTGAAATTACAGGCTGAAGAGGATTTGAACCACACAGCCCCAGAAGGCAGACTGTGGAAACTCTGACTCGAGGGGCTCAGAGACCCTAAGAGATTAGGACTATTTCTTTGAAGACTTCTTGCTGTGAGTGGATTATTTTGGGGAATCACAAAGGAAAACTGAAGGGCCACTCGAGACCACAAAAGGGTGCCCTGGGACAGCACCTGTCTGTAATCCAAATTTGAGATGGCATATATATTCTATATTTTGAAAATTTGCAGGATGGGAAAGCTGTTCCCCACCCACCAGCTCTACTATTTAGATTTGCTTGTTTCCTGTGTCCCTGTAACAGGGTTGCTGCTTCTGAGCACCCACCATGGCTTGGGATGGTTCTGCAGGTGCCTCTGCCTCAGTTTCTCCTCATCAGGGTTTTCCGTCTCTCCCAGGAATTCACGTTGCTCAGCCCTCTGGCCAGGTCACTCTCAAAGTTCAGCCCCATTCAGGATACTCCAAAGTTCAAAATAAACACCACCTTTGGCAATAGTCTCAAGTTTTTCTCACTTTCATGGGAGCACAGACTCTCTGGGCTTTTCTCCACTAGGAGTCCAAGTACAACACAAACAGAAACAGTCTCCTGAGCTCTCCTGGGCTTCACACTCTACTTAAACAAACATTTTCTTACTCCTTACCACAGCCTGACTCCCAGGGCTTCTCCTGGAGCCTAGCCTTTTCTCTGCCTTGGCAGGTCACTCCCAGCGTGACCTAGCAGGAGTCCTTTTCAGGGTCTCCTGCAGGAAGCTTTTTGCTTTCTACAGTTCCTGCAGCCATTTACCACTGCCATTCCCCCTTCCTGCCCATGCTGCTGGGCTAAATGAGGCCAGATTGTGTCATGTGACCCTCTGTCATTGTCCCCACCTGGAGAGTGTCACAGGTGGGGCTCGGCCCATTTCCCCTTTAAGGGGCTTGTCATTCTGCGACAATCCCATTTTCTTGTCACCTGTTGTTTTCATGGAGAAGAGGTGGGAAATATGACCTGCAGATTCATCCCTGGAACTTCACTGATTATAGACATTTGTCTCCTGCCCACAATTCATAGACTCATAGATTATAAGGCCAGAATGGACCATTGTGATCATCGAGCCTGACCAACCTAACACAGGCCACTGGAATTCCCTGAATGAATTCCTGTCTGAAATAGAGCTTAACTTTTAGAAAAACATCCAATCATGGTTTAAAAATTACTTATGATGGAGAATTCACCACTGAACTTTGTAGGTCGTTCCAATGGTTAATTCTCCTCATTATTGAAAAATAGTGCCTTACTTCTGGCCTGAATTTATCTCCCTTCAACTTCCAGCCATTGGATCTTGTTATACCTTTGTCTGCAAGATTTAAGAGCCCCTTATCATAGAACCATAGAGAGACTTTAGGAGGTCATCTCGTCCAATCCCCTGCTCAAAGAAGGACCAACCCCAACTAAATCATCCCAGCCAGGGCTTTGTTAAGCCAGGCCTTACAAATCTCTAAGGATGGAGATTCCACCACCTCCCTAGGTAACCCATTCCAGTGCTTCACCACCCTCCTAGTGAAATAGTGTTTCTTAATATCCAACCTAGACCTCCCCCACTGCAACTTGAGACCATTGCTCCTTGTTCTGTCATCTGCCACCACTGAGAACAGCTGAGCTCCATCCTCTTTGGAACCCCCCTTCAGGTAGTTGAAGGCTGCTATCAAATCCCCCCTCACTCTTCTCTTCTGCAGACTAAACAAGCCCAGTTCCCTCAGCCTCTCCTCGTAAGTCATGTGCCCCAGCCCCCTGATCATTCTCGTTGCCCTCCGCTGGACTCTCTCCAATTTGTCCACATCCTTTCTGTAGTGGGGGTTCCAAAACTGGATGCAATACCCGAGATGTGGCCTCACCAGTGCCGAATAGAGGAGAATAATCACTTCCCTCGATCTGTTGGCAATGTAGGTTCTTTGATATTTCTTCTTAAATATTGGGCACCAGAATGAGACAGTTTCTCCAGTAGTGGTAGAATCAGTGCAAATGACAGAAGTAATTTAACCTCCCTGCTCCTGCTCATTGTTTCCCTCTTTATACATCTGAGCAATAATTCTTTTAGCCCGAGCATCACACTGGGAGGTCATGTTCAGCTGATTATCCACCATGAGCCCCACATCTTTCTAGAGTTGCCAAATGTCTTATCATACAAACCCAAACAGCCCTGCCCCTTCCCCGAGGCCCTGCCCCCGCCTTGCCCCTTCTCTAAGGTCCCACACCTGCTCAATCCATTTCCCCTCCCTCTGTCACTCGCTTTCCCTCACCCTTGCTCACTTTCCCTGGGCTATGGAAGGCAGTTGGGGTATGGGAGCGGATGCAGGCTATGGGCTGGGGAGTGGGGCCGAGGAGTTTTGAGTGTCGGAGGGGCTCTGGGCTGAGTCTGGAGCAGGAGGGAGTGAGGCATGTGGGTGCCAGGAGGGAGCTTGGATGCAGGAGGGGGCTCAGGGCTGAAACTGGGGGTTGGGGTACAGGAGAGGGTGTGGGTCTGGGAGGGAATTTGGGTGAGGGAAGGAGCTCAGGGCTGGGGCAGGGGTATGTGGTGCATGAGGGGGCGAGGGGTGCAGGCTCCGGTAGAGAGTTTGGGTGCAGGAGGGGGCTTAGGGCTGGGGCAAGGGGTTGGGGTGCAGGAGGCGGTGAGGGGTGCAGGCTCTAGCTGGGCAGTGCTTACATCAGGTGGCTCTCGGAAGTGGCTGGCATGTCTGGCTCCTAGGCTCAGGGACGGCCAAGTGGTTCTGTGCGCTATCCCTGCCTGTTAGGCGCTGCCCCCAACACTCCCATTGGCTACAGTTCCCGGCCAATGGGAGCTGTGGAGTTGGTGCCCCGGCCTGGGGCAGCGTGCAGAACCCCCTGGCCGTGCCCCTGTCTACGAGACTGCCTGCCCCGCTGCATTGATGGACTTTTAGCCACCTAAAATCTCCTGGATCAGCTTCAGTAGCCTCCAGGAAATCGAGCCCGCTTCTGGGAGACTCCTGGCCAATCCAGAAGGGTTGGCAACCCTAAGTCTTTCTCAGGGTCACTGCTTCCCAGCAAAGGTCCCCCATCCTATAAGCATGGTCTACATTCTTTGTTCCTAGAAAAATAACTTCACATTTAGCCATATCAAAATAATATTATATGCTTTACCGGTTTACCAAGTGATCCAGATCATTCTGTATCAATTACCTGTCCTTTTCATTGTTTACTACTCCCCCAGTCTTTTGTCATCTTCAAACCTTATCAGAGATGACTTTATTTTTTCCCAGGTCTTTGATAAAAAAGGTTAAATAACATAAGGCCAAGAACTGATCCCTGTGGGACCCCACTGGAAACACACCCACTCAATGATAAATCCCAGTATACAGTTACATTTTGAGACCTGTGTTGACCTGTAAAAGTGACCTAATCTGAGTGTGCAAGATTCGATTATATATTACGTGTTAAAGCATATTCAAATGCTTGAAGATCGTAAAATAGAAGCTATTAGAGCTGTAATGCAAGACTTGCTAGTAGGTTTACATAGGAATCTGTGTAACAACTAAGGAGGGCTTAACAATAAGCTGAGGCCTAGTGGGTCTCTTAGTAGTCATGACAGCCTATGTAGGAAAGGAGTTAGCATGACAGCGTAAGCTAACGTTATAAGATTTAACAATAGTTCACAATACGTAGCTTGGGATACACAAGGACACCACAGAAGCTGGAAATAATGGATTTCTAGGGGATTTATGGGGATTTGTAACATGGAGAAACCACATTTATGTATTGCAACCACTGAAAAAAGAATGACACTAAAAGAGCTAATGCTAGCAACCAGAATCTAAATTGTGGGACCCGGAACGACAAATATGGACAGTGGGCAGAGACCTAAATCAAAGATGTGTGGGGGATGTGAGGAAAATGGTATAAAAAGATGTTTGCAGATAAAGATATTATCTCACCTATCTCACCCCTTTTATAAACAGATGGTCAGACCAACCCTTGAGACATCGGGATGACAGTATGGTGGAAACAGACTGTCACTGCCAACTTTGGGAGCTCTCCACTTACTGTTCTCTTCATCTTTATCTCTAATGGTCTCCATAAGATTTCAAGAATGTGAGCTGTGGGGGTATTGTGTTATATGTATTTGTTTTCATATAATTATGCTTGGATTTATTTGGATTTTAAATAAATGTAAATAAAATCTTCCTATTTCTAGTTGTCTGATTCACCAATATCACTTGATAATAATCTTAGATAGGTCCCTGAGTAAGGAATCTGTTATTAGTGACCTGTGCAATTTGCACCTTAAACTTATCAATGGCTCCACTTGTCAGGTAGCCAGTTTTTAATTCATAACCACGATGATGCTATTTATCAACAAAACTTGTAGTGTCACCAAAAAGAGATATCAAGTTAATTTGACAGGATCCATTTTCCATAAACCCACGTTGATTCACATTAATTATATTATGCTCATTTAATTGTGTCTTAAATGAGTTCCATATTAGAAGTTCTATTATTTTGCCTGCAGTCGATGTAAGTCTCACAGGCCTACAATTACCTAGGTCATGCTGTTCAGCCTTTTTAAATATTAGGAAAACATTAGCTTTATTCTAGTCTTGTGAAGCTTCCCCAATGTTCCAAGAGTTCCTGAAAACCAGTATTTATGATTCAGACAGCTTCTTGGCCACTTCTTCTAAAACTCTTGGTTAAAAGTTATCCAGACCTGCTGATTCTAAAATGTCTAATGGTGGCTGCTGTTTAACATTCTCCTGAGTTGTTTCTTCTTCATCATCCTTATCTTTATGTGATATGCCTACATCATCTGACTTTGTCCCAAATATGGAATAAAAATATATAGTGAAGACTTCTGGTTTTTTTCTGCATTGCTACTGATAATTCTACCATTTCTGTCTAGTAAATAGACTGATACCATTTTTAATATTCTTTTTGTTGCTCGTATACTTTACAAATTGCTTCTAATTGTCCTTAATTCTGCTGGCTATAGATTTCTCCTTGTATGCCTTTGCTTCCCTTATCAATTTTCTACACTTCCTGACTGCTCATATATACTCATTCTTATCATATACATAATTTTAATAAAAGCCTTCAATTCCCCTCTAAGGGTATGTATACACTTCAAAATTAGGTAGATTTTATAGAAGTTGGTTTTTAGACAGGTTGGTTTATTTTTAACTAGTGCAGCCTTCTTCTTCTTTCAACCTCCTGGTAATAAAGCAGGCGGTATATTAATTATTATTAATAATCAAATATTTCATATATATTATTGTAGCACCCAAAGGCCCATTCAGGTCACAGATACACTCCAAGATCCAGAAAGCTGACAGTTTAAAACACTCAAGAAGAGATGTAGGATTACATATGGGAGAAATAACAAACAATCAAATTCACATGGTGATGATTGATGAGTAGTATAAGGGCCCTACCCCCAATGAAATATTAGCCCCGCCCCTTGACCCCTTAACTCCCGCCCACCTGTCACAGGAAGTCCTGCCCCTAGGGGTATTACTTCTGGAGTCAAGCTGGAAGCAAGGTGTGTCATGTGACCCCTCTAAGAACTCCTCCCACTGCCCTCTACCAATCAAGAGGGTTTTCAACCACTGGGGACCACCCCTGAGAGGAGATTTGACCAATCGGGGGGAGTTCCAGGGTGGGGTGACCCATCTGGAAGTGGTTCATGTGACCCCTCTAAGAATTCCTCCCACTGCCCTCTACCAGTCAGGATGGGTTTCAGCTGCAGAGGACCCCCTGAGAGCAGATTTTACCAAAATAGGGCAGGTTCTGGGGCAGGATGAACCACCCAGAAAAGGGTCGTGTGACCCCTCTAAGAACTTCTCCCACCACCCTCTGCCAATCAGAGGGCGTCAACACCACCCCATAAGTCCCAGAGCCTGGCAGAAGAGACCATCCCTTATCAAGAATGCGTGTTTTAGAAATCATGGAAATGGGATTTCTGAGAGGAAACATGGACTCCTTCACCACCCCCATGAGAACTTCAGACTTTGTTTTAGCCCCGAGCACTTTTGGACTTGCGTGGAGAAAGCGCTACATCAGCGACAGTTCCGATGAGGGCCCTTTGACTCAACTGTTGATGGATATGTTGGAACCCAACCCCAAAACCCGACCCCTAAACCCAACGGCTCGTGAGGAAGACCGACGAGCATGACGGCCTCTCATTGTCCACCCCTATGGAGGAAAGCGACCCCGGCTCGGGGGCGTCACTGGTGGACAAGGTGAATGGAAAAGATGTCACTCAGGTAAATGAACAATTAAGAAGTAATGTTAGAGGATTTGTGAGTGTAATGGGGTTAGGAACCACGGTTACGTAAATCTAAAACAAACAGTGGGAACTTACACTGTTTCTTTTCTGAAAATCTCTTGACAGCTCGACTATGCCTTTCTAGAGGCCTTTGCGAACTTACACATCGGTAGCCCTGTGGGGGTAAATTTATCCTGTGTCAGCTATTTTTGCTCCTGCCTGAGACAGGGATCTGGACAATCCCAAAAAGAACAAAATGGAGGAATGAACCAGCTCAGACTCCCTAATGGTAGAGGTCATGGCATCCATTTTTGCAGGTGGCTGTGAAAGGTCGTGTTAAACCAAGCGATTAATAAAATTTATTTCAATGTGTCAATGTGAATGTGTCTCCGCTCCACACTCGTGTTAGTAAAAGGTGACACAAGTAACAGTCATACCTACGCATACGGCTCTGTGAAAGAAAATATATTACACCCCCAAAAGAAGTTGGCAGCTTCAGTGGGGTGAACCCTCTTTTTCAAGTGGCCAAAAAGCATATTAAAAGATTAAATAGAAGACAGGTAACAGCTTGGCTTTCAGACCAGGATGCTTACACTCTACACAAACCGGCTTGAATACGTTTTAAAAGAAACAAGACCATTGTTTCAGATGTGCAAGTGGAATAGCAGGCAGATTTGGCGGACATGCACTGGTTCTCCAAACACAACAGCGGTTTTAAGTACATCTTAATAGTGATAGACATTCTATCCAAATATGACTGGGCCTTAGGCCTTAAAGACAAAACGAGTGGTGAGGTATCCAAGGCCTTTAAAACTATTTTCAGTGAAAGTCGTGTGCCTCAAAAATTACAAACCGATCGGGGGAAAGAATTTTTCAACAAACATTTAAGCAGATTGATAAAACAGCATGGCATTCACCATTTTGTTACTAATAACAAAGTCAAAGCAGGGGTTGTGGAGCGATTTAACAGAACTTTAAAAATGTGGATGTGGAGTTATTTTACAGCCCATCACACCTTTTGCTACACTGACATGTTACCTGACTTTATAAAGAGTTACAACCAGAGCTTTGACAGAACTGTACGTACCAGACCCACTGATGTTAACCCTTCAAATTCTCTGAAGTTTCATCCTGTGACGAGGTTATTACTCGTCCATACCCAAATTACTGGATCATGTGAACAATACCGTGGCTTGTCACCCAGGATCGCCTGAGGTAATCATGAACTATGACCCTGTGGGTAGAAAAGTTCGACTTAAATCCATCGATTTTACTGATATGTTTTGTACCAGCAATAAACCTCATTACGTCCCTGTCAGTAAACACCACAATGACACCATCACCATTGAAATAAAGACAGATCAGGAGAAACACATCTCATTTCCCTTCGGCAAGGTGATCATCAAGCTGCACCTGCATCCCCGGATTTTTCTAAAAAGCAAAACACTATTTTGGCAATCCTAAAAATTATGGTGACCCCACCAACTGCAGAAACTATTCCAGAGTTCAGGCTGGATATGCTCTACCTGGATATCATGGGGCCCCTGTGATGTACAGGGCTTGCATGGGCGGAATATTCCATAACGTCTTTCGAAAAGCCTTACCGCTTTTGAGGAGGGGGGTAGAGATTATTAATCCCTATGAAAAAACCGCCACTCAAAACATAGCTAGAGACGGGGTAGGCCATGTCTCCCGTGCTGTTCTGGAGAAGGTGGGAAATCCAGCTTCACAGGAGGGATCGGGGCTGATCTACATTAAAAGGGGGAAGAGAAAGAGAAATGTGTCATACCCACGACGCATAGGTCCCCCAAAACCCTTTAAAAGAAGGGCTTTGACGCGCAGGGCCAGCCATAAGCGAAAGTCCAAGAGGAAGCCTGGTAAAGAGGAGACGCTCTCCGCCTGGTAAAAGAGAGATATTTTAATCAACATGGCTTTTGTTCACTGCAGGTCTGAAGAGTACACCAAATCTGAACTAGACTTGTTTCAAATAGCCCCTACGCAGACCAGCATTGAGAAAAGCATCTACATCGAGATGCCGCCTCTATCGGTCGTTATGGACAGTGGAGTAGCTGGGGGGAGCGGGACAGCAGCCGCTCCCCCGCTGAGCACAAGTGGCGCCTTGTGAATGTCTTGGCGCCTTTTCAGTTTTCCCCTGTTGAGGGAACAGGGCGAGCAATCCCTCTTACTCACCAGTCGGCGCTCTGGGTCTTCGGCGGCACCTCGGCGGCGGGACATTCACTCGCTCCAGGGCTTCAGCGGCACCTCAGTGCCACCAAAGATACCCGGAGCGACTGAGGGCCTGCCCCCGGAGCACCGCTGGGTGAGTAAACGAGCCGTAGCGGGTGGCCCCTTTTTTTGGATCGCTCCCCCTGTTCCCTCCACCTGGCTACGTGGCTGGTTACAGAGTCTGCCCCCATTGACTTTTTATAGCAGGGAATGGCATCGATTTAAACAACATGCTGCTGTACCTGTGTTGCAAGATTGTAGAAGGAGACGGAACTGGACTTGCCAGGGACACCGAGGTGGGGCCTGGTGAATTACCCAGTGTCCTCTATTTTTAGCCGGTTGGACGTTTCACTGGGAGACCCCCTAGTAAGCCAAAGCAACAACTGTCACCCTGTAACGATGCGGCCTCTGGCAGGACGCAACTGAGAGTATCAATTCAGGACAAATTGCTTGGAGCAGGGCAGTTACAGCCCAAGGCTGGGTTCCCTTTATTATCAAGGCACACCAAACCAACCAAACAGAGAGGACTTCGGTCTCACCCCACTGGCTAACCATAAGTCATACAAGCAATTCCCTTCGACACTCCAGTTTCCCAGTATCGCCAAATCCACTCTTTATGGGGACGAATGGTTGTGAAAACCAATACCCCAGTAAAAGAAAAAAGGTTCTCCCGATCCCAAAGGACCAAGCCCCAGACCCAGGTCAATATACAAGTCGGATCTGACCCACAAATCATGCTGTTGCCAATCCTTTAGAATCTAAAATCTAAAGGTTTATTCATAAAAAGAAAGAAATTTAGATGAGAGCTAAAACTGGTTAAAGGAATCAATTACATACAGTCATGGCAAAGTTCTTGGTTCAGGCTTGTAGCATTGATGGAATTACCTGCAGGCTCAAATCAAGTCTCTGGAGAACATCCACAGCTTGGATGGGTCATTCAGTCCTTTGTTCAGAGCTTCAGTGTAGCAAAGTTCCTCCAGAGGTTAGAAGCAGGATTGACGACAAGGTGGAGGAGATGCAGCAGCCTTTTATAGTCTCTTGCCATTTGGCTTCTGCTTCCTTTGTTCCAAAAAACAAGCTATCCAGCACATGGCATGGAAAAACCTTAGAGTTCTGTGCATAGGCATGTCCCTGCATGCCTTGCTGAGTCACAAGGTGTATCTGCCTTCTCTCAATGGGTCACTTCTATAGCTGATGGTCCTTAATGGGCCATCAAGCAGGCTAGGCAGTGCTGACGGCAACTTGTCTGGGGTGTCACCCAGAAGCATAGCACAAGTTCGAAATACAGACAGTCTAGAGCCAATACTTATAACTTTAAATACAAAAATGATACATGCATACAGATAGCATAGTCATAACCAGGAAATCATAACCTTGTCTTAAACACCTTATTTGACCCCCTTTATACAAGGTTTGGTGCCACTACAGGACCTTGATTGCAACAGTGATCTATACGGTCCCAGTTTGTTTCAATAACATCACATACCCTTACAGGGCCTTTATAGAATCGATGCTCAACTACAGTTACGACACCCTCACCCTGCAATTTTCTGTCGGTCTGTTTTACAAAGACACTCCTGGACAAACGAAGAAAGGGAGTTGGATGGCGGGAGTCTAGAGTTTGTGAGGCATGGAAAGCTGATGGCCCAGAGCAGGATGGTAGAGCTATTGGGTCATTTACACAGCGACCTGTTTTTTCAAGAAAAACTTTTGTTGAACAGAGTGTATGTAAAAATTAAACTGACGCGCAGCAAAGACTCCTTCTGTTTAATGGGTGATGGGGCCGAAGGCTTTAAACTCCCCATTGTATCAGCATCCCTTTTTGTGAAGCAAGTATGGGTGGCCCCGGGCATCCGTCTGGGGCACATGGAGGCCCTGCTTACCACTAATGCTAAATACCCCATGAACCATGTGGGAATGAAAGTGTTTAGTATCCCCGCGGGCAGAAGGGCCAGTAACCAGGAGAATCTGTTTTGGGACAGTTACCCAAAATGCTTGTTCTAGGGTTTGTGGATAATGATGCCTTTAGCGGAAGTTACACCAAAAACCCCTTTCATTTTAAATGTTACGACATTAATTTTGTGGCCTTGTATGTGGATGGTGAACAGATACCAGCCAAGCCTCTGCAACCAGACTTCGAGGCCGGACGGTGTGTGAGAGAATACACGAATCTGGTACAGACGGCTGGTAAACACATGAAAGATCGTTCTCTGTTAATCGACCATGAGGAGTTTGTACAGGGTGACACCTTGTTTGCCTTTGACCTGTCTCCCGACCAGGAATGCGCCGATCACTATTCCCTGATTAAAAGCGGGAACCTGAGAGCAGAAATACGTTTTGGGTCAGCTTTGACGGTCACCGTCAAGATGATCGTGTATGGGATTTTTGATAACATCATAGAGATAAATCAGAGGAGAAACGTTCTGTTTGACTACAGGTGAATATAGACACCATGTAGCTTTCATGTGTCTTATCAATGGACCCTTACACAAAAAAGAATTTCTTAGATGTTCCCTTGTGATTGGCTCCCTTGTGGCAAACTGTCTCAGAGACCACTAGGTTTGGTGGTCAACACGCATCTGCACAACCAACCAGCTAAACACTGGCTCACCTTGTATCTGGTGGAGCGCAACCATGGAGAGCTTTTGACTCATATAGGCATCCCCCAAATTGTGTGTTGTTTCCTAGAAGCATTATGAATTTTTTAAACAAAAATGCCACTGACATTGTGTTTCACAATAGACAATTACAAGACCCCCGCTCCGTCACCTGTGGCTATCACTGGGTGTTTTTCTTACATCATTGTAGCAAGGGTTTATCTTTTGACCAGATTTTAAAATTGTATTCTAACAACTTAGTGCAAAACAACCAGATGGTGATGAATTTTGTAAAGAATATAAAATGTAAACTCTCAGGCATGCCTAGCCTCGCTCAAAACATGTTTCAACAAACCCTTGTATCTTGCAACGATTTTCATAGCCATGTTACCCAATAAAGCACCCCAGGTGAGGGGTTTAAAGACAATTGATATTTGTTTTGTTTTGGTTTTTTTAAGAATGACCAATTCAGAAAATTACACAGATTTTTTTTTTTAAAAAAAAGTATAGAAATGTTTTATTTAAAGCAAAACATTACCAGTTTTAAATATATTTTTTTTAGAACATGAAAAACATCACACACTGAGCCAATTGGATCTTTTCACCAATTTTTGTTTTTTAGATCGCAAAAAAGGGGTCACGGTTTCTCAATCCACCCCCCGTGTTGGCAGTCAAGGCCTTTGAGCATTCCAAAAGATCTCTGTTGTCCAGGTTGGCCATGACGGAAGATGGTACATTCAGTTCCGCCATGGCATTCATAAACACATCCCATCCTTTAGAATCATAGAATCATAGAATATCAGGGTTGGAAGGGACCCCAGAAGGTCATCTAGTCCAACCCCTTGCTCGAAGCAGGACCAATTCCCAGTTAAATCATCCCAGCCAGGGCTTTGTCAAGCCTGACCTTAAAAACCTCTAAGGAAGGAGATTCTACCACCTCCCTAGGTAACGCATTCCAGTGTTTCACCACCCTCTTAGTGAAAAAGTTTTTCCTAATATCCAATCTAAACCTCCCCCACTGCAACTTGAGACCATTACTCCTCGTTCTGTCATCTGCTACCATTGAGAACAGTCTAGAGCCATCCTCTTTGGAACCCCCTTTCAGGTAGTTGAAAGCAGCTATCAAATCCCCCCTCATTCTTCTCTTCTGCAGGCTAAACAATCCCAGCTCCCTCAGCCTCTCCTCATAACTCATGTGTTCCAGTCCCCTAATCATTTTTGTTGCCCTTCGCTGGACTCTCTCCAATTTATCCACATCCCTTCTCCGCCTGCTGGGTCCAGGAGTCAGCCTTGGGTGGGTTCGGGGGGTACTAGCTGCAGGTCTAGGGTGAGAAACAGTTCCTGGCTGTCGGGAAAATTGGTTTCTCTGCTTGCTTGCTGTGAGCTATCTACAACCTCATCATCATCATCATCATCATCTTCATCCCCAAAACCTGCTTCCGTGTTGCCTCCATCTCCATTGAAGGAGTCAAACAACACTGCTGGGGTAGTGGCGGCTGAACCCCCTAAAATGGCATGCAGCTCATCATAGAAGCGGCATGTTTGGGGCTCTGACCCGGAGTGGCCGTTCGCCTCTCTGGTTTTCTGGTAGGCTTGCCTCAGCTCTTTAAGTTTCACGTGGTACTGCTTCGGGTCCCTGTTATGGCCTCTGTCCTTCATGCCCTGCTTTTGACAAAGGTTTTGGCATTTCGAAAACTGGAACGGAGTTCTGATAGCACGGATTCCTCTCCCCATACAGCGATCAGATCCCGTACCTCCCGTTCAGTCCATGCTGGAGCTCTTTTGCGATTCTGGGACTCCATCATGGTCACCTTTGCTGATGAGCTCTGCATGGTCACCTCTGCTGATGAGCTCTGCATGGTCACCTGCAGCTTGCCACGCTGGCCAAACAGGAAATGAGATTCAAAATTTCGCAGTTCTTTTCCTGTCTACCTGGCCAGTGCATCTGAGTTGAGAGTGCTGTCCAGAGCGGTCACAATGGAGCACTCTGGGATAGCTCCCAGAGGCCAATACCGTCGAATTGTGTCCACAGTACCCCAAATTCGACCCGGCAAGGCTGATTTAAGCGCTTATCCACTTGTCAGGGATGGAGTAAGGAAATCGATTTTAAGAGCCCTTTAAGTCGAAATAAAGGGCTTCATCATGTGGACGGGTGCAGGTTTACATTGATTTAACGCTGCTAAATTTGACCTAAAGTCCTAGTGTAGACCAGGGCTCAGACACAAACACACACACCCCAGCAGTTTAAAACACCAAACCAAATACCTTTTTAAACACCCACACTTATCTCTAGCTTAGCCCCCTGAATCACTAACAATTTAAATATCAAAGCCAACTCTTTTAAGAAGACAAACAACCCCATTTAAAAAAATCTCATTTTTTTGCAGAATAAAAACCAAACTGCTTTTAAAAACCAACTTTTAAAAACCATTTTGCACAGAAAAGCACTGTTAGTTTGAAACACACCATACCATCAGCTTGCAGCCATAAAACCCCAGCAGTTTAAAACCAACAGTTTGTTACAATATACTTTTCAATAAACCCACATGCATTTAAAAGCCAATTGCAGAAAATTACCTTCTACCACAGGAAGAAGGGTTGCTGGCACATGGTTGTTCTCTTTTCCCCCATGTGTGTTTGGGCCTTTAGGTTAAAGAACAAGCAAAAATTTTAGTTTGCATCATTCCCTAAATGCACCAACCCCCTGTACAATCTGTATAATACCTGAAGTTTTTTAATTTAACAGTATTAAGCACAACTTTCTTTAAAAATGGTTTTTGGCTTTTACCACCTTGGCCTGGTGGTGAAATCAGCTTAAAGTTACTAGTTCTATGCTAAACAGATCACACTGCAATTAAGATAGGTACCATTATTTAGTAAGGACAGCATGGCCAAAGAGTGACATTATATATAATATATATTATATAATATATTATATATATGATGAAGTGAGCTGTAGCTCACGAAAGCTCATGCTCAAATAAATTGGTTAGTCTCTAAGGTGCCACAAGTACTCCTTTTCTTTTTGCGAATACAGACTAACACGGCTGTTCCTCTGAAACCTGTCATTATATATGTAACCCTTCTGCCCACCTGATTTGGCAGCAACAAGGACCAGGTTCAGTATCTAGGGGTTCTGTTTCAATAACACGATGCAAAACCAGCTCGAGCCCCCACTCAGGGACCTGGGACAATTTCATACCACCCACCTCAAAGAGGCAATACTTCCCCTCTCGCAAGCACAGAGTCTGAATGTAGCAAAAGCCTTTTAATAAAGGAGGGAAACAATGTGGCATTATGTTGGGGAAACACCACAAACAGGATTCATAACACAAATCATGAGCAAAAGACCCAACCCCAAGTATGTTTGGCAGTGTCCTTTTCCCCTCAGAGTCTGAAGTCCAGCAACCCAAAAGTCACCCCACCCACAGTTTCTGACCTTGACCAGTTTCAGCCTCCAGAGTTCAGAAGTTCATCTGCAGAGTTTACCTCCCAGCCCGGGTGGAAGTGGAGAGAGGTATGGGGGGCACCTTACATGTTCTGCTGCTCGGGTCGATGGCCCAGTACCACGCCTCTCCATGGGGTCCTGATGCAGTCTTCACCGCCAGCTGCACCTCTCTGCTGCTATCCACTCTGCACACCTCTCTGCCAGCCATCCTGCTGTCCCCTCTACTCTGTGTGCCTCTCCACCAGCCATCCTGCTGTCCACTCCTCTCTGCCAGCCACCCTGCTATCCACTCCACATGCCTCTCTGCCAGCCATCCTGCTATCCTCTCTGCATGCCTGTTCACCAAACACCCTGCTATCTGCTACTCGCTCTCCAACTTATCTTGACATCACCCCCCTTAACACAGCTCTCTGCAAGTTTAGCAAATAGCAGGAAAGTCTGAATGCCGGTGCACCACTATCCCAAAGTAGATCTAAAGCTTAAACCTAGGTATCAATGGTTTCAGCTCTACAGCATATAACAAGACTCCTAGAGAGTCAAAATTAATTCTATTATTACATAGCAGAAAAGGAAGGAAAAAAGACAAGAACAGTGTTTCAGAACATCACAAATACACCTATCTATCCACAATATCTCTCAAGTCATTGGGTTTTGGAACCCATGTCCCTTGCATAGCGAGTACTACTTAGTGGAGGGTGACTCCCTCCATCATAAAATGCCAAGTACAGTTCTACTGTCCCTGATTCACATAACCAGGATAACAACCCTCTATTGCTCCTGCCCCAATAACAAAGAGACTGGGGATCCCACAGCAGCCAAAGTGACCATTTGGGCAGGCAGTCCATCATGCTAGGCAGGGTGGATGTGCCCATGCAAATGAGATCAGCCCCTGAAGTCCTTTTCCACAGCTCACCACCAGATGTCAGGGTAGAGCTCATTCTGACTCTGCTTACATATAATATATATTTTCAGAGTTAAAAACAGGGAGCATACCTCCTCTTGCAGTCCAGCAGCAATTCAATTCAAGATAGTTTCTGTTGAAAGAGGACAGTCTCCAAAAAAATTAAGGTTTTTATACCATCCTAACTCTTTGTTTCAAACAGACTTCAAAAGTCTGTAGTTAGCAGGTTGATTTGATCACCACAAATCTGAATTAATAGATACTTAAGGATTTTAGCCCGCCCCACCCCCCTGCCCCAAACATTCCCTTTTGTGATTTGGCGTGGGTAATCTCAGTCACCCTGGCTATTCCGTGGGGAGTTGGTTAAAACCATTCAGTTCAATACGGTGGGTCAGCTCTCTTGTACTCAAACACATGTCTGAACCATCCCTGGGTTTTTTTTTTTTTAATTGTAAATGTTACCGAAAATTGAGCCAGCTAGTAAGCTTAGGGAGGACTGATGACCCCCCAGAATTTAGCAGAAAGCAGCACGTTTATTATACTGATAGCTAAGCTCAAAAGAAGGGATGGGGGGTGGGGTGTCACACTCACACCCGCATACTCATGCTCACAGGACAGGCACGGCATTGGAGATGTCAGGATCCTTCAAGGTAAGTGTTCCACAGTGCAGCAATGGACGGTGCGATGAAGGTAAGTCTTCCCGAGGCACGATGCAATGCAACACGGCGAACCTCTGGCCAGGCGGTCTGGGTGAAGGGCCTTCACGGGAGGTCCAAGCTTGTGAGTACACTCCTGAGCACATGGACACTTCCCATTTTAAGAACCTCCTCCTCATGGCCTGCAACTAGAGATGACTTTGCTGCGTCTGGTTGGTCACACTCCACCCAAGCCAGTGTCCATGCAGTGTCCATGCATTGGGTGTGGGAGCGCTGCCTAATTAGAGTCCCAGGCACCTTGTCTACCTGGGAGCTCTTCTGATCTTCCAGCTGTTCCAGCAGCCCATTTAATCCCACAAGCATTCCAGGAGAGACGGGGAGGGGGAAAGCCACTTCACAGGTATTCAAAGAGGGAGAGGAGACAAAGGGGCCGGGGGGAGTGTAACAGACCTTTTGAGCATACAGGTTATACATAGCATAGTCATAGAGAGCATACAGATCACTGCTGCGCCTACAACAGTAAACACATTTTTAGGGTCCCCCTCCCACACACAACATTCTACAACGTACATTTCAGCTTTTTGCTGTAAATGGGTCTCTTTTACACAAAGACACAAGAGCTAAGTTCTCACAAACTTTTTTTTTTTATTGAAAAGACATACAGCTCCTTGAAAACAAACCAAGATGCTCCGTTAAAACTATTAGCTCACTCAAGGGCCACAGAGACCTTTTAACAGAAACACAGATAGCCACAAAGCCCTTTTCAATAATTTTTTAAAAAATTTACAGCTACCAAGTTTTATATCGCATGTATGTCCCCTCACCATTCTCTACCTTAATCCTTTTAGATTTCTTAAGCAGGGTTCTGTAACTTTTTGTGCGGACCAGATGGTCAATATAACGCTATAAGCAGGCATCTTCCAGTTTGGTCATTTTCTTTAAAACACTTCAGGGTCTCCACTGAATTGCACAGCATTTATCAAGGTCACCCCTTGCACTAAATATTCTTGAGTTCAGCACAGACATTGCATAGCATCACCTATGGCAATAACAGTGTTTAAGAAGCTTTCCAAACACAGCTCAGCACACAAGCCCCGGAGCTTGCAGTTGATATCCATTGAAGTCCAGGCTACACAGTCCTGGTGCTGCTGGCCTAGCACGTCTATAACACAGCTCTCACAGTCTTCGAAAATCTTTCCCTAAGACAGTGATTAAGGACAGCATAAACTGCAATGCGTACAAGAAAAGTATGACTTTTTTATGCTTATGACATGGCACTGGCTCAGTTAGTTCCATGCCAAGCCTCCTCTTAAACTCCTCATAGCCGTCATGCTCGGAGTCCTCTTTAACAATTTGTACTGGTGTTGAGCAAAAACAAGGCCATCTTCATTGTTTGATGCAACACTGTCCAGGGCCTCCAGGGCCTCTAGAAAGGCATCGTCAAGCTGTCGAGGAACTTTCAGAAAAGAAACAAGTTTAAGTTCCCACTGCTTGTTTTTAGATTTACACAACACCAGTTTCTAACCCCATTACACACATACACACACACACAAACCCTCTAATGTTACTTCTAAATTGTTCATTTACCTGAGCGATGTCTTTTCTGTTCACCTTGTCCGCCGTTGACTCCTCTGAGCTGCGTTTGCCTTCCTCCTCCAAGGGGGTGGACGACGAGAGGCCAGCACACTTATCGGGGGGTCTCATGAGCAGCTGGGTTTCGGGGTCAGGTTCTGGTGTACCCATCAATGGCTGGGCCAAAGGGCTCCCATTGGCTGCTCCCTCCTCCTCCTCGGAACTCTCGCTGATGTAGCGCTTTCTTTGCGGATGGTCGAAGGCCCTTGGTGCTAAAACAAAGTCCAAAGTTTTCATGGGGGTGGTGAAGGAGTCCATGTTTCCTCTCAGCATTTCCACGATTTCTACAACACACATTCTTAGTAAGGGATGGCCTCTTCTGCCCAGGGCTGGGACTTATGGGGTGGTGGTGCTGCACTCTGATTGGCAGAGGGTGGTGGGAGGAGTTCTTAGAGAGGTCATATGACCCTCTGCTGGGCAGTTCATTCTGCCCTGGAACCTACCCTATTTTGATCAAATCTGTTCTTGTTGTGGTCCTCTGTTGACAAAACCCATCCCAATTGGTAGAGGGTGGTGGGGAGAGTTCTTAGAGGGGTCACACAAACCACTTCCAGATCATAGAATCATAGAATCATAGAATATCAGGGTTGGAAGGGACCCCAGGAGGTCATCTAGTCCAACCCCCTGCTCAAAAGCAGGACCCATCCCCCATTAAATCATCCCAGCCAGGGCTTTGTCAAGCCTGACCTTAAAAACTTCTAAGGAAGGAGATTCCACCACCTCCCTAGGCTACGCATTCCAGTGTTTCACCACCCTCCTAGTGAAAAAGTTTTTCCTAATATCCAACCTAAACCTCCCCCACTGCAACTTGAGACCATTACTCCTTGTCCTGTCCTCTTCCACCACTGAGAATAGTCTAGAACCATCCTCTCTGGAACCACCTCTCAGGTAGTTGAAAGCAGCTATCAATCCCCCCTCATTCTTCTCTTCCGCAGACGAAACAATCCCAGTTCCCTCAGCCTCTCCTCATAAGTCATGTGTTCCAGACCCCTAATCATTTTTGTTGCCCTTCGCTGGACTCTTCCCAATTTATCTACATCCTTCTTGTAGTGTGGGGCCCAAAACTGGACACAGTACTGCAGGTGAGGCCTCACCAATGTCGAATAGAGGGGGACGATCACGTCCCTCAATCTGCTCGCTATGCCCCTACTTATACATCCCAAAATGCCATTGGCCTTCTTGGCAACAAGGGCACACTGCTGACTCATATCCAGCTTCTCGTCCACTGTCACCCCTAGGTCCTTTTCCGCAGAACTGCTGCCTAGCCATTCGGTCCCTAGTCTGTAGCTGTGCATTGGGTTCTTCCATCCTAAGTGCAGGACCCTGCACTTATCCTTATTGAACCTCATCAGATTTCTTTTGGCCCAATCCTCCAATTTGTCTAGGTCCTTCTGTATCCTATCCCTCCCTTCCAGCGTATCTACCACTCCTCCCAGTTTAGTATCATCCACAGATTTGCTGAGAGTGCAATCCACACCATCCTCCAGATCATTTATGAAGATGTTGAACAAAACTGGCCCCAGGACCGACCCCTGGGGCACTCCACTTGACACCGGCTGCCAACTAGACATGGAGCCATTGATCACTACCCGTTGAGCCCGACAATCTAGCCAACTTTCTACCCACCTTATAGAGCATTCATCCAGCCCATACTTCTTTAACTTGCTGACAAGAATACTGTGGGAGACCGTGTCAAAAGCATTGCTAAAGTCAAGATACAATACATCCACTGCTTTCCCTTCATCCACAGAACCAGTAATCTCATCATAGAAGGCGATTAGATTAGTCAGGCATGACCTTCCCTTGGTGAATCCATGCTGGCTGTTCCTGATCACTTTCCTCTCATGTAAGTGCTTCAGGATTGATTCTTTGAGGACCTGTTCCATGATTTTTCCGGGGACTGAGGTGAGGCTGACTGGCCTGTAGTTCCCAGGATCCTCCTTCTTCCCTTTTTTAAAGATTGGCACTACATTAGCCTTTTTCCAGTCATTCGGGACTTCCCCCGTTCACCACGAGTTTTCAAAGATAATGGCCAATGGCTCTGCAATCACAGCTGCCAATTCCTTCAGCACTCTCGGATGCAACTCGTCCGGCCCATGGACTTGTGCACGTCCAGCTTTTCTAAATAGTCCCTAACCACCTCTTTCTCCACAGAGGGCTGGCCATCTCTTCCCCATTTTGTGATGCCCAGCGCAGCAGTCTGGGACCTGACCTTGTTAGTGAAAACAGAGGCAAAAAAAGCATTGAGTACATTAGCTTTTTCCACATCCTCTGTCACTAGTTTGCCTCCCTCATTCAGTAAGGGGCCCACACTTTCCTTGGCTTTCTTCTTGTTGCCAACATACCTGAAGAAACTCTTCTTGTTACTCTTGACATCTCTCGCTAGCTGCAGCTCCAGGTGAGATTTGGCCCTCCTGATTTCATTCCTACATGCCCGAGCAATATTTTTATACTCTTCTCTGGTCATTTGTCCAATCTTCCACTTCTTGTAAGCTTCTTTTTTATGTTTAAGATACGCAAGGATTTCACTGTTAAGCCAAGCTGGTCGCCTGCCATATTTACTATTCTTTCGACACATCGGGATGGTTTGTCCTGTAACCTCAACAGGGATTCCTTGAAATACAGCCAGCTCTCCTGGACTCCTTTCCCCTTCATGTTAGTCCCCCAGGGGATCCTACCCATCTGTTCTCTGAGGGAGTCGAAGTGTGCTTTCCTGAAGTCCAGGGTCCGTATCCTGCTGATTACCATTCTTCCCTGTGTCAGGATCCTGAACTCAACCAACTCATGGTCACTGCCTCCCAGATTCCCATCCACTTTTGCTTCCCCTACTAATTCTTCCCGGTTTGTGAGCAGCAGGTCAAGAAAAGCTCCCCCCCTAGTTGGCTCCTCTAGCACTTGCACTAGGAAATTGTCCCCTATGCTTTCCAAAAACTTCCTGGATTGTCTATGCACCGCTGTATTGCTCTCCCAGCAGATATCAGGAAAATTAAAGTCACAGGAAAGTGTGGGCCCCTTAATGAATGAGGGAGGCAACCTAAATGGGTCACCCTGCCCCAGAACTCCCCCGATAGGTCAAATATCCTCTCGGGGGTGGTCCCCAGCAGCTGAAACCCATTCTGATTGGTAGAGAGCAGTGGGCGGAGTTGTTAGAGGGCATCACACGACCCACTTCTGGATGGGTCAACCCTCCCTGGAACTCCCCTTGATTGGTCAAATCACCTCTTGGAGGAGTCCTACCAGGGCAAAAACCATTCTGATTGGTAGAGGGCAGTGGGAGGAGTTCTTAGAGGGGTCACATGACAGACCTGGCTCCTGGTCATCTGTCCAGATTGACCCCGGAGGTAATACCCCATAAGCAGGACTTTTGGTGACAGGTGGGCGGGACTTAAGGGTAAAGGGGCGGGGTTAATGTTTGATTGACGGTAGACCCCTTATACCACTTTGGTGCAATTTCCTTTTTGTCATTACTGTTTGTTTAAGTAGTGGGAGGGGAGAGTGAGGGGGAATGGAAGGATTGGGGCACAGAATTTCTTAAAAATAAGGAGACAGAAGGAAGGGGAAGAGGCACATAAACACCTCCCCTGCCAAGTGTTTTTCCGGAATCACAACAGAACAGAGTCTCAAGGAGGGATTCAAAGGAGGATCAGGTGTTGGTTCCAGAGATTTTCTCAGGGAGTTTTCTCCATATAGATAGGGCAGCAGGGGAGAAAATGCAAAGGTAAAAAGTTAAAGACGTTTCCCTTAATCCAAGTATTTGTAACAATTCTCTTGAGGAAGAGCAGGAGGTAGGTGTGGTGCCAGCCAGTCATTATTCTGTGCTATTCCCTTGCCTTGTGTCTGTTCCTTGAATTGTCTGTGTCCCATGAATCAAGTAAGCTTGTTTCCAAGGAGCCCTCCTGCTGCTGATAGCACTGATGGGCATGGTGTGTGCAGGACCTCCTGCTACTGCAAGAGAGGGTCATGGCCTACTCAGGAAGCCCTATGCTCTGCCTCTACCACTAAGAATCATGGTCTAGACAGGAAACCCCAAGGCCAGGGTGAAAGTAACATTAAGCACTTACCAGTACAGGGGCCTGACTCTGGGCCCCTGGAAAGGACGGGGCCTTGGGCAGAAGGGGCGGGGCTGGGAGTCAGCCTCCCCCAGCCAGCCCATCCGCGCTCCCTGGCCTGTGCTGCCCGGGGCTCCGTCGGTGATTTCAATTTTAAATTGCTGGCCCCGGGGCAGCTGCCCCTTTTGTGCCCCTCATTGGCAGCCTGGGTGGGGGGGCAATGATGTTAAAGCGCTGCCATGGCAGCACTTTAACATCATCTGTGTACGGGCTGCTACCGGCAGCCAATTTTTACTGGTATGTTGTACCGGCCCACTTTCACCCCTGCCCCAAAGCCTATTAGTGGAAGAACTGTCAATATTTCAGATGCTGCTGAGTAATTATTCTTCTATAAAGCTGAACTGAGCAACACAACCTGGTTCTAGTGAGTTGCCCTTGTCTGTAATTGGACATGTCCTATACTGGGAATTGGTCTTGTAATGATCACCTTTGGCACAAGAGATTTCTTTCCTAGTTTATAAAATAACCAGCCTCTAATGTCTCTCAGTTCATGTTTAATATGATATAGAATCTATCAGGGCGAGAAACAGCATGGCTACAGTTTGTGCAGAACTTTTCCTTCCGGCTCCGGAGATTGGGGGTTACCCGATGATCTGAGGCTGTGGTAAACCTGACATCAGGAGGGGGCTCATCACTCATATATGGTGATATTTGTTGCTTTCGAGTTTTATTGGATGTTTTAGCTGCATAAAGTCACAGATAAAACCACTGATAATAACTAAAAAGGCAGATGGGTTTGCTATTGGTTCCTTCCCGCAGCTGATGCCAGTCTCTGAATCTATATATTTCCCTTCCCCTGCTTTGTTGTCACTTGTCAGATACAGAGGAGTCCTGGCAGGTGTTTAGGGGCAGCCAGTGCAGTGAGTGGGGGGACAGCAAGTCAGGCTGGCAATGAAGGGACATCTCTCCACTCTGGTGCTGTGGCTTCTTCTCCTCACAATTCATGACATTGCAGGTAAGTCTCCTTAGTGTTTCACCAGGGGAGCTGGGTTAACTGGAACGAGGGTGGTAACTTTTACTGTCAACTTTTTACCATCGGTACCTGGCTTGGACGTTATGACTTTTCCTTTTGGGATTAGACCTTGCCACTGTTATCAAAATGTTTGTAACCTTGAGATTGGACTATTCAAATGACCCTAATGTGGGGCTGTACCTTAGAACCATTCAGAGAACGGAGCTGGTGCAAATAGCAGCGACTCACTGATCAGCACATCTTGCTGGGAGCATGTTACAGCCGTGCTGGAGGGTCTGCACTAGCTGCCCATCTCTCGGTGGAGGTTAAGGTGTTGGTGATGATTTATAAAGTCCTGAATGGTCTGGGACCAGCCTCCCTGAGAGATCACCTCTCTCCCCGTGACGTACTGCCACAGCTCTGGTTAGCGGGGGCACCTAAGCTGGTTCCCCCTTTTTATAAAGGAGAGGGGTGGCTGGCAGGGTGCTGTCTGTGAGGCCTCCAGGACTTTGAAACTTGTTGTCCCCTTTGGGCCAAAATAGCCCAAATCTGGTGACCTTCTGGGCACACTGCAACAGACACTTGTTTGGGGGTGCAGGTGGGAAGGACCCAGGCCGTGCGTCACATAATGAGAAAAGGGTGGGAAGAAGTTTCTGTGCGTGTCTGTCTGGCTGAGTTCCGGTTGAAATGGTCACTTCATGCTGCAGGGATTTGAGTGTTATCCATACCGTCCGCATGCCTAGAGCCTTGGCTGGGCATCGCTTTAGTAATTTTAATCCCAATAAATACATCCATAATTTGGGATCCAACAGAAATGTCTGTTTGGTCCAGAATCCAACAGGGCCAAGAATCCAAGGGCCAAGTCCTGGCTCCTCACTCCCCCATTCACTCACTGAAGCCAGAAGAAGTTTTGCAATTTTGAAGTGAGCAGGATTTATCCAAATAAATCCAGAGCTGATTCCTCCCACACAAATGTGTGCGTTTGTGTGTGTTGGGGTGCAGTGTGCAATGCCCTGTGCCCTTGGGGGTACTGGAAGCTCTGCCAGCAGGAAGATTTATCCTGCAGGAGCCCTGCTTCCCTCCCCCAGGTTTTCTGCTGGAGCAGAGAAGCTTTGAATCCTCGCTGGAATCTAGAGAAGCCCGACCGGCACAAGCTGCATGGCAGAGGTGCTGCATCAGGGCCTCTCACGGCTACATTGGTTTCATTCCCTCAAGGCCGCCCCTGCCCAGTTTCAGGGCTGCTCTCATTCCTCCAGCACAGAGGGGGCTGCAGGCTCCTTGCTACACAGTGTCCCAGCTCCAGGAAGATTTAACAGCAATGCGGGAGGGGGGAGCAGATCATGAGGTACATCAGAATGTGCTGGTGCGTCTTAGGGAGTGAATCTGGCCCAAAGACTCCAAAACTGATCAGCAATAGGATTCAAATTGAATGTGGGACCCAGATATGATTCAAATAATACAGTGATTGGAACCTGCTGGGCTGGTGTTAGCAGCACAAGAATGATCCATGTGTCTGGCAGGGCAGTGAACTGCTCAGCAGTAGCTGGTTCATGGGAACCCGATGTGCTGCTGCGCCAGCCTGAGAAACTGACCCTGACCTTGATAATCAGCAAGATCGGTTTAAATTGTTGTCTTTGAGAAAAACCTGCCCTGATGTATATTTCACAGACAGCTCAGTAACTGTGCGGTGAGTAGGGGGCTGGAACCCAGAAAATCCTGACAAAACCAACCATCTAGCAGGTGACTTGGAGTTTATATTTCAGATTCCCAAGAAGTTCCTATATAATGTGCGGGGATTAGAGCCCATGACACAGCGGTACATGACCAGAAAGCATGGAATTCTGGGGTGACTTCTGCTGATCAGACTGACATTGCAGGGGACGGACAATTATTACCACGCGAGGGATGAATTGCTGCACGATTGTGGGATGGTGTCATATAGTGATGCCAAGCACATGTTCAGCTCAGTGTATTTCTGTTGGATTTATGAGCAAATGTGCATCATCCCCTGAATATTTTTTATTTTCTATGGGAAATTTGACTGCTTCACATGATGCAGCCACAGTGACATGGGGAGCATAAAATACTCTCCAGCTATTTGTGGGATAACGTCCTATAGTGATGCCAAGCACATGCTCAGCTCAATGTATTTTTATTTGATTGCTGAGGAAATGTGCATCATCTCTTTTATATTTTTTTATTTTCTATTGGAAATCTGAGTTTACTTCACATGACACAGACACAGTGATGTGGGGGAGTTCACAACAAAGGGGATATCACCATATAGCTACTCTTCCGTTTCCCTCAGTGCCCCAATTCTCCTCCTTGAGCTCTAAGAAGAGGCCAGGTCAATCTTTGCCAGAAGATCATGTTTCACAATTATTGACCTCTTTACATTGTGCAGGAAAACTAATTTGTAAAATTCAGTGGGGTTCAGGCCAACAAATGAGAATATATCAGGGATGGGCCAAAGCTGCAGGTTTCACTCCCAAACCCAGATCTGAACTTCCCCAATGTTCAGAGTGCTGGGTGGGGTCATTATTCCAAGTTGGGTCACAGAAGTGGAGCCAGCATATGAGAGGTGCAGTTTGTAAAAGTGATTGTTATCCTGAAAGGTGCTGATGGCTGCCATTGGGGAGTCTTCGATCCTAAGACAATCACAGACCTCATGAAAGCCAATGGCAGGGCGAGAACTCTCTTTTAAGCTCAACAGACAGAGCAATCAAGATCCTTTATGTAGTAAAAACAGCTGCAGACAGTGGGGGCTACTGCCAAAGGCACTGGGCACATGGGCAGGGCAGAGCTAAGCCAGGGATTTCCATTGTTGCCAATGCAGGGGCTAGGATACTGGTCTCAGACTCTGTCTGGTGGGGGGAGAAGCCAGTAGGAGTTGTGACCGGGATCTTGGAAGCAGAAAAGAAACAAAGCCAGTTGGAGCTCACTAGAGGGGCAGGCTGGGGGATTTCTGAGCAAGGAAACTGCTGGCTGTTCTTAGTTTCTACTGGGTGCAGGGAAACAGAACTGTGTGTGCACTTAGCTAGAGCAGTGTTGCAGCCTTGGGCCCTGCCACAAGTGAATATCACGGCGTTAACTCCATTGAAAAAAAGCCCCTATTTTTCTCAGTGCAGACCAGGCCCCATGGGTTCCCTGTGGGATTGCACTGAAGTGAGCTGTACCTGAATAAAAGCCCCTGTGGATTGCAGCAAAGTGAGTGTTTTGTATTTCCTTGGCATTAAAGGAGCAGGATGGTCTGGCCACGTACTGGTGTGAACTGCACTGTTCTCTGAGCTCCAGGGAGGCTCCTTAAACATAGTATCCCCAGCTCAGCCATCCACAGCTGCAACCAGCCTGTTCCAGGGCTCACACTGGAACTCTGCATGTAGCCGTAACTCCTGGGCATTGTAACGATGCCCATACTTGCTCCCAGTCTGAGGGACAGTCCTGGCTCTTCACACCCTGTCCTGTGGACCAGTTCTCCCAGCCAATATCCCAGGATTGTGTGGCAGGCAGTGGCCCCTCCTCACATTCCCTGTTAACTGCCTCCCTCCCAGCAGCCAGCTTTGCCTCTCCACAACCCCCAGAAATGCAAACAGCTGTAGAGACAACTGGGGGCAGGGGTGGAGCTCAGAGCTACTGGGAGAAAAGCCAGTGTCAGGGAGTGGGGGCAGAGTCTGCTTCTCATATGGGGAAGGAGCAGCCTGTATATGCAGGGCGGAGAGGCCAGATAGAAAGGGGAGAAGAGAGGGGGGAAGAGCCCAGGGGAGGCGGGTGGGAAGAGACCAGTGGAAGAGGGAAATGTGTGGGGAGGTGGGGAGAGGAAAGTCCTGTGGGGAGCATAAGGCTCTAATGACAAGCTCCACAGAACAAAAATTACGAGGTTATAAAAACCATCCAGTCATGTTACTCAGTATGTCTTTGGACTGCAGAACCCCCCTCTACTCCTCTGCCAGCGTGGGGGTGAGAACTGCAGACTGAAAAGTCACCATTTAATGCACCCAGATTGCACAACTCCCCCTGGCTGCTCAGCTGGAGTCTGCGCTTACCCTCCCCTCACCCCTGAGATGGGAACTGCCGGCCATTGCCCAGCACTGCCTTCGCTCTGCCTCCTGGTTCAGTTCCTCTGACAGACGAAGGGCTGACTGGGAAATAGCTTGACAGCCACTGAGCTAATTCATGCAGCGTGGTTCACACTTGCACACAGAACTTCTGTTACTGTTCAGGGGCGAGTTACAGATATTGGAGACCTTCACATTGACATCAACCATTCACATCCGCTATAATGTCACCGTAACAGGGCAGGGTTGATTTAGCCATTTGCAAACAGCAACACTTCCCAGGCTTCCCCCACCCCACCCCTGCAACTTCTCTGCCTGAGGCGGGAAAGCACTGCCCCCATTCTAGAGCCCCCTCCCCTTCTCTCCTTTGCTCCTGCCCCTCACACTCCTGATCCCATCCCCTGCCTACTCCAGACTCCATTCCCCTCCCCAATACTCCCTCCTGTCCCCCTGCTTCAGAACCCCTCCCCTCCCTCCTGTCTACCAGCACCAGACTCCCCACACTCCATCCCGATTCCTCCATCCTCCCCAATTCTCCCTCATCTCCCCCTGCTCCAGGCCACCTCCCCTCCCTCCCATCCTCTGCTCCGCACCCCTCCCCTCCTCACCCTCTTGCTGCACTGCTTCAGAGTCCCTCCCTCCTGTCTTACACATGATCACCGCTCCCCACCCCTACCTCCTTCTTCCCCCCTTTTTAGAACCCCTCTTCTCCCCATGCCTCCTTCTGCCCCCTCTCTGCTCTCTCCCCTCCCCCTCTCTCCCTCCTGCCCAATTCCTCACCCCCTCCTCACTTCTCACTCCTGTCCCCCACTCCAGACCCCTCCTCTTTCCACCTCTCCATGCAGACCCGTTTCTCTAAACCCCCTTCTCCTCCCTCCTGCCCCCTGCTCAGTAACCACTCCAGCCCTATGCTCCCTGCTCTCCCATCCAGACCACCCTGTGCTCCATCTCCCCTGCTCCCTCCTGCCCCAATTTCAGATCCCTGTCCCCTCCCTTCCGACTTTCTCTCCTGCCTCCCTGTTACCCCACTGCAGACCATCTCCCCACCATCTCGCTGGCTTCAGCCCCAGTGACAGTCACAGGAGATGGTGCCATTTGGAATAAGGGAAACTCCATGAGTTGGCGCCTTCCATCGTGTTCTCACGAGACAGGTAAAAACTCCCCAAACCACCAGAGTGGGGATAAAATGGGGAGAGCTGCAGCAGTGACAGCCCTGAGTGCGAGGCCCTGAGACGTGAGAAGGTGGCGCCATGAGGCAGCTCTGGGCATGTCCCATTCTCCTGGTTCTGGGCGCGGATCCCTTCCTGTCGAGCACAGACTCTGCTGTGATAATGCTGAGGAGGGGGCTCCCTGCTGCTCTGACCCTACTCTGTGTCTCTCTTTGAAGGTGCCGACGAACTGAGGCTGGTGGATGGAGGCAGCCCCTGTGCCGGGAGAGTGGAGGTTAAACACCAGGAGCAGTGGGGGACGGTGTGTGATGATGGCTGGGACATGATAGATGCTGGGGTTGTCTGTAAGCAGTTGGAATGTGGAGCTGCTGTCAGTGTCCATCGTAATGCTCATTTTGGAGCAGGATCTGGACAAATTTGGTTGGATAACATTGCCTGTCGTGGTACCGAGTCTGCTCTCTGGCATTGCAGGAACAGGGGATGGGGAGTGAATTATTGTGATCACACAGAGGATGCTGGAGTGACCTGTTCAGGTAAGAATCAGCCAACTCTGTCCTGAAAGACAAATCCCCTGAGAGAAAAGGGCTGGAACCCACAACGTGTTGTGTGCCTGTGACCCTAAGGAGAAATGAACAAAAAGCAGAGCAAGTCCTGTAATTATTATTATTACTGAACTGCAATTATTACTGTTCATGTCACTGGGCACCGTGGAGCCCCATGTGTGACTGTGAAGCATTTTCATTATCTCATTTCCAGTTGGTTCAGTGCCACATCGTTCCTTTCCCTTTCCCTCTGAATGGGTCTAAAAATGCAGATAGGAGAGAAAATGGAAAAGGAAAATGTCACGTAGGGTCCTAAGTCATTGAGGCACTTTCGAAAATGTTACACTCATGCTAAAATGCAGACCCAGACACCCAACTGCAGAGGTACAGAGGCTGGGGCATCTATGTAGCCCCTTCGCCACCCTCATAGGGTGACCAAGGAATGGGCAGATTCTCCCAGCTTGGCCAGAATTAGATTTTGCCGAAAGCACTCCCCCGTCTGCTCTGTTACTTCTCACATTTTGGACCAACCAGTAACAGAAAATTTCACAATCTCTGATACCCTGTAAATGGAGAGTAGAATAGAGAGCTCAGCCAAAAATATACCTCAATCCTACACAGCACAGGAATATCATATTATCGCATTTGTTGTAACTGAATAGTTAACATTACAGCTACAGACCCATTATAAATTTTATTTTTAAGTTCTCTCTTCTTAACATTTAGTAGGAATAATATCTTCCCCTGAAATAGCACAAGGAAAAGTAGAATATTTCCTATAGTTCCAAAAGTTTTAGCAGCTCCCCTTGGCGATGGGAGCTCAGGGCAGGGTTTAATCTCAACCCTTTCCCGGATTTTGAGTGTTTCAGTGAGAAACTTCAACATTCACTTCACATGGTTAGCGGGTGGGGGTGTGGGGTGTGTGTATGTGTCACCCTTCTGCCAGGTGGAGCCAGCAGCAACCAGGGCTTGGTTCAATATCCAGGGGTTCCTTTTCAACTATATGACACAGAACCAGTTTGAGCCCCCACCCAGTAATCTGTAAAATTACACACCGCCCATGGGTGCCTTAGAGAGGCAAAACTTCCCCACTCGCAAGAAGAGTCTGCGTGTAGAAAAGAAAACTTTTAATGAAAGGAGGAAAATCAGCTGACATTCATTAGGGAAAATGCTGCAAGCAGGATTCATAAACATAAAACTGTGAGCAGGGCACCCACCCCAGCATGTGTGGGGCAGCGCCTTCCACCTTATCTTCTTGAGTTCCACAACCAAAAATTCCTTTTCTCTGCCCCCTCATCACACCCCAGTCACAGTGGTTGTCCTTGGTCAGTGAAGACCCAGAGTTCAGACATGCATCTGTGAAAATTCACCTTCTAGCCAGGGAAAAAGGCACCTTGCTCGCTCTGCCATCTAAGCACTTGTTCTGGCTAGTTAGCTCACTAGCCACTGTTCCTCTCTGCTAGACATCTGGTTTCCCTACTATCACCCGTGCATATCAGTCTTCTGAGAATCCACCCAAATCCTAGTCATTGTCAGCTCTTAGTAAAGCAGGCTGGGCAGAAATAGTACCCTCCTCCCCTCAAGTGTTTTCAGCTCTAAGCAGTACTTAACATAGTAGAGAACTTCTAATAGAACCTCTTGAGCTCCATTTTTGAACAATGAGAAGAAAGAGATTAAACCAGACCAAGAACCCTCAGGAAGAATCCACACCTTCTGACTAACACACCCCTCTTAGATTCACAGAGGTCTAGCATTCAAGTCCCTGACTTAAAAAGTTCTTTTCAACTGAGGGTGACCCCCTCATTTGGGACAGGTTAAGCACAGTTCTGCTCCCCTTTACTCATACAGTAAAGACAACAACACTGATAACAACATTTTGCTACCCCTGCATTCAGTACTAAGGTGATTTGTAACCCAACACTCGCCAAGTTGATCACTTTGAGCAACACGGCTCTATCTGCTGATATCTAGGCAGAGGAGGTATGTTCATGTAAATACAGTTTTTCCCAAACTCTCCTCCTCCCAGCAGCTGTCAGGGGAGAACTCATTCAGACCCTGCTTACAGCTGCCATTTCCTTGTATTTTTAAACAATAAAAAGATGGGTTGGGCAGGAACTTTACAAAAATGAGCTCCATTGTCAGGACTTTGAAACTGCAGAAAACAGATCGACCTTCACCAATGTAAAACCCCTAACCTGGAAATAACAATGGCACAATGCCTTGTGCTGCCCACCGACCAAGTGCTTAGTAGGGAGTTTCTCTTTTCTCAATCTCACTAGAAGGAGAGCGCTGTATACTAACAAAGGGGCTATCAGAACAAAAGTTCTGTCTGTGTATCTTTTTGTAAAATTACACTTGTGTTTCAGCTGGAGCTGCATGTTTGCAGTGGGAATAGAGTTCAGCTTTTTAACAGGGCCCTTGAAGGGCCAAGCTCCTGCATGTTTTGTACCCCTAATCTCTGGCTCCTTGTTTTGAAGGTCAATTTGTCTTAGTCCTTTGGGCAAAGAAACTTAGGTTCTCTCTCTCCACCAGGTCCTAGTCCATAGTCCTGCATGTCTCAACCCCTGAATAGGGGAGGCCTCCCAGCAGAGAGTCTAAATCCCCTGTCCTGGGCTACTTCCTATTCCTGTTCTTCTTGTTTGGAGCCTGGCCCCTCTAGTTCTATTCGCTGGGTGGCTTGCATCCCATAGCGCCTTCTTGTGGATCTTGGGTGGTATCATGCTGCAGTCTCAGGCTCCTTCAGAGGGAGAAGCTGTAAGTTTGGTGACCCAGTTAGCTTCAGGGACCCAGTTACCTCAGTTTCTGGAGGCTCCTAGGTCTCCTCCACAGTCCCCCTTGGCTGGGGAGACAGTGATTACTCCCTGGTGGCTACCCCAGCTGGCAGGCTAGTGAGCCTTCCCCTCAGGTAGGGAGGCGGATAGCTCCTGCCTCTTCGCCAGTCAGCCCTCAACTGAGCCAGGCTCTCTCCTTTTCTCCCCCCAGGCCTGGCATTGGCTACATGTACAGCGGAGTGGAGCTAGCTGGGCCCAAAGGTTCCCTTTAACCCCTGCCGTGCTGGCAGGGTAGTTCCACGGGGGCTTATATAGTCTTTCTCTTGTGGTTGGAAACCACCTTGTCCTCCTGTGTAAAATCCCCTGCACAAGATGGAGTTTGCAGACACCTGGGCAAGTCACATCTATGAATGATTCAGCTTTTTGCAGGCCGACGCCATTGTTTACATGTTAGTTTGAATGTTCCCAGGAAAGCTCAGATGTGGATTGGTGTCTCCCAAAGTCCATTGTCAGTTAAGTGTTTCTTGATTGGGCACTTACTGAGAATAGTCCTTTCTCCAGAAGCCGACCAAATGCTTCACTGAGGCAACTTAGAATCAAATAATTACATAGCCAATATTCATAACTTCGAATACAAAAATGATACACACATTCAGGCAGCATAATCATAACCAGCAAACTACAACCTTCCCCTAGACAATGATCCATTAGGTCACAGTTCATGTCAATAACGTCACAACTGTAATGTGAGTTTGCTTTGTACAGACTGAGTAGAAACAGAATAAAGGACTCAAGATTGGGTGCATTCAGAATTATGCCAGAAATAACCAGTCATCTGTTGACAAACTGCCCTGTGCACTAGATATCACTGAGAACAAACTCATACGGGAGCTGTGATGGTTCTGCACCAAGCGATTTTTGAGAGATGCTGACCTGACAGAACACTAGAAAACTTTCCCAAAAGTGACAGTCGTCTTCTGATATGCAGTGTTGCTGTAGACGTGTTAGTCCCAGGATATTAGAGAGACAAGGTGGGTGAGGTAATATCTTTTATTGGACCAGTTTCTGTTGGAGAGAGAGAAACTTTTGATGTGACAGAGAAGAGCTGTGTGTAAGCTGAGAAGCTTGTCTCTTTCACCAACAGGAGAGGGTCCAATAAAAGCTATTACCTCAGCCATTTTGTCTCTCTCAACCCCTTCTCGTCCAGTTTCACTTTTCGTTTCTGGTTGGATTAATACCAAACTTTGCCAAAACATTCTCCTCTGCCAAGGTCCTTGCCTCAGTCAGTGCACGGGCTGGACGGTGACAAGGGAGTGAAGCAGGGATGCACAGTGACAGAGGCTGTTGTCTGTAGGCCCACAGCCTCATTGGTTGCAGCATTGGCGATCCCTCCATTCCGGGATGATCTCTACCACAGATTTACATCTGGGTCCTTTACTCAGGAGTCCGATCCTGGAATTATAGATCTGCCCACAGTAGGTACAGATGTTTCCTGACGGGTCAGCTGCCTGTTGGGAGAAAGTTCTTTTTCTTTCCTTCCTTCCCTCTCTCTTTTCAACTTTGAGGGCAGGGCACTTCTCCTCAAAGCAGGCCACTGCCTGTTGGAGGATGTGGCATCACTGAGATCGGTTGGTTGCTTGCTCCTCCCAGCTCGTGATGAGTTTTCTTGAGATACGCTTTCAGTGTGTCTTTGTAGGGTTTCCTCTGACTACCACGGGATCTCTGACCATTGGTGAGCTGAGAGCAGAGGGCTTGTTTTGGGAGGAGAGAGTCTGGCATCCGCACACAATGTCCAGCCCAGCGGAGTTGGTGAGTGAGGATCATTGCTTCAATGCTGGTGACATTCGCTTCAATGAGGATGCTGGTGTTAGTGCAGTGATCTTCCCACTTGATGCAAAGGATCTTCCAGAGGCATCGTGGGTGTTACCTCTCCAGACTCTTGAGGTGCTGTCGATAGGTCACCCAGGTTTTGCGTCTATAAAGGAGTGTAGGAATAACAATTGTCTCATAGACCTGGATCTTGGTTTCCTCCCGTAGGTCACGGTCTGCGAAAACGCGCCAGAGCAGTTTCCCAAATGAAGCAGTTGCTCACTGGATCCTGTGCTGGATCTCACTGTCCATTTTTGCATTTTGAGAAAGTTGGCTACCGAGGTAACAGAAGTCCTCAACTCTCTCCAAAGTCTGTCCCTCGATGGTGATTTGTGGTGGCTCATGTGCAAGGCCTTAAGCAGGCTGATGGAGCACTTTAGCTTTCTTGATATGGAGCGAGAGTCATAGGCTTCGGTAAGTTTGTGCAAAAAAATCCAGTGTGGACTGAAAGTTATTCTCAGTGTGCGTGACGATGACACAGTCATCAGCGTTTTGAAGATCAGTCATGCACACCCTGAGGACTTTAGACTTTGAGCAGAAATGTCAAAGATTAATGAACAGCCCATCCATTCTGTATTGAATGTCAACTCCAGTGGGGAGGAGGTCTTTATCAAGGACCAAAATGACTGCTAAATACATGGAGAACAGGGTTGCGGCAATAAAACTTCCTTGCTTAACCACAGTTTTGACGATGAAAGGATCCATCTCCAGGCCAGAGAACGGTGACAGTCATCTCATCATGAAGAAGCCTTAGGCCCTTAATAGATTTTGGAGGGCAGCCAAATCTGGCCAGCACCTTCCACTGGGCTTCATGATTGACAGAATCAAAGGCCTTTGTCAAATCAATGAGAGCCAGGTACAGGTCCTGATTTTACTCCCGAGACTTTTCCTGGATTTGGTGGGCAAGGAAGGTCATATTGGTTGTCCAGCAGGATGGTCTGAAACTGCACTGAGATTCCGGCAATATTTCCTCAGCAAGGGGAAGTAATCGGTTTAAGAGGATATGGGCAAGAATTTTCCCTGCTGCAGATTGCAAGTCAATGCCACGATAATTTCCACACTCCAATTTATCTCCTTTCTTAAAGATTGTAACAATGTTGGCATTTCTCAAGTCTTCCAGAATCTTCTCATTACACCAAATTTGAAGAAAAATGAATCTCCCGACAACATAGTTCTGAGGATCATTGGAGCACCCAAGCCCCTTGACCGCAAGAAGGTGACAGTCCCTGAAGAGGGGCTGCACAGTGGCAAGATGTGTAACCAATAAAATTATGCTGAAATTGTGCTCCTGGCTGCTGTGGGCCAGAGTGACACCAGTCACTAGAACGGAGATGAGGGAGACTGTATCCACCTATTGGGCCCTATTGGGCAGTGTGAGGAGGAAGCTACCTGAACTGAATGCAGACCAGGGTAGCAGGGGAAAGTAGATGAGGATAAGGATGCAGGGGGACTATTCTGAGCCTGGAGGCAGGTGGATGGAGAGAAAGTGGGACTGGGAGAGAAAGCAGGAGATGGGGACTGGCTGGGCAAGGAGCCTGGGACTGGGAGGAGGGGGAAAGAGACTAGGACTGGCTAGGCAGGGCAATTAGGACAGGAAGTGGGTGGGGAGAGACTGTGATGTGCTGAGCAAGGAGCTGGGGGAGACTGGGACTGACTGGGGGAGGAGTCTGGGACTGGGAACCAATGGGGAGGAACTGGAGATGGGTGAGGAAACAAACCAGATGACGAAGCAGGGTGTCAGGGGAGTCTAAGACTAACTGGGTGACGAGACTGGAATAAGCAACCAGAGTGGGCTATGGGAGACTGAGAGCAGACCTCCATGAACATTAACTGCGTGGCAAGCTGGGGTGTAAATCTACCCTGCACTGTCCTGCCATGCATCGAGTGTCCGTGTGGATGGTGTGGCTGCGCACTGAGTCCTTGTCTACACTACAGCTTAAGTTGATGTAAGTTACATCGCTCAGGGGTGTGAAAACAACCCCCCCCCCAACAATGTAACTTACGTCGACTTAAAGCAGTGTCTGCATCGCACTATGTCAGCGGGAGACGCTCTCCCACCAGCAGAGCTTCTGCCTCTCGATGAGGTGGACTAATTGTGTAGACAGAAGAGTGCTTGCCCATCGACGTAATGTGTCTTCACCAGACGCGTTAAATCATCTCCACTGAGTCTGCAGCAGGCTAATGCGGGGTAAATTTACACCCCAGTTTCACACAAGCTAAGTGTGTGTAGAGAGAAACCCTGAGACAGGAAGAGGCATCCAGGGAGGGGAGCTGGGGTTTGGGGCAGACAGGACAACCCAAGGCAGGGATAAGTGTGAGAAACAGATCAGCTGAGGACCCCAGAGGGGAAGGACAGCACAGAGAATAGTGGGAAACTGGGACTAGGCTGGGGAAGCCAGAGGTGAAGTTCAGGCTTGGCTTGTCCAGGAGCCTGGGCCTGGGGATGAGAAGCTTGAGGAGTGGAGACTGGCACTGGGTAGACAAGAAGAACGGGACTGGGACACAGAGCAAAGGATGGAGAAGAGACAGGACCGATACAGGGACTGCTCGGAGGGGATGGGGCAGAAGGGGTTAGGCTTCGGGGAACAGGGGTAGACGGGTCTGTCACTACCAGAACACACACCTCTCCAGAGCCTGGAATGGAACCAGGATCCCTGAGTTTTGCCATTCCCCTGCTGTCAGCAAATATCTGTCAAACCCTTCAACAAAATTTTCTGATCCCGCTCTAGTGCTGGTCCACAAAGAGGATGACAACCTACTACTACTGTCAGTTACGCTGTTAGCTCAAGTGGCATTGGTTTCTGTGGTGGATCTAAAGGTTCCAACCCTGCTGATGACCCATGTGGGTGTCACAGGGTTGCCATCTTTTTCATGGCTGGTAACCAGATCCTTGAGGCTCTACCCCCTGCCCTACCTCTTCCTCCCAAGGCAACGCCCTCTTCCCCCAAGGTCCCGCTCCTGCTCCACCTCTTTCCTCAAGGCCCCGCCCCTTCTCTGCCTCTTCCCCTCAAGGCTCTGCCCTCATCGCTCACTCCCCCTCTCCCCTCGTCACTCGCTGGATCGTCTCAAGCAGCCAGCCTGCAGGTACGAAGCCGCCCTGGCTGAGCAGGGGCTGGCACAGATTAATGACCCGGTTCCCCCCCCCACCCCCCCACCTGGAAACCAGATTTTTGGTTCAGGTGTCATTTAGGTCCCTTTTCGACTGGACTTTCCAGTAGAAAACCAGGCACCTGGCAACCCTAAATGACACCAGGACACAGAAGGTAAAAAACGGACTGTCCGGGTAAAACTGAGACGGGTGGCATCCGGAAGGTGGCAGCATGATTCCGCATCTTGGAACTTCTGTTTTTTCATTTTGCTTTTTTAAAAACCTAGGAAGTTATCCACAAAACATTACTTTTAAGGAACGTTAAGTTTGCAAAGTTGAGCTGTAAAAAATAACGAAATGGCAGAATTAAAGTTGTCTTTGTAACTTTATTTTGGCCCACTTGTACATCTGCGTTAAGATACCGTCTTTAATTACAGGATAAGAAGCTATTTTCTCCATGAGACCCCTGCCTCATTCAGTGCACAGGACAGACAGCATGGGCATAGTTTGGGAGGGTGCAGGGGGGCATTGGCAGAGGAAAGGCATGGGGGGGACATGTGGGGTCGGTGCAGGGAACGGGGGTGGGAGGGGTGGAGCCACTTCTCCTGAGGCGGAGAGTAGCTGCTCCGGGTTGTCGCTCTGCAGCTGTGCATGGCTGCCTGGCTCCTAGTGCCCGTCTGTTTCCTGTAAAGCGGTGAGTGCCTGCAGCCGGGCAGAGGACACTGGGAAAGGGGGAGGGGCACGGGGCAGCGGGCAGGGGAAGGGGGTGGGATGGGAAGAGAAGGAGAGAGAGGTATGGGAGCGGGGAGCGGGAGTGTGTGTGTGTGTGTGTGTGTGTCTGTGTGTCTGTGTCTGTGTGCTCTCTGTCCCCCCCAGATATAGCAGTCAAACTACGCCTGTGCTAGACAGGGCTCTGAATCAGGGTTGGTTGTGGCGTGAAGGAGGCTGGTCTGTGTAGGACCCTGCCTCATTGGTTGCAGAAACTGCAAAGTGTGCTGTGTGTGAGGCAGGGGATTGCAGAAAGAGAAAGGAGGGTCTCTTGTTAAGGCAGCTGAATCCTGCCCTGGGGAACGGGATTCTCTCCCTGCCTCTGCCACAGAGATCCTATGTGATGCTTGGCAATCTTCTGAAACCAAATATTTCACAGGTGGTCATTAATTGTGTGTTCCTCATTTTATGGGTGGCCCCCTTGTAACCGTGGGGGTCTGGTTGCAGAAGTGCTGAGCATAGGCTGCTGTAAACTGAAGTCAGTAGGTCAGGGGTGAGCAAACTATGGCCCATGGGCCTGATCCAGACCCTCAGGGCTTTGGATCCGGCCCGTGGGATTGCCCCCCATGGTGCCACAGGCCCCGCAGAAGCAGCCAGCACCACATCCCTGGGACCCCGGGTGGTGGGGGGGGGCGGGGCAGAGGGCTCTGTGCGTTGCCCTTGCCTCCAGGCACCGCTCTCCGCCGCTCCCATTGGCCAGGAACGGGGAACCGCAGCCAATGGGAGCTTCGGGGGAGGTACCTGGGGGCGTGGCAAGGGCAGCGCAGGGAGCCCTGTGCACCCCCTCCCCCAGGGGCCGTGCAGGGATGTGGTTCCGGCCGCTTCCCAGAGCGGTGCGGCATGGGGCCAGGGCAGGCAGGCAGGGAGCCTTCCCTGGCCCCGGTGCGTGCCGCTGCCACCCCGGAGCTGCTTTAGGTAAGCGGCGCCAGGCCGAAGCCCGATCCCCTCCTGCACCCCGCCCCCGAACTCCCTGCCTGCACCTCGCACCCCTCCTGCACCCCAACCCCTTCCCTGAGCCCCCTCATACACCCGCACCCCTCCTCTGCCCCAATCCCTTGCCCTGAGCCCTTTCCTGCACACGCACCCCCTCCCACACCCCATACTCCCTCCCGTACCCCAACCCCCTGCCCCAGCCCTGCATACAATTTCCCCACCCAGAGGTGGCCCTCGGCCCAAAAAGTTTGCCCACCCCTGCAGTAGGTCTTCTGCTCTGAACATACTAAGTGCTGTATAATGCTAAGGAATCTTAAAAATCAGGACCTGGGTGTCTCAAGTTGGGCACCCAAAATCAGTCGACACTTTTGATCATTTTGGCCAGTGTCTCTGGGCTTCAGTTCCCCCTATGTAAAATAGAGATAACAACACTTCCCTGCCTCCCAGGGGTATTGTGAAGAGACATTCTTTAATGTTTGTGAAGCACTCAGCTACCATAGGAATGAGCACCATAGAAAAGCCCATGAGGAAATGAACAATTCTATTTTGGGAGTTCAGTTTGGATGATGTGCAGTACGTAAGGGCTGGGGCCAAACATTGCACAATGAGTATAAAAAGAACGATTGACCATCCACCCATTCAGTCAGCACCACGTGTCCTGTGCACTGAGTGAGGCAGGGGTCCTGGGGCAAAAATATCATTTGATGGTGTAATTAAAGACTGTATCACAATGGAAATACAAAAGGGACTAATTAAGGTTACAGAGGACAACACGAGTCTGGAATTCTGAATGTTTGAGTGCTTGACTTTACAAATTTAACCTCCTTTTAGAAACGTAGCTTTATAGATTTTAAGGGCAGAAGGAAGCATTAGATCATATAGTCTGGCCTCCTGGGTAACAGGCTTCAGAATTTAATCCAGTTACTCCTTAACCAATTTTAAGGAGTAACCAGTTACTCCTTAAAAATCCAATAATTTTTGTTTGGCTAAAGTACATCTTCCAGAAAGGCATCCAATCTTCATCTAAATACTTCAGGAGGTGAATAATCTTCTGCTTCCCTTTTTAGTTTGTTCCAGTGGTTAATCGTCCTCGCTATGGAAAATGTATGGCTTACTTCTAATATGAATTTCTCTGGCTTTAACTTCCAGCCATTTGTTCTTGTTTTGCCTTCCTCCACTAGAATAAGGAGGCCTCTACATACCAGTGTTTTGTCCCTGTGCAAGTACTTCTACACTAAAGTACTTATACAGTATAATCACATCATCTCTTGGTCTTCTTTATTAAAAATAAACAGACGGAGCTCCTGGAATCTCTCACTACAAGGCATATTTTCAAGTCCTTAAATCATTTTTGTGGCTCTTCTCTGCACCCTTTCCATTTTTTTTTTAATATCCTTCTTAAAATGTGGACAACACACTGGATGCGGTATCGGTCTCACCATACTGTATACAGAGGTAAAATCATGTCCCTGGTCAGAAATTATCCAACAAAATGGAGCTTCACTGGAAAATGCTGGTTTGTTGAACTGGACATTTCCCATGAAAGTGAGTCGGGTGCAAGGAACTTTCTCTAGACCACAGGCAGGGTTGTGGCAGAAACCTACATGGTTAAGTGCCAGCTGGCTTGGGGGGCTCCAGCCAGCCCTGCCATGCAGACTGCCTTGGGGCCAGGTACCCCAGTCTTCTCAGGTCAGCTGCTCTGGGATAGCTGCACCCTGTAGACTTCCCCAGGACCAGAGACCCTGGTTTTCTATAGTCTGCAGCTCCAGGGAAACACTGCCATGGAGAAGGGAGTCCCAGCTTTAACCAGGGCTCAGCTCCCAGCTCCACAGCAGGGAATTTAGAAATCCTGGGTGGGATCCTGATTCCCAAGGTCTGCGGCTCTGCGGCAGCCCTGTTTTGCAGACTGCCCCAGACCGGGGACCCCAGAGCTTCGGTACTCCCAGGCCAGCTGGCTATTTGGGACCCCAGCTGGCCCAGGAGTCTGGAAGCCCAGGGGTTCCCAGCCCAAGGCAGTCTGCATAGTGAGGCTGCCCAAGAGCCACAGATCCTGGGATCCCCAACAGCAGCTGAGAGAAATTGACATTTTTTGTTTTTCTCTTAGCACTGGAGGTGAAACTGACAAGAATGTCAGTGTCACTCAGAATCTGCTGGTTTCCCTGGGAGCAAATTTCATGTCAGACACACCGTGTGTTGGTCTTTCCAGAACAAATTTGAGGGGATTTCTGGTTCACAGGAAGTTTTGAACTAGCAAAATTTCCTGTGAGCTGGAAATCCTGCGTTTCAGCCAGCTCTTCTCACTGCTCCCCTGTTTAAACCGCCAAGGATCACCTTAGCCTTTTCACAGCATCACCCTGGAAGCGCTAGTCCCGTTGCTTGTCCACTATGACCCTGCATAGACCATGGGAAATATCTGTATTGTTATGTATATTATGTGTACTTCTGTTTCTTTTATTGCTGTTTTGCCATTTTTTACCAGGTTCAAAGAGTAACTCCTGCTGGAGCTCCCCACATGTCCCAGCAAGGCAGACAATGGCTACAGAGAACCCAGTCACTGGTGCTTAACTGACAATACGGGTGTCAAGGCCTTTGAACTTTTGCCTCTGACCAAGCCAGGCACCCCTCCCCCCCTAGCTTGGGATTGGGGAGGGGCCCTTCAAGTGGGAAAATTAAACGAAGAGCTTGGGAACTATGAAAAGGGGATCCCTGATGAACAAAGAGGGAGAGGCAGGGTCTGCAGGGAAGGAGATTGAAACCCAGTCCCCACAAGCAGGGGTACCTGGCCCTGATAGGTTGGGCCAGCCCAGGTTTTGAGGGAAATGCTGAGGATTAGGTAAGACATATGCCCGTTGGCCTTTAGTTGCCTTAACACTTTTCTCTCTGGTCACTGTGTTCCTATGGATACATAAATAATATCACTCTCCTGGGCCTGGTACTATTCAATATTTTCATTAGTGATTTGGATGATGGAGTAGAGAATAAACTGATAAAATGTGTGGATGACACAAACCTGGGAGGGGTCACAAGCTCTTTAGTGAGAGTATTAGAATTCATAATGACCTTGATACATTGGAGAATTGGTTTGAAATCAGTAAATTAAAATTCAGTAAAGACAAGTACAAAGTACTAGTCTTAGGAAGGAAAAATGAAATGCAAACAATCCAAAATGGGGAATAACTGACTAGGCAGCACTACTGCAGAAAATGTTCTGGGGTTATATTGGATCACAGACTGAAATGGGTGATGCTGTTTTGAAAACAGGAAATGTTATTCTGGATTTTATAAACAGAATTGTCATATGTACGACAGAGGAGGTAATTGTCCTGCTGTACTCAGCACTAGTGAGGCCTCAGCTGGAGCAGTGTGTCCAGTTTTGGGCTTTCTCTCTACAATGGGGAGGTAGGACAAGAAGTAATCCATTTAGATTGCAGCAAGGGAGAGTCAGGTCAGATATTAGGAAAAACTTTCTAACTATAAGGATAGTTAAGTACTGGAACAAGGTACCAAGGGAGGTTGTGGAGTCCCCGTTGTGACGTTGCACTCCATATGTTTTATGGAAATATGCTTATGAGTGTGAATATGATGTAACTGGAATATGCTTTATACAAAAGGTCTCATGTAAGGTATCAAAACAGAAGTTATAACCTACTGAATATATTCCTCCTATTTGTATGTATGTGTCATTCTTGTATCTGAAGCTAGAAATATGAAGTATGACTCTGAGGTCAGATTGTAATTATGCAAAGTGTGGGCAATTAATGGTGGTTTAGAATCTTGATGGCTCCCATTGACTACGACAATTGGTTGTAGATGGTTTATTTACCTGCAAGCCTTCCTGTGTACGTGTGGGCCAGCCTGTGGGTAATGAACAATGAGGTCTCACAGGACATCCATCTTAAATCCATCTTAAATCTGGTACTTTTCCATTTAGAAGGAGGGGTAGGAACAAAAGATTCCTACCTTGTGCCAAAGCTATAAAAAGAGGTGGAGCAGGACAGACGGGGCTGTCAGTCATGAGAAAGCCCCTGTTTTCCACCTCAGATGTCTGGTGGAACTAATAAGGACTGTACCAGGGGACAGGATTGGGCCCAGACTAGAAAGGAGTCTAGCCTGGGAAAGAAGCTTATTGGAACATCTCTGAGGGTGAGATTTTACCTGTAATCAGTTTCTGAATGTATTAGGCTTAGACTTGCGTGTTTTTTATTTATTTTGCTGGATGACTTACTTTGTTCTGTCTGTTATTACTTGAAACCACTTAAATCCTACTTTTTATTCTTAATAAAATCACTTTTGTTTATTAATAAACCCAGAGTAAGTAATTAATACCTGGGGGAGCAAGCAGCTGTGCATATGTCATAAATATAAAGGGAAGGGTAAACCCCTTTGAAATCCCTCCTGGCCAGGGGAAAGCTCCTCTCACCTGTAAAGGGTTAAGAAGCTAAAGGTAACCTCGCTGGCACCTGACCAAAATGACCAATGAGGAGACAAGATACTTTCAAAAGCTGGGAGGAGGGAGAGAAACAAAGGGTCTGTGTGTCTGTCTATATGCTGGTTTCTGCCGGGGATAGACAAGGAATGGGGTCTTAGAACTTTTAGTAAGTAATCTAGCTAGGTATGTGTTAGATTATGATTTCTTTAAATGGCTGAGAAAAGAATTGTGCTGAATAGAATAACTATTTCTGTCTGTGTATCTTTTTTGTAACTTAAGGTTTTGCCTAGAGGGGTTCTCTATGTTTTTGAATCTAATTACCCTGTAAGATATCTACCATCCTGATTTTACAGGGGGGATTTCTTCATTTCTATTTACTTCTATTTTTATTAAAAGTCTTCGTGTAAGAAACTGAATGCTTTTTCATTGTTCTAAGATCCAAGGGTTTGGGTCTGTGGTCACCTATGCAAATTGGTGAGGCTTTTTATCCAACATTTCCCAGGAAAGGGGGGGTGCAAGTGTTGGGAGGATTGTTCATTGTTCTTAAGATCCAAGGGTCTGGGTCTGTATTCACCTATGCAAATTGGTGAGGCTTTTTACCAAACCTTGTCCAGGAAGTGGGGTACAAGGTTTTGGGAAGTATTTTTGGGGGAAAGACGCGTCCAAACAGCTCTTCCCCAGTAACCAGTTTTAGTTTGGTGGTGGTAGCGGCCAGTCCAAGGACAACGGGTGGAATATTTTGTACCTTGGGGAAGTTTTGAGCTAAGCTGGTAAAGATAAGCTTAGGAGGTTTTTCATGCAGGTCCCCACATCTGTACCCTAGAGTTCAGAGTGGGGGAGGAACCTTGACAGCATATCTCTCTGTCAGTGGACAATTTATGAGTTTACCCTATATAGGCTTTATACAGAGTAAAAGGGATTTATTTGGGATTTGGATCCCATTGGGAACTGGGTGTCTGGATGCTGGAGATAGGTGACCTGCTGAGCAGTTTTTGGTTGAAGTCTGCAGCTTTTGGGGTGTGGACCAGATCTGGGTGTGTGTTGCAGCAGACTAGCATGTCTGGCTCAACAAGGCAGGGTTTTGGAGTCCCAAGCTGGCAGGGAAAACGGGCTCAGAGGTAATTTCAAAACATGAGGTGACAGTCCCAAGGGGGTGTCTGTAACCGAACCCGTCACACACGTCATTGGTGACTTTTAAGAATAAGTTAGACAAACATCTATCAGGGATGGACTAGGTATACTTAAACCTCTCTTGGTGTGGGGGGATAGACTAGATGACTTCATGAGGTTCCTTCCAGTCCTACATTTCTATTTATTCCAAGATTTCATAAGCTATTCAGGCCTGCTGATTTTTTAAAAAAGTTTATCCCTACTAGATACTGTTTAACATCCTCCTTAGTTACCAACAGACTGCAGAGAGGTTCACCCTCTTCACATAGTATGAATACACTTCTTGCTTCTATCCCAAACCAGAAATGTTTATTGAACACTTCTGCCTTATTTGCATCATTATAAACTATTTTACCATCTCCATTTGTAATGGGCTACACCTTTGTTAGGATTTGTTTGTTTGTTTGTCTTTACTCCTAATATACTGAAAAAAATGGTCATTATTGTTCCTAGCCCTGCCAACTATGGAGTTTTCCCTGATAGCTTTAGCTTCCCTTATCGATTTTCTACATCTCAGAACTTCCAGTGTATATCGATTGCTATTAAGTTCCCCTCTTTCCATTTGTTGTACATTGCTTTTTAAAAAAATGTCTAATTGCTGCCTGCACTGTCCCACTGCACCAGGATGGGCTTTTGGCCAAAGTTCTAAGGCAGTGGAACACCTAACTCCCTAAGGCTCCTTTGTAATTTTCATCCTTCATTGGCTTTCTAGGACACATTGAGCTCCAGCTGGTTGGAGAGGATAGTGCCTGCTCAGGACGTGTGGAAGTAAGACATGGAGACACTTGGGCTACAATCTGTGATGCACACTTTGATCTCAAAGCTGCCAGTGTTATCTGTAATGGACTAGAGTGTGGAACAGCTCTATCTATCCCAGGAGGAGCTCATTTCAGAGAAGGACATGGACCAATCTGGACTGAGGAATTCCAGTGTGTAGGGAATGAGTCACACATCATGTACTGTCCCAGGATATCACACGGGAGTCAGACGTGTTCACATGCAAATGATGCAAGTGTCATATGCTCACGTAAGAATTTGGCACAATGTCTCTAAAATCCCAGTCGTGTGTATTCTAGAGTAGAATGCAGCAAAAAAAATGATCTCACTCTGTAGGGAGCTGAGATAACAAAGCTGCTACCAGCTTCCAGTAAAACCTAAACAACTCGATATAATGGGAATGGGTTCAATCCTCCCAACTTTCCTTTCCTTTATTATTTAATATAAAATATCTTAAATGCTCCCTCTCTAAACCCCTTCTCCCTTCTCCCCGGGGCACACAGGGTTCCGTCTGGTGAACGGCAGCACAGCGTGCTCAGGAAGGGTGGAGATCCAGGTTCTTGGTGCCTGGGGAACCCTCTGTGACTCACGCTGGGATTTACCAGACGCCAACGTTCTCTGTCGTCAGCTCGACTGCGGATTCGCTGTATCAGCCCCAGGAGGAGGGTATTTTGGGAAGGGAACTGGCTCTGTCTGGACAGACACATTTCACTGCAAAGGGACTGAAACCCATTTGCGCCATTGCCCTGTTACTGCCCTGGGGGCCTCTCAGTGCTCACACGACAATGATGCCAGTGTGATTTGCTCAGGTAAGTGCAAGAGAGATGCTGGATTAAGGACACCTGCCCCTCAGTGTGTGATGCTGCCCCAGAGTACTTACAATGATTAAAGCCAAAATTCCCAACTCGCTACTTATTTGCGGTGATTGAGCAGCAACCTGAGACCCTCAGGGCCTGATTCTCCAGAGTACTCACCATTTCTGCAGAGCTTTATGTGTTCAAAGTACTCTCCAGACACTAATAAACCCTCACCAAACTCCAGGGAAGTAGGTGGGTAAGTATTATTATTATCTCCTGTGACAGGTTGGATCACAGAAACCCCTTGGGGGCTGCCACCTGATGTGCCAAGACTACTTCTGCCCCTGCTTTCCCTGCCAGCTTAGGACTCCAGCACCCTGTCTAGCTGAGCCAGACATGCCAGTCTGCTCCAGCACAGACCCAGGGTCTGAAGCACGTGCCCCAAAGTTGCAGACTTAACTGAAAGCAATTAAGAAGTGTTCCCGTCTTTAACACTCAGATGCCCAACTCCCGATGGGGTCCAAACCACAAATAAATCCGTTTTACCTTGTATAAAGCTTATACAGGATAAACTCATAAATTGTCCACCCTCTATAACACTCGGAGAAAGATATACACAGCGGTTTAACCCCCCTCCCCGGTATTAATACATACTCTGGGTTAATTAATAAGTAAAACGTGATTTTATTAAATACAGAAAGTAGGATTTAAGTGGTTCCAAGTAGTATCAGACAGAGCAAAGTGAATTACCAAGTAAAATACAATAAAACACGCAAATCTAAGCCGAATACAGTAATAAAACTGAATCCAGATAAAATCTCACCCTCAGAGATGTTTCAATAAGTTTCTTTCACAGACTGGATGCCTACCTAGTCTGGGCACAATCCTTTCCCTGGTACAGCTCTTGTTCCAGCTCAGGTGGGAGCTAGGGGATTTCTCATGATGGCTGCCCACTTTGTTCTGTTCCACTCACTTATATATCTTTTGCATAAGGCGGGAATCCTTTGTCCCTCTCTGGGTTCCCATCCCTCCTTTTCAATGGAAAAACATCAGGTTAAAGATGGATTCGAGTTCAGGTGACATGATCACATGTCACTGTAAGACTTCATTACCCACTTGCCAGCATACAGGAAGCATATTTCAGTTACATTATATTCACACTCATCAGCATACTTTCATAAAATCCTACAGAGTGCAATGTCACAGCTCTATTTTACAGACGGTGAAACTGAGAGAGAAAAGCAAAGTGACCTGCCCAAGGCCACCCAGTGAGTCAGCAGCGGAGTCAGGGGTCATACAAGCAACAGTCTGATGCTGCACAACCCCGATTTATCCATCCTGGGCACTGAAAGTGGCCAGGGCCCTGTGGGAAAATAATTCACTAGAAAATTAATTTAAATGGCCAGCCAATCTGGTTCCCTTGTGCCTAAATGGAGCCCATCTTATGGGTCTATAGATCCATAGAGTTTTAAGACCCAAAAAGGCCATTATGATCATCTGCTTCTCCCCTCACCACAAGGACCCCTCCTGCTTAATGAAGTTTCAGCTCCCCTCTCTGCCACATCTTCAGATCCATGTGCAGAGTCTCCATAGGGCTTCTTGCCTGGCTGGAACTGGGATCCTTACAGAGAAACCTACTGCAGAAGCCCTGGATTTCAACCTTCTTCCTAATAATGGACACGTAGCTTCCAGGACTGCCCCCCACAGAGCCCAGAGTCACTGGTGCCGTTACACACCATGACTAAGCCTATGTGGCCCTGCCCAGAACTCTCAACAGACATCTAATCTCCTCTTTACAACTGATAACTTTGTACCCTGGGGGCAAAAAACCTCGCAGTTCTCCTGCTTCTCACAGAGGCTGCTACCGGCATTCCTCACTGAATTGCCTGCAGCCCTGCCCTGCCTCTCCTAACTAGCTACTCAGCCCAGACCCTGGTTCTCGGAGGGAACTCCTCAGCACATGAAGATGCTGATTTCTCCCTACAATTGCTGGAAGGAGAATCCCTTCTAAGGAAAAACACCTGGTCCCTTCCATACGAGCTCCATCTGCCATGATCCCATCCGGCCTTCCTGCGGAGCTGTGGTACCCAGTTATATCCATGAGCCTCCTCGGAAAGCCCCAGAGCTACTCTCTGCCCTCACACTACACTAGTGGCATACCTAGGACAGGAAACTTGGGTGGGCCTCAGCTTTCAGGGGTGGGCAGTGACGGGAGGAGCAGAGGGAGGGGTGCAGGAGGAATCCGGTGCCCTGGGAAGGGGGCAGGAGGGAGGGGGGCTCCAAAGCTGAGGCTGCTCAGGGCACACAGGCTGCGGGGCGTGCCTAGGGTAACCAGATAGGAAATGTGAAAAATTGGACAAGTGGTGGGAGGTAATTGGCCCCTATATAAGAAAAAGACCCAAATATCAGGACTGTCCCTATAAAATCGGGACATCTGGTCACCTAGGCGTGCCTTTTGGGCAAAGTGGGGTCCCACTAGGGCTCAAGCTCTGCTCACCCTTCCCAACCCTGGCTCAGTGTCCGTCAGCCCAGCCACGTCCCTTTCCTGCCGGTGCTGGGAGCTGCTGCCCCAGTCTCTGGCCCCAGCACTAGTCCCTCCCAGACCTGCCCTCAGGAGGCACACCCACCGCAGGGCTAGTGCTTGGGTCAGAGACCAGGGAAGCAGCGCATGGCGCTGGCAGGAGAAAGATGTGGCCAGGCTGACGGACACCGAGCTGGGGTTGGGAGTCCCAGCCTGTGGATTCGGGGGGCTCCGGCCCTGATTTGGGTGGGCCTGGATGATCACGGGGTGGGCCACAGCCCACCCGTGGCTACACCCCTGCACTACACTAGCTGCATGCAGGCATTCTCCTGGTTCAGTCTTTGGGCGAACTCCTGGCTCCGTTGAAGTCAATGGAGGTTTTACCATTGCCTTCAGTGGGGCCAGGATTTCACTCTTAGCCTTGAAATGTTATTTGGCTACCAAGATCCTTGAGCTGGTTGGATCCAGTGCGCACACACTGCACCCGTCAGGTTGCCATACTAGTACATACTGTACCCGACACAGCCAGTGGGTGTGCCCTGCACTGACTCTGCTGTTGTCTTTTAACATGGTCAGTCTCTCCTGGCTGCACCTGGGTCTGAACTCGGGGAGTAATTCCTAACTTACCACCTTGCTGTAGGACTCACTGATTCTGAGACACACGGAAAGACTGAGATTCACATCCCAAGGGAGTCACAATATTCACCAACAAAGCACGTCCCCTTCCCCGCCCCACACACAACCTGCTTCTTGTGCTATGAATTGATCAGCAGGAATCTCATGTTGGACTCAGAGATGACACCACATTTCAGGGGACAGCTCCAGTTAGAACCACCAGTGCCGGGAACTATCTAACACTAGGAGCTCCTGCACTGGATCTACGTGAACCAAGAAAGTTGCCACTTGCTGAGCAAAGATCAGAGGAAGCTAAGGGAATTTACCAATAATAACCTGTTCCTGACCACCGTGAATCCTGCTCTTCCATTGGTCAAACTCCCTCAAGGCAAACTTGGCTAAATCATTCACGACCCACCTGCTAAGTGCTTGTGCAGGCACCGTTCACTGGCTTCCAGGTATTTAAGCCTGGATAAAGTGACTACAAACCTCAGCAGCCATTCCACCACCACACACAGAGACTATTTTCCCAATCAGTAATCAGCAGGAATTCCCTCGCTCACTCATTTAGAGAGTCCGTTGGCAAGCCCTTGTGTCAAGCTCAGAGTTTTAAAATCCTTGCAGCACCTTCCACTTTTAGATTCACAGGAATAAGTGTCTTATAACAGAGGTTGTTCCCTTCAACACTGTGACACACTCTGATGACTGGCTTTTACCTTCTTATTGAGAAATAGTCCACAATTTCATGTGCAGTATTTCTAGTGTATAAGAGAGAGTGTTATTCAGTGTATTTCCCATCTCTCCTGAGCCCAGGTCACTCTGAATCACTCAGACTGCTGAATGGAGAGAGCCGGTGTGATGGGAGAGTGGAGATTTCCCTCCGTGGTGTGTGGGGCAGAGTGCTGGATGACAAGTGGGACATGAACGATGCCAGCGTGGTGTGCAGGGAGCTCCAGTGTGGAGTCGCTGAGAAAGCTTTTAACCCCCCAAAGACTGAGAATGGAACGGGCCCTGTGGGGCTCAGAAGGGTCCAGTGTGCAGGAAATGAGACTCGTCTGACTCTCTGTGACATCTCCACGTCTGAGACAGCCCAGGCAGGAATTGCTGAGGATGTCGGTGTCCTTTGCTCAGGTGATTCATTTCCAAATCTCACAAACATTTTCTGTTCAGTAGGAAAATACATATTAACAGCTGGGATCTATCCCTGCAGGGAGCCGGCAGATCAGACTGGTGAATGGGACAGGTCGCTGTGCCGGAAGAGTGGAGATTTATTACAATGGCAGCTGGGGGACAGTCTGTGATGATTCCTGGGATCTGTCAGACTCCGATGTCGTTTGCAAACAACTGGGATGTGGACGCGCCATCAGTGCAACTGTCTCTGCTCGTTATGGGCAAGGATCCGGGCAGATCTGGCTGGACGATGTGAACTGCTCTGGGAAGGAATCCGATCTCTGGGCGTGTCCTTCCAGGGGCTGGGGCCAGCACAACTGCAGGCACAAAGAGGACGCGGGAGTTCTCTGCTCAGGTCTGTTCTGGGAATGCTTACGTGAGCCTGGTGACCAGGGGATTAAATGGAGGGGGCAGATGTTTAAGGAGATTGCTGAGAATGACACTCTCATTGACTGTCTCTGCCTCCCTTTCCCTTGTGTAACTACCTACCAGGGTCACCATTAGAAAGTCCTCAACTCCCACCCAGAGGCGTTGGAGATATTGCAAGATTTCCCTTAGAATGCTAGAAGGCTGCATCTCAGGTATCTAAAGGAGATTATATAATGGAAAGCAGTGACTGAAAAGGATGTAGGGTCCTAGTGGAGAAATAACTGAACATGAGCTCCCAGTGCCATGTGTGGCAAAACGGGCTAATGTGAACCTTGGATGTATAAACAGGGGAATAGTGAGTAGGAGTGGGGACTAAATTTTACTGCTGTACATGATGCTGGTGAGACAGATACTGGAATACTTTGTGTCCAGTTCTTATGTCCACAAAAATTGGAGCAGAGAAGAGCCACAAAAGTGATCTCATGAATAAAAGCCTTACAGTGAGAGATTTCAGCTGCTGAATCTGTTTAGCTTATGAAAACGACCAAGAGGTAACTTGATTACATGGCATAAGTCTCTTCACAAGGAGAACATACCACTTCCTAAAGGGCTCTTTAATCTAATGCAGAAAGGCAGAACAGGAGTCGATGGCTAGAAGCTGAAAGCAGACAAATTCAGATAACGAATAAGGCCCAGGTTTTTAACAGGGAGGGTGATTAACCATCGGAACAAACTACCAGGGAAATGGTGCATTCTACATCTCTTGAAGTCTTCCTGTCTAGACTGGATGCCTTTCTGGAAGCTATGCTTACGTCAAACTCAAGTTATTAGGCTCTATGCAGCTGTTTTACAGAAGGTCAGACTATTTGATCTCATGATCCCTGTCACACTGTCTGGAGAGGCTCACGGCACTGAGTGCCCACCTCAGGGCAGATGGTGAGAAACAAGGCAATACCCCAAACTGCTGGTGTGTTCTATAAGTAGATTTCACCAAGCCAGCAACAGATGTGAACTCCTGGACCAATGTTCCCTCTACTTTTTACATCCATATGTGGAATGAATTTTGTTCTGTGCACCAGTCTAGAGGTGATGTGTGGTGGGGTTGGGGCTGAGGGGTTCAGAATGTGGGAGGCAGCTCAGGGCCGGGGCAGAGGGTGGCTATGCACGGGGTGAAGGCTCTGGCTGGGGGTACGAGCTCTGGGGTGGGGCCAGGGATGAGGGGTTTGTAGTTCTGGCTGCCCTGGGGCTGTGGCAGGAAGAGAGGACTCCCCCAAGGCCTCTCTTGCTGCAGCAGCCTGGAGCTGGGGGAGAGGCACCTCTCCCCACTGCGGCAGCTCCAGGGCTGGGGAAGAGGTGCCTCTCCAGTCTAGGCCCCTGTGGCTGCGTGCCTACGTGGCCTTTGATAGCCTTCTGTGCGTCCATATGGCCACGCAGCTCAGAGGGAACTTACTCCTGGATCACTGTATCTATCTTACCATGGAGTCACAGACCGTCCCCTTTGACTCTCCAGTCTATTGTCACCCAAACAAACTGGACTTAGGGATAAGTGGTCACTTACACCGAAAATCACATCACATTCAGGTTTCTTCCAATCCCAAGAGACCAGCCACCTACTCAGATCACTTGGTACCCTGGATCTTACACCAAAGACAATGCCTGTAGCCAATCCTGTAATAAAGTATATACAGGTTTATTCACGAGGAAAAAGAAATAAAAGGGTTGTTTACACGGTTAAAGCAAGCAATCACCTACACACAAATGAGTTACCATTTATATCCTCGGAGTGACAGAGTTGTAGTGATCTGTCAAGTCCAAATGTCCTTCAGCGCTGACCCAGGGGTAACCCCTTGGGGTCTCGGGCTTCAGTTTGGATTCTTTAGCCCTGTCACAGTTCAAACAGCCAAAAAGATGAAAACTCTTCCCATCTATTATTTTTATTTCCTCTTCCAGCCTTCAAAGCAATGGGATAAGACCTTCTGCATGTACTACATGCAGGGGATGGGCGGCGGGGATCATTCTCGTGCCTGAGTTCACAAGTTCAGAGCAAACATTTTCAGTTATAAAGCAAAACTTACATATGTTCTTGTAGCATGGACCACAAACATTACAAGTGAGATTAATGCCCACAGCAACTAACCAGCATTTCATAAAGTCTAAACACTCAATACATTCTTCCAAGACTAATACCTGTTTTCAGCAAAACTACCATACATGTGACCCTGCCTGGTCTCCAGCTATGAGATTGTAAGTTTTCAGCCAAGGCCTGCAGCCTGGGCAAGAGCTGGCATCTGGACTGCCAATGTCACAATCCTTCCCAGCCTTTATCTATTACAATCTGTATATAGCTGCTGGTAAATGGTGGCCTTCCAGAGATGCCCACTGTATTTCTAAGGGGCCTGTAGTGTCTAAAAGACTCTCTTACTCTTGGAGTGGTTCTCTAGCCATTGCTCCTGCAGAATGATGCACAGGATCGTTAGCAATCGCTGGGATTTCACTCTTCACACCCCAGTTCATTTCAGAATCAAATGATTTAAATTCCCCTTTTCTGCATTTCCTTCTAGAGTTCACAGATCTGAGGCTGGTGAGCAACAGTGACTGTGCTGGGCGGCTGGAGGTTTTCTACAACGGGACGTGGGGCAGCGTTTGCTCCAATGCGATGTCTGGAGTCACCCCAGCAATTGTCTGCAAACAGCTGAACTGTGGGGACGGAGGGCAGATTGCAAGTGACTTTGAATATGGAGCAGGTTCTGGTCCCACGTGGCTGGACCACGTTGCATGCAGTGAGCAGCACAGCTCCCTCTGGCAGTGCCTGTCAGAGCCCTGGGATCCCAGGTCATGTGATAACCGAGCAGAAGAGACCCATATTTCTTGCACTGGTAATTCTGAAACTACCTGCATGCGTGTATGCAAACCCACATGTAAACGATGAGTTTAATTAATTGAAAGGTTAGGATAGAACTTTTGTTGTTGTTCACATCTCAGTGTAGGCAGATTTAAATTCTCAACACAAGATACAAACATATTTTCATGATGTTTTATAGGAACAAGCATTTGTCTGATTAACAACAAACATGGAAGTTAATCAATTAATTTTAAAAGAGACCGGTGTTAGACACTGCGATAAGGTAGTCTGAGAGCCAAGAAAAGCCTCTCCCTAGAGACCGTCATGAGGCAGCTCTGTGGTTATTAATACTTTTGGGATGAACAATCAGAGCTGGGCCCAGGCTGTGCAGTTTGGGTCAGAACTGGAATCCCCCACAAGTCTGGGTGCATGTCGGCCTGTGTGTCTGAGTAACAGCTGAATAGCAAATTAATTAGGTATTAAATGACCCAGAGTTCACATTTCAGTTCCCACAGTGCTGAAATTAGGGGGTTAAAATACAGATAAATTCTACTCCCACATCACACACACAACCCAGTGCATTCACCTCAGCTTTTTCTCTCCATAGGGAAAAAACCAAAACCAACTCAGACCCTGTTTGCCGAATGCCCGAACTCTCCCAGCTGCACAGGTATCTCTGTTTCTCACTGTCTCCCTCTTGGTCCCTAAGTTGTCCCAGTAACATGTGAGGTTTCTGCATTTCTAGACCAAGACAAGTTACGCGTCGTGGGAGGAGAGGACAGATGCTCGGGGAGAGTGGAGGTTTGGTACCGTGGCTCCTGGGGAACAGTTTGTGATGACTCCTGGGACATGGCGGATGCTAATGTATTGTGTAAACAACTGGGCTGTGGATCTGCTCTGTCTGCCCCGGACAAGGCTGCATTCGGCGAAGGGACTGGTCCCATCTGGGTGGAGACTTTGAATTGCAGAGGGACAGAGTCATCTCTCTGGGACTGTCCTGCCAGGCCCTGGGGTGAGAGCAACTGTGGTCATAAGGAAGATGCTGCCGTGAATTGCTCAGGTGAGTGACAGGAGATGTTTCTGCTACATGCTGTAATATTCAGGGAAAAGGATGGTTTAACCCACCCATCCCCTTTGGTCCCAGACCAGGCCCTCCCATCTCCTGTGTGCCGGACCATTCTGGATGTTGAGGGGTGGAACCTTTGTGGGGTCAGACTGGCTCAGGCATCAGCCCACATAGCCCCTGCATCCATCACAGGCCCCACTGTGCTGCTTTGTTATGAGAGTCCTCATTGCTGCACAGAGCACAAGGGACTTGGGCCCTAAATCACTAACAAACAGGTCCTGTGCTGCTGTGAGGGAGTCTGTGGAGATGACAGCTGGAGATAACCAGGGACTCTCAGAGGTGAGGATCCCCCCAGGAACAAACACATCACCTCCCCCTTACTACAGGTTCCAAGTTTCCTCCCTTTCCCTTTGCAGGTCTGACAGAGAGGACAGATTCTCTGAGTACCCCAGGTAAAGCATCCCCCTCCTCCCATCAAGGGTTAAATTTCCCTGGGGCTGGGTCACAGAGGAGGAGCTGCAAGCTGCAGCCTGAGGGAAGGAGCTCCTTTCCATGGCTTGTGACATCTGAGGGCGAATGACACCGGGGTGGGAGCTGCAGGCCGTGCTGAGCCAGAGGATTCCTGTCTTCTGGCTCCAGCTGACCGGGCAGGGCCCATGATTTAAACAGCATCCTGTGAGCTGCCCCCATGGTGCACAGACTGTGTCCCAGCCCATTACCCTGCTGTCCTAGGCCCTGCAATGAGTGACTGGGGAGCTCCCTGGGCTCCCACGACTCTCACAGGCTAATCTCTCCCTGTCGCATGTTCATTTCCATCCAGCTCCCCCACGCCGCCCTCCGACCGACAGTGGGAGAGTCACGGTGCCCGTGGTCATCTGCATTATCCTGGGGGCCCTGCTCTGCCTGGTCTTAATCATCCTGGGGGTGCAGGTGCGAAGTGCCAGGGCATAGCGCAGAGGTGGGTCCTGATTGGTGTCACTGTGTGAAATGCTTCTGCAATAGCAGGGGGGCTGCAGGGGGTCAGGGTGAGGGGCGATACCAGGCTGGGTGGGGTGGCCAAGGGTGCCTGTTAACGCCTCTCTCTTTTACTATTTCATTAACTGTCTGGCAGTGGAACAGCCCAGCCATGAAATCTGGAGATGATACTGGCTAGGGACCTTTACAGTTTCAGAGAAACGGCATCTGTATCCCCACCCGCCCTCACCCTCCGGTGATCCACTCCAGGAGTGCCTACTCAGGCCTCCAGCCGTCACCTGTCTCTGGGTGGGAAATCCCTGTCCCATCTCCTTGCGGCCAGGGGTTTTTAAGACTGCACAGCCCCCTGCCTTCCACTGTGATACCCCCAGCAAACCAGTCTGCCTACAGGCCAGCTCCCATGCTGTGCTTTCTCCCCAAGGGCTATGAGCAGTTACAAGTTAACACCCAGCTCTCTCTCAGCAGATTACACCTTATTCCTAGGATAAAAGTGTGACAGAGAAAACATTAAAAACAATAAAAATTCCTCCACACTTGCTGAACATACCAGAATTCACCCATCTTCCTCATGGGCAGCCTGGTAGACCAACATCCCTCCAACGATTCAGTGTTGGGATCCCCATGGACAGAAGGTCCTGCCCATTGCAGAATCAAAATGAAGGCCCTGAGTCTTTTTAAACTCAGCCTTTCATATCAGAAGTCCTCCTTTGTCTCTTGGTCTCTGGTAACCCAGTTTGAACCAGTCTGTGTAAACCACACCGAGGCTGTTACCTTTCTGGAGTTGTTTACAATCTCAGTGATTCACCTTAATCACCCCCCCCCCCCCACACACACACACTCAGTGTTTTTTCTTCCTGGAGGAGCTGTGGTAACCCTCCGACATGCAGTAGAACATAAACCATTCATAGCTTTAATACAGTGATTCCCAAAGATACTGCCTGGAGCTGCAGTATCTGCCACAGGGAGGGGATCTGAATATCATGAGGAGAGACATCATGGAAAAGGGACCTAGAGAAATTGGAAATATTGTCAAGGAAAAAAGATGTATAAAAATAGAGCTGTGGTAAATAGTTGTGAAGAGAGTGATCCAGTAGAAAAGACAATCTTAGGAAGGAGAAGTGTGGGAAAGGAGCATTTTACTGTCTTGTACTCAAAGCTGGCACTTGTAGGGGATTTTACGTCTATAACACACTTGATACAAACATTAGCTACCAGGTCCTTGGCAAGAAGGTAGAGGACGGGACTGCCATCAACATACATGTAACAGTCACAACTTTGCAGTAAGACAATGACTATAATCAGATCTCATGCTTCAGGGCTTCAGCCAGTCACCTGCAGGGGTCAGGAAGGAATTCTGGGAAGCCCCCATCTCTGTGTTTTGTTTTGCTTCGTTTTGTTTCTTGCCCTCCTCTGAAGCATCAGACTTTAGCTACAGAGGGAGCTGTGTCACTGAATGGGCTGGACCAGTCCTCTGAGGTGATACAGAGAAACCTCTTTCAAAGATATCTGGCTGGTGTGTCTTTTCCACATGTTCAGGGTCAAACCAATTGTCAGATTTGGGGTCAGGAAGGAATTTCCCCCCAGGTCAGATTGGCAAAAAGGGACCTTGGGGGATTTTCCTCTTCCTCTGAAGCATGGAGCGTGGATCACCTGCCAGGATTATCAAGGTATCTCTTGAGTAATCGGTTCCCTGCCACTGCGGGGCCCTTTGGCATTGGTGGTATCTTACTCACTCCTGCTTTCTGCCTGTGGCACACAAGAGTTTATTCTCCTGAGGTCTGAAATGCTTTACTCTAAGTGCATCTTTGGGCTCAAACCTACAAGTATCTGGGTGAAATGCAGTGGCCCGTGTTATACAGGAGGTCAGACTAGATGTTCAAATGGTCCCTTCTGGCCTTAAACTCGATGGAAAAAAAAAGATGTTCTCACCATTTTGCAGATAAACACCTGCGTGGGGGAAGAATTATTTAAACTGCTCCAAAGGGGAATAGCCAGAAATAATGAGATGAGATTAAAAAACATTTAAGATGAATGTGAGGAAGCTTCCTGACAGCGAATTAGCCCTGGGAACCATCATCAAAGGGCTGTTGTGGAAAGAAACCTGGTCACCTGGCTCATTTAAATTCCAGCACTGGGAATGTGCGGTCAGGTTCAGGCTTGCACTGGGCCCACGGGGAGGGGCTGGATGACCCCTCAGTGTTTCCCATCTCTGGTTTCAATGACCTTGTACAAACCCTGCCCTTTGTTTTCAGGCTCCAGAAGACCCTTGGATCCCTTCTCTGAGGCCGTGTACGAGGAGATTGATTATAACCTGATGAGAAAAAAGCAGGAGATGTTCAGTCGCTCAGGTCTGTGGGTCTCACTCTTAACAGGCAGCAGCTATCTAATGCCCTGTCCATCTGAGGCCCTGACCCAGAGTTAAATCACTGCAGCTTCAGCCCTGTGAGCTTGTCACTGGAGCTGGGCACAAGTCTCCATTGCAAAATGTTTTGGTGAAAAATGCAGATTCAGAGACACCGAAACATTTCACAAATTCCGGTCAATTTCACCCAATTGTTCCAAATACACACAGAACAATTCATTTCATTTCAACACTTTCTAAAGAAAACATTTTGTTTTTTTCAATTGGATATTACTTTTCCATTAGAAATTTCCTTTAATATTATCGGAAAAAAAACAAATAAACAAAAATTAACGAATGTCCAAAAGAACACCAAATGGTTTCATTCAACAATAAACTTTTTTTTTTACTTTTGCATTTCCTAAAAATTGCCCAAAAAAGTCATTTTGGGCTCAACTCAAAACAATCTTATGTTTTGCTTTTTTCCCCCAACGGTCAGAAAACCAAACCATCTGGTTTTTTTTGCCAAGCTGTAGCTGTGGGAGCTGGGTCTGTGGTAGCTGTGGGAGCATGAGTAACTGCTGAGACCAGCAGTTACTCATGTAGACTGAGAGAGATGGGTTTCCTTCCCAGCATACACTGAGTGTCCCAGTTCTAGGGACAATTAATTTCCCATCTGCCCGTCCTGCAGCCTTGGCGTGTAACCAGTGAGGGGTCAGGAAAGCAACTGTCTGGGGCAGGCTAAACTATCATTTGAAAACTTCTTTGGAGCATTGGAGCAGGGGATGTTCTGTGCCCCCCTCCCACCGCAGCCACTGGTCTGCTGGGTCGGCTCCCTCCTGCCCCCGTAGCAGAGAGATCAGCCCAGGAGAGCCTCATGACTTTGAGTCCTGGCCCTTTTATCCTTTGTGCCATTTTGTCTCAATGTCTGATGGGAACATCCTGCCCAAGGGCTCTGCTGTGGTGGGGCTCTGGGAACATGCTCAGGGCATCTCCGAGCACCACTGCTGTTAGGGGGCTTATTCCTTCACCCACTCACTTCCCTGGTCCTTCTCGCATGAACAGAGAGCAACAATACCCGAAGTCCAAAGGTGCAAACAATTTGATGTTTATTGGGGTGAACTTCCAGCAAGCATGATTCCAGTTTCCTTCCTTAGTATCCTCCTTCCCAGCTCTGACACCACAGAGCCTTACACCTGTGTCCCTGTTCCCATTCCTGCCCTTAGCCAAACATGATTCCAATTTCCCCAGCCCCATTCCCTGTTCCCATTTCCCCCACCCGCATGCCCACCCCCACACCCCTACTTCCTTGATTATCTGCAGACTATATCGTAAAACTTGAGTTCTGCTTTGCTATACCTTAACCAATCATGTTCCTGAAATTTAACTAACCAATCCTAACATGATTATGTACCCAATTATATCCCACCACCTTAATTAGTTTACACCCAGCAAAATTAATTATCCAGCAGACAGAAACAATCACAGAACGAGACAGAGATTATACAGACAAACAATAGCAAAGTGGGAACTATAATGACAAAACAATACAGAAGTGAGGATTTCACATGCCAGCTATTGATAAGTGAGTTCTTGCCAGACAGGATGCTATCAAACTAAGTTTCCTTTTACATTTTCTGGGCACTTCCCTTTCTCTGGAGGTGATAGGCACTATCAGGACAGGATTGTATTCCTAACAGCCCAATAGCACCTTATTTCAATGTGACTAGTTTGGAATGTGAGGATGTGACCGTTCGCTTCCCAGCTTATGGCTGCCTCTGCTGCTTAGCCAAAGGCCTGAGCCTAAGCACAGGGCCACAAACTGTCACAGTAAGAGAAGGCCCTTACACTGGCAGACAGTGGTTTTGATTCTTTCTTTTATACCTCTATAACTAGCCAAGTAATAAGAATACACCTAAATTCTTAGAGTACAGGCCTTTACCGACAGGCCTGAATATCTATATCCTAACAACTGCCAAGAAGCTTACAGTGAATCACAAAAAGAAAAGGGGTACTTGTGGCACCGTAGAGATTAACAAATTTATGAATCACAGACTCTGCTCTGGGTGTTCCTTGGTTTAATCTGGAAACACCACGGAGAGCTGATTGACTGATTCATGGGGGAGGTGGGTATTTACCCTTACGAAGGAGGAGTCCCCTCTGTGGCTGAGGAGGCCAGGAGAATTGTGGAACTTCCCTGGACCAGCAGCCAGAGACGGGCCCTTCACTCACCACAGCGTCTTTCAGGTCAGATTGTATCATCCCCTCAGTCACATTTACCACAGTAACATGGAGATTTCTCTTGGGGAGTCTGTGTCAGCCTCTCACTGCTCAGAGTTGCTGTGAGTCACCATGTCCTGTAGAAGAAAGTATAGACTGAGACTGGAAATCCTGCTCCAGGCCCCGGATGTGTTCCCAGTCCCACAGTTGTGCTGTTCTCACTGTGATGAATTTCTGGTGCTCGTCTCTCCAGTCTCCTATTCAGATGACTCAGTGACGAAGCTGCAGTATTACACCGGGGACAGCGAGGGGGAAAACGATCCTGGATCAGAACAAGGTAACGGGGGAGGGGCAGACTCAGGCCGAGAGACCCAAATCTGGTCAGAGAAATAAATTTCTATGACACTTTCTGAAATTGCAGCCATTTCCCCTCACACGGTTCCCATTTTACACAGTCGGGTCTGATCCCATTGAACAGGATTTCTGTCAGAATCTCAGGAAGGGAACATGTGACCATCTCCTGAGCACACACCCCTCGGAGTGGCTCCCAGTGACCTCCCCAGGTGAGGAGCTGGAGGAGATGGGTCAGTCTCTTTGGGTGGAAGGCGTCAGTGCCCAGCAGGGCTCATCTCTTGTCCCCGAGAGAGAGAGGAAGATTGTCCTATGTTATAATTACAGATGGGCTCAGCCCAACTCACTGATCCAAACCCACCAGAACTTTGGGGGGCAGAGGGATTTGCAGATTCTGACCCCAGCTCTGGATCTCCGTTTTGGGGCTGGCACCTGTCGCTATAACAGGCTGAAGCAAAATCCTGGACCTGAACTTCCTGGCCTGGTCCCATCTCTAATCATAAACAGGGCGGCATTTCTACCCCAGCTGCTCTCAAAAGAGTCCATGATTTGGGCCCTTTGGGAGTTCAGCCTGTGGCTGGGTGGGGGAGACACTGAGCAGATGAGCCAGTTCTGCTGAGAAGCTGGAGCGCTGCCAAGCTGAGCCCTGGGCTGCCTAAGAGGCTAGTGGAGAGCAGGAGCTCACAAAGGATCAGGCCATCAACCCTCCAGCGGGAGCTTTAATTCCTGCAGAGGGGAGGTTCCCCCTCCCCACTGTAACAGGAAAATTCAAACCTGTCTGCAGAGATCAGCTGGATTCACACAGGCCGGCTCTAGCCTGGCAGCGCCCATGTTCCAACCTGTTATCTAAGCACAGGCCCAGATCCTGCTCCCATGGAAACATGTAAAAGAGCTGCTGTTAGATTCTGCAGGGACAGGATTAGCCCCGAGTTATTTCTGGGACTCCTGTTTTACTGTAGTTCTCTGACTTGTGCCCTTCTCACCCTGGGTGCCTGCGACTTCCCCTCTCACGTGCCATGATACACAGCTCTAGTTATAAGGGCCACCTGCGCTGAAGAGACGCTGCTGGTGCCATGAGCTGACTGTGGTGTTTGCTGTTCCAGAGGGAGCTTCCCCGAGGGGGTCTCAGTTGAATTACGATAACGTGGAGGAGCCTGCCTTGAACGACGTCCCCCAGACTCCAGAAGGCCGAGGTGAGCAGTGAATCCGCCTCCTGGAAGCAACGTCACCCTGACGAAAAACTAACTGTATTTCCCAGTAGGGACAATAGTGGTTTGTTAAGAAAACCAGGAAGTTCTCCCCACCAATATTGTCTATTGGCGTAACGCTGGGGGCGCTGACCAGGTGCATGACAAGAGCTGTGTGGAGGCCCAGGTGTAGGGAAGCATGTGATGTCCAAAGGCATAATAAAGGCCCATTGCAGGGACTGAAGGAGCAGTTCACTCAGGAGCTGCCCACGCTATACTTGGCTCAGGTCACTGTCCCAGTTTATATACATCTGTGTCAGACACGCTGTGCTGGGGGGGACATAGAGATTTTACACCCAAGGACCCATGTCCCAACCTTATTAGCTGGCTCCACGCCTCCCGACGCTTATAATCTGGGAGCTCTAGGATCCTCTCAATTAGCTCCTGAAATATATCAAATCAGTGTGATATGTGAAATCCCCCAGGCTGAGGGTTCCAGAGGAGGGCTTCTCTTAATGCCCTGAAGGTGGAAGTTAAGTGCTGAGAGATCCCCAGGGACCAGTGAGGCTGGTGCAGCTGCAGCTTGTAGTTTATTTTTGTCTTCACTTTGAATATTCTCTTAATTACTTCCCATCTTCACGTCAGATGCCCCTGCCCTGCCTGGAGATGTCCCAGGGGCTGTTTATGATGATGCCAGAGAAGTGTCTGTCCCTGAAGGTGACCCTGGCTTAGGGCAGAATGATGACAAAGGCACTGGGGCGAGTGACAGGGACAGGGATGCACAGACAGGTGAGTGGAGAACTGTTTGCACTTCACAGTGTCTCTGCAGAGTGGGGTAGCTGGAAATGTGCTGTACACAGCAAGGGAACAGCCCTGGCCAACCCAACGCCTGTGAGAAAAACTCTCTTTCTCTCATCTCTCCATTCCCTCAAGGAAGAGGCTTCAGTGCCTGAAATAGAGAGAGGAAAAGTAGGATTGTGCTGGGTGGTACTTCCTGGTCAAACCAGCAAGATAGCTAAGATTCCCTCAAGGTCTAGGTTCAAATCCTTGTGTGGCTGCCCTACTCTTGATGTACTGGATTCCTACCTATTTACTGAACGTGTATCTTTTGGGCAGAATCTTATAAACCAAAGTCATGTTACTGCTGCACAAATGCTAAAGAGCCCATGACACTTCCTGTAAAAGTCGAGCTTTGCCTATTATCCTTGGCCTAAATTTCCACTCCCCTCCTTGTTGTGCCATGAGCAGAGGAGGTGCAGTGGTGATGAAATGTGCATTGCTTAGTGCTTGATGCTTATCTTCATTGTTAGGGCAGAGTGAAAGTTCTGATGTCCTTAAGTGCTCCTGGCTGGTAAGTGCTTGGGATTTTTTTCACCAATGTACAGGTAGCTATAGCTGGCACTGGGCAGTGTTAGCTGGTCTGGAAACCAAAGGTTTTAATTTCTAGACTATGTATCGAGATGATGGATTAGAACTTTTCTAGACCAAGCCAGAAGACTGAAGGAGGAACAATTCCTAGCCCACACCGTAGAGCAAAGGTTCTCAAACCGTGGAGCATGGAATATATTCTGGGGCAGCATGAGAAGCCAGAGCAGAGAGCAGCGGCTACTTTCCAGGTGCCCAGCTTCGAAGGCAGCGCTGCAACCAGCAGCAGCGCAGAAGTAAGGATGGCAGAGTATGGTGTTGCCACTCTTACTTCTCCGCTGCTGCTGGCGGTAGTCCTGCCTTCAGAGCTCGACGGCCAGGGAGCTATGTGCTTAAATGGCTCTTTGTGACTCAATGCCCGACTGCTTTTCATATTTAGTGAGAGTTGCACGTTGATTTTTGTAAATCGGTAGATGTACTTGTGTGGTGGGGGTGGGGGGTGTCAACTACAATGGACACAAAGAAGGGGGCTGATCAAATAAGTTTGAGAAACACTGCTGTAAACGCCGCCTTGCTCTGCTGCTGCCCATCACCATAGAGTGGATCCACTGACTGTATGTGTCTCCCTTGGTATTTTCAGGTGGGAGTCTGCACTCACGAAGGAGTGAAGGTGTATCTGGGATGGAGAAGGAAACCCTGTTCCTGCCTCTGGGAGACACAGGTTATGATGATGTGGGACATTGTGACTCTGGGGGATCAATATCAGAACAATGTGACTGGACAAAATAACCTTGTGTTGATGTAAACGCTTCGCCTCTTTCTCTTAGAAATGCTCCATCTGTTCTGATGGTCCAGAGACAGCCCCTTCCAGTTTGATAGACAAAGCAGGTGTTTTTATAAGATTTGTGTGAAGTTGCAAGAAATACAAGTGTGAGAGGGAAAAGATTCATAAACTTTCTTTGAATAATTTTCCATTGTTTCAAGGGGTGGAAGTTTCCTGCTTTTTTATGCCTGTAATTTCTTCATCTTGAATTTGTGCCTTTTTGCATATTAAATCCTTTCTGAAAGTCTTCCCTGTTGTGGAAGTGCTTCTTGCCAGAGGAATTGTGCAGTTTCCAGAGTTCATCACAGGGAGAGGCTGAGATACAACAAACCAGGAGACAAGGGTCGGCCACCTCTGGGTATGGCCAGCTGTTTGATGGGAGGTGAGTTTACACTGAATGTTCTATCAGGCATGTGGTAAAAGTGAGACACCAGCAAGGGAACATTCTGCGATGAGCAACATAGTTGTTACTAAACCTAATTCAGATCTGAAACTTTCCCTGAATCCGAGGAGATAAATGGGAAATTCTCCCTGGGTAATTCACACCTGAACTGAAGGAAATGGTAAAAAGAATTCCCATTAGCGATAAATACAGAGGATGAATATTTCTGCTAGGACAATAAATAAATTTTATAGAAAATAATGACAAGAGGAGAGTTAATAAGAATCTGGGTTTCTACTGAAGCAATAAGGCTAAAACAAGTAACAAGTCACTGAGTTGTTACTAGAAACCCCAGTAATACTGATCTTTTTCACACAGTGGAAGATTTATTTCCATGACAATCTACGAATATAGTTTAAAGTCAATGCTGAGTTGAGTACTGACTAGTGGAGAAGCCAGAAGTGCTCTCTGGATGAACCCTCAGTGGAATCAATACCAGAATGCGCACAGAGTACATCACTATTTCACAGAAATAGCTTTCTTTCCTTCACCACCAATCCTTGCTGCAGTTTGGTCACTTCATCTGTAGAAGGATAGAATGGAAATAGAAATGATGAGAGAAGGAGTTTCCAATCATCTGCATTCAACAGGGTCAGGGGTCATATGAAGACACAGAAATACAGCAATTTACTTTTGAAAAGAGAAAAATTAAAAAGACATGACTGAGACATGTCACTGACCTGTGGAGACTGAGGAGGGAAATCTCAGGGGCTGTGCAACCCTGTTCCAGGGCAAAGAGAGGAGCAGAACTCCCCCCAAAAATGACACATGCAGATCCTGGAGAAAAGGAAAGAGAACAGGGACAGCAGCAGGTGAAGGTGACTGAAGAGGGAATTCCCTTGTATAAGTGGGGGATGTTATGGAGATACTGTGATCTGGATCACTTGGTAAGCTGGGTCTGTCATAAATATAAAGGGAAGGGTAAACCCCTTTAAAATCCCTCCTGGCCAGAGGAAAAATCCTCTCACCTGTAGAGGGTTAAGAAGCTAAAAGTAACCTCGCTGGCACCTGACCAAAATGACCAATGAGGAGACAAGATACTTTCAAAAGCTGGGAGGAGGGAGAAAAACAAAGGGTGTGGGTCTGTCTGTGTGATGCTTTTGCCAGGGACAGAACAGGAATGGAGTCTTAGAACTTAGTAAGTAATCTAGCTAGGTGTGTGTTAGATTATGATTTCTTTAAATGGCTGAGAAAATAGCTGTGCTGAATAGAATGAATATTTCTGTCTGTGTGTCTTTTTTGTAACTTAAGGTTTTGCCTAGAGGGATTCTCTGTGTATTGAATCTAATTACCCTGTAAGGTATTCACCATCCTGCTTTTACAGAGATGATTGTTTTTTACTTCTATTAAAAAAAGTCTTCTTGTAAGGAAACCGAATGCTTTTTCATTGTTCTAAGATCCAAGGGTTTGGGTCTGTGGTCACCTATGCAAATTGGTGAGGATTTTTACCAAACCTTCCCTAGGAAGTGGGGTGCAAGGGGTGGGAGGGTTTTGGGGGGAAAGATGTTTCCAAACTATGTTTTTTCAGGAACCTAGATAAAGTTTGGTGGCAGTGGAAGTCCAAGGGCAAAGGGTAAAATAGTTTGTACCTTGGGGAAGTTTTAACCTAAGCTGGTAAAAGTAAGCTTAGGAGGTTTTCAGGCAGGTCCCCACATCTATACCCTAGAGTTCAGAGTGGGGAAGGAACCTTGACTGGTTTGGCCCACAGAAATAAAAATCTGCACATCTTCCATGTGGTTTTGGACCAATGGAAAAAAATCAGGTACAATTCAAGTGACTTTTAAAATTGCCTATGAAACTGAGTTAACAAAATAAACAAGCTTATGAACAATCAGAAAATATACTTCAAGTGAAAAACTATCAATGGACTTCTTTGCAAAGAAATTGTAAGTTTTCTCCCAGGAAAAGCCACAAACTGTCTAGAAAGGAAGAGTAGACTGAATTACTTGCCTAAGTGAAATTAAATACCCAGAGAATTGCTGGGCCTGTGTTGAGGATGACCAGGGCTTGCTCACTTGTGGCTCTCCCTCCCGTGTTGTGGAGGCCCAGCCAGGCAGGTCTGCAGCTGCAAGCAGGCACCCTGCGTCAGGTGCAGCTCCCATTAGCCATGGTGGCCAACAGGTTGGGAGCCTCCTGGCCAATGGGCTTGGGAGGAAGGGGGAGGCAAAGGGGGAGATTGTAGGGAGTGGGATGGTGGGGAGAGGAGCTGTCCCTGGAGGCACAAAGGGGTGGGGTCGTCCAGAGAGGGGTGATGGGTGCACAGGGGCTGGTGGGGGTCTTGGGGGGGGGGGGGGCACAGGGTTGTGTGGGTCTCTGTATGGCGCGGGGGACTGATGGACGGAGCCAGCTGCAGACTGGGTCTGCTCTGTGGGGGCTTGCTATAGTCCCCCCCAGGAAACCCCCTCTGTACTTTGCATTTAATGCCAGCCCCAGGGTGCCCATCACTGTCTGACAGTGACAGACTCCTGCTGCTCTCTCTGCTGCACCTCTCTCCCGTGCCCTGGTGTGGAGGCGTGGCCAGGCAGCTCTGGCACCGCCCCCCACAGCTCCCATTGGCCGTGGTTCCCGGCCAATGGGCTGGGAGCAGGGTCAGTGCTGGGCGGGGATGGAGGCAACATGCGGAGCTGCCCTGCCTGGGCCCAGACTCTCCACAGCACACGGGGAGCTGGGGGGGGGAGGGGAGGCCGCCCCTGAGGTGAGAGGGCCCCACGTCGCCAAGCCATGGCGCGAGGCCCCCCAGAGCACGGGGCCCGGGGCCCAAACATTAGTGGAGCCAGGCCCATCCTCATGAATATTCAAGGAGCAGGAGCACCACGGGCCAATATAACTCAAGGCCTATCTCCTTCCCCAGCCTCTGGGGGCACATCGTCCAAGTGCCCCCCTCCAGCTGCCGGAGGGGAGGCCCTGACACTGGGGGGATGGAGCAGCTGGAGCAGCTAAATGGCCCCGAGCACCCAGAGCAGGGGGTGTTCATCTGGCAGCCTGGCAGGAGCTGATGCCAAAGCATCCCGGGGGTGACTGACAAAGGGGGTGAGCAAAATCCTGGGTTCAGAGGCTGCTCTCAGGGCGATCCTGTGTAAATGCACTGACCTTGCGGAGCAGACTTTGGTCCTAGTAACAGTAACAGTCATGTCATGTCTACGCAGACGGCTCTGTTAAAGAAAATATATTACACCCCCAGGGAAGTTGGGAGCTTTGGTGGGGTGAACCCTCTTTTTCAAGTGGCCAAAAAGCATAGTAAAACTTTAAACAGGAGACAGGCAATGGCTTGGCTTTCAGACCAGGATGCTTACATTTTACCATCTTTCTCACCCACACCTATGTATTTACTTAAAATACACAACCTCATCAAATAACCAGACCAAAAAGTGAAATATATTTACGGGGCTTCATCCATCCATCAGCCGTTGAATCTGGTGAATTTTCCTTTTCAGCTGTCTTTTCTTTTTCTTTTGAGCTTGTTTACTCTCTGGCCTGAGGATCTCTTGTGTTCTGATCGTACTGTGGAGCAGACAACATGATTATGATGAAACGGTCTTGTAAACTTAAAAAATAAAATGCTCATTAGGGTGTTTTTCTTTTTAAAAAGTCATAGCTTTAAAACAAAATAATCCATTTCAGGCTGTACAACAAATACAGATTATGAGTTTATTTCTACCACTTTAACAGAATAACAACCCCAGAAACATTTTTAAAAACACATCTCATTTTGCAAAATAAAAACCAAACTGCTTGAAAACCAACTTTTAAAATCCATTTTAAAACACGTTTTTCCCCAGAAACACCTGTTAGTTTGAAACACACCAAACCAATAGTTTGCAGCCTTATAACTTCTGTTTAAAAAACCCAGCAATATATTTTTTAAAACCACACCTATGTTTTGCACAAACACCCCCCCCCCAGCAGTTTAAAACACCAAACCAACAGTTTGCAACAAAATACTCTTTTAGACACCCACACTTATGTATAGCTTAGGCCCCTGAATTACTAACAATTTAAACATCAAAGTCAACTCTTTAGAAGACAAACAACCCCATTTAAAAAAAAACCAAACTTTTTGTTTCAGAATAAAAATCAAACTGCTTTTAAAAACCAACTTTTAAAAACCATTTTAGACCCCCCTCCCCTAACATTCCCTTTTGTGATCTGGGGTGGGGGAATTCAGTTGTCTGCACAACTGGGTTCCTTTTGGCTATTCTTTTTTTCTTTTAGTTAAAATACATTTTTCTTTGGGGCCTTCTTACAGTATTAAGCAGTAAATCACCATACACAACAATCCTTAACGTTACTGTACCCATTCCCACGTGTGGAGCCCCTTGCAGATATCAGTGAATGTCTTGGGGCTTGTTCGTTTGTTTTTTAAACATGTTTCTTTCATGCTTAAAGTCTGGGGGTTGTTTCTGAAATCAAATGGGTGTACCACAACCATAGTCAGCACCCTAGAAATACCCAGAGCTTTTAAATGTTTGTTTGTCTTTAGCGCAAATGTTTGTTCTAAAGTACGGTGGAGGTTAGTGAACCCTTGAAACATTTCAGTTTTGGGTTAGACACATTTTTAGTTTTGCAAATATATTATTTTAACAACTTTAAGTTGCTAGAAAGAGAGTGACCCATAGCATTCAACGAACTGCTGGGGTGATATTTTTAACTGTCTAATAGCGTCTATCAACTCCTGAGGTTTTATTTCCTTTCATATTAAATCTCACCATCCTCACCCACCCACCTCCCTTACTGTGGGTGTACCCCCGTCAAATTTAATTTCTTATTACTAATACGATTAACCCTGATGGCAACAAGGGTGGGTAATGTCAGTCACCCTGGCTATTCAGTGGGGGTGTGGTTAAAACCATTCAGTTCAACAGGATGGGTCAGCTCTATTGTACTCAAACACATGTCTGAACCATCCCTGGTTTTTTTTTTAATTGTAAACACATTTTTAGGGTTCCCCCCCACCACATGATTCTACAACTACATTTCAGTTTTTTGCTGTAAATGGGTCTCTTTTACAAAGGTGTAAGAGCTAGGTTCTCACAAACTATTTTTATTAACAGACATTCAGCTCCTTTAAAACTTTTAGCTCACTTAAGGGCCACTGAGACCTTCAAACAGAAACACAGATAGTCACAAAGCCCTTTTCAATAGATTTATTTAAAATTTACAGCTACCGAGTTTTATATCGCCAAAATGATCAGGACCTGCAACCCCATACTCTGCATGTCCCTAAACCTCCAACTAACAGAAGCTGGGACTGGATGACAGGGGATGGATCATTCAAAATTTCCCTGTTCAGTTCTTCCCCTCTGGAGCATGAGGCACACTGGCCACTATCAGAAGACACAATACTGGGCTAGATGAACCATTGGTCTGACTCAGTATGTCCATTCTTATGTAAGTTATCAAGAGTAAAATATGGATAAGGGAAGCTAAAGACATTAGGGGAAACTCCATGGCTTGCAGGACTAAGGATAATAAGGAGGGGGTTTTTTTTAAGTGTATTAGGAACAAAAGAAATCCTAGCTATGGTGTAGGCTCATTACTAAATGGAGACTGTTTAAAAGTATGCAGTAAAGGTGGAAGTGTTCCTTTAATATGTTTTCTCTCTTTGGAAGCCCCATGTCAGTGTATTTAGAAAGGACAAGGGTCTCCAGTGCTCTTACATTTTTGCCACAGCATGAAGGAGTAGAGGTGGTGAAGTCCATCCACAACCCATCGGAAGATCTCCTGCTCAGCACAGCACAGAGTGGGACACCCCACCTGCTGGCCCAGGACTCTGAACTCCTCCACTCCCTGACGGAGAGAGGGAGCAAAGGGAGCCACTTGCTCCTGTAGGACCGGTGCAGTATGTCCCCCTGCAATTGCACTAGCAGTGGGTTAGAACCAGGGGAGACAGAGCCCAGCGTAGAGAGACAATGAGACATGTCAATGAGACATGAGAGCAGGAGGAGCCATGGGGCTCAACACCAGGGGCTGAGGAAAGCTCAGCAGGGACGGGAAATCTGGTTAGCAAAGTCAGCAAACGTTGCCCCCAAATGAGAACCCTGGTAACAAATGAACTAACATCCAGTCTCCATCTCAAGGGCAAGCTCCTCATCCCAGCCCCTTCTGCCATCCCCCTCCCTCCACTGACCTCAGGCCCCGGAGCTTGGGGTCACCTTGGACTCCTCTGCTCTGCATCCTGCCTCTCTCACTCCATCCTGAATCTCCCCAAAGCCCCCACTTTCTGCACCGTGCCCAGCCTGCTGGCACTCTCCTGCTGGCTCTCTCCTGCAGCCTTGTCCTCTCGTCTCCCCCTCCTGCCAGACCTTCCCTTACCCCTCCTGCAGCCCCTGCGCTGGCTCCCTGCTCTTCCCCACATCGCACCAAGCCCCTTGCGCTCCTCTCTTGCTGTCTGCACAACCTCCTCACACCCACTCCTCATTGCTCTGGCTCCTTCGGCTTCTCCCATCCCTTTCCCTCTGTCCCCTCCCACCTCCCTCCTTCTGTTCCGCTGCCCCAGCCTCTGGGGGCACATCATCCAAGCGCCCCCTTCCAGCTGCCAGAGAGGAGGCCCTGCCACAGAGGGGATGGAGCAGCTAAATGGCCCTGAGCACCCAGAGCAGGGGGCATTCATCTGGCAGCCTGGCAGGAGCTGATGCCAAAGTATCTTGGGGACAACTGACAAAGGGGGTGAACAGACATCTGGTTTCAGAGGGTGCTCTCAGGGCGATCCTGTGTAAATGCACTGACCCTGTGGAGCAGACTTTGATCCTATGGGAACAGTGGAGAGAGTCCTTGGAGACAGAATTATGGGACTCAACCCAAAGCACACTGGAGTCAGAGGACAGACCTGTCGACATCAGTGCTCGTTAGACTGGACTCCTACCGAGGATCTTGCTGAGTCACTATTCTAGACCTGGGTTATCCCTGCCAGGAAGCGCTGCACAATGAGGCTGCTCAATGCAGTTAGGAGGCGGCCAGGGTCAAAGGCTGCTCACCTTGAATTTGTGATGCCCAGCGATGAGTATGATCAGCCAGCTGATCCTTACCACAGCCCTCAGCTGCCCATGCACCTCCTTGGACGTGGTCCTGGGGAGCAGGAACTGAGAGAAACAAATTGGGACAAATTGCTAAGGAGACGTACCAAAAAATAGCACAAGCACATAGCATGAAAATCAGAAAGGCTAAGGCAAAAATGAGTTCTATCTGGCAAGGGACATAAAAGGCAATCAGAAGCAGCTCTATAAATGCATTTGGAGCAAGGGAAAGACAAAGGAAAGTGTGGGGCCACTACTCAGCAGGGAAGGAGAGCAAATAATGGATGACACAGACAAAGCCAAGGTGTTTAATGCCTTTTTTGCTTCAGTTTTCGCTAAAAAGGTAAATGGTGACAAGATGCTTAACACAATATTAACAACAAGGGGGGAGGAATACAGGGCAGACTAGGGAGAGAACAGGTAAAAGACAATTTAGATCAGTTAGATGTATTTAAGTTGGCAGAGCCTCGTGATATTCACCCTAGATGTAGCTAGGCTAAGTAATGTCCGGACCTTTAGGAGGGCTGTGGTCCCAGAGGACTGGAAAAGGGCAGACCCAGAACCTATCTTCAGAAAGGGGAATATCTTCAGAAAGGAGGCCCCAAGGAATTAGAGACCAGTCAGCCTAACTTTGGTACCCAGAAAGATACTGAACAAATTATTAAACAGTTTGTAAGAACCTAGAGGAGATAATAGGGTGATAAGGAATAGCCACCCAGGATTTGTACAGAACAAACCATACCAAACAAATCTAATTTCCTTCTTTGACAGGGTTACTTGCCTAGTGGATGCAGGGAGGCAGTATATGATGATGGATGTGAAGTTCAGTAAGGCTTTTGACACAGTTCCAGACATTCTCATAAGCAAACTAAGCCAATATGATTCAGATGAGATTACTATAAGGTGGGCGCACAACTTATTGAAAGACCGTACTCAAAGAGGAGTTATCACTGACTCACTTGCAACCTGCAAGTGGGCTCCCCCAGGGGTGTGCTGGATCCAGTACTAGTCAATATTTTCATTAACAACTTGGTTAACGGAGAGGAGAGTACTTTTTAAAGTTTGCGGATGACACCAAGCTGGGAGGGGTTGCAAGCACTTTGGAGGACAGATTAGAATTTAAAATAAGCTTGCTAAATTGGAGAGTTGGTCTGAAGTCAACAAGATGAACTTCAGTCAAAACAAACGTGACATAACGCACGTGGGAAGGAAAAATCAAATGCATAGAAACAAAGTGGGCACTACTGCAGAAAAGGATCTGGGGGTTATCAGGGGTCTCACACTGAATAGGAATCAACAGTGTGATGCTGTTGTGAAAAAGGGAAATGTCATTCTGAGGTGTATTAGCTTGGAGCACTGTGTCCAATTCTGGGCACCACGCTTCAAAAAAGATGTGAAGAAACTGGAGCCAGTTCGGAGGAGAGCAGCAAAAATGATCAGTGGTTTAGAAAACATGACCTCTGAAGAAAGGTTGAACGAATTGGGCATGTTTCCTCTTGAGAGGACAGAGGGGGCACCTGTAGCAGTCTTCAAATACGTTAAGGGCTGTTATACAGAGGATGGTGACCAGTTGTTCTCCATGTCCCCTGAAGGTAGGATAAAAAGTAATGGGCTTAACCTGCAGCAAGGGAGATTTAGGTTAGATATTAGGAAAAACTCTATGGGTGGCTGAGCACTGGAACAGGTGACCTGGGGAATCATAGAATCTCAGCGTTGGAAGGGACCTCAGGAAGTCATGTAGTCCAACCCCCGGTTCAAAACAGGACCAATCCCCAACTAAATCAGTGGGGGAAGTGGTGGACTCCTCATCATGGAGGTTTTAAAAAACAGGCTGGACAAACACTCCTCAGGGATGGTCTAGAAATGCTTGGCCCTGCCTCAGTGCAGGGGGTGGAGTAGATGACCTCTTGAGATCCCTTCCAGCCCTGGCCTTCTGTGATTCCCTCTTCCCAGGTTCCAGGATCGAGGAGACCAAGTGTCTGCCAAGAACATTTCCCTCTTTTTGGACCACAAACCACCCACAGAATCTACTTCCTGTGGCCCCAGAACTAGAACGTTGGGGGAAATCTAGTTCTGGGCTCTGGCCAGGTGGGTGGGCCCTTGAATGATGCTCCAGACCCACAGCCCAGGGATCCCAGTGTGATTGCTGAGAAGGGCTGCAAGAGATTTGCTGTCACTCTGCAACCCCACCCCGCTCCCAGGCAGCTCAGCTGTGGTGTTGATGGGCTCTGGAGGCAAGGCCCTGCGCACAGCCAAGGGCAGGGCTTGAATGCCAGGGTCAGATGGGGGCTCAGTGGAGATCACGGCAGATCCTGCACCCCTCTACCCCCCGCCCTCCATGCAGATGTCTCCCAGATATAGCAGGGGCACTTGGTTCTCCAGCCCAAGAACCTTTGTATAGAACATACTCTGAGGAACAGAAGGCCCGGGGGTGTCCCATGCTTGGGATTAAATGGAGCCTTGGTCCCCGAGCCCCACCCCAGCTACAGGTCTAGTCCCCTTCCTGTCCCCACACCTCCAGACCTCCAAGATGTTCTGCAGCACCACAAGGTTGGGCTTCTGATCCTTGCACACCAACGCCTTTCGCATCTCATCCAAGGCTTTCAGAGTCTGCATGCAGAGCAGAGGAGAAACCAGAGCAAGTGGTATTACCCAGCTAGGTGAGGAACCAATGCCCTGGTGTGTGACATGCCCCAGGCCACGGTAGCCCCTGGTATTCCAGCTCACCCACTCACTTGTACCCGCAGGGGACCTACTGCAAACTCCTCCTGGCAACAGGACCCCACCTGCCTTCGCTGTCCCCAGGAAGGCCACTGCACACAGTCTAACCCACTGGAAGAGTCCGAAAGGATTCCACATTTGGAGGGAGAGGGAAGATTTCCAGCCAAGCTTCAGTTCCCCTGGCCTGTGTGGGTCTGAAGCAGCCGATCTCAGGCCTGTGCCCCCAGGCACGCACTGGGGATGAATGTGCTTGTGAAGGCAGTGTCTGTTCCCCGCTAATAGCCAGTGCATGTGAAGGATAAATGCCTACTAGTGCTACCCCATGAGGGAGTTACTCCTTTATCTGTGGCCGTGGGGCCTGTGCTTTGCTGCTGCAGTTCCTGAGCTGAAGTCCTGCCGAGGAGCTGTGATCATTACACTCTTATGCCGGTGCCAGGTAACCCAAGGGGCAGGTACACGAGCGACTGGCAGGATTCCCACTCTGTTTGGGGCGGCTCCTCACAGCCAGTTTGGGGCTTACCTTGGTGTTCAGAGCAGCCTCCACACCCTGGATGGTCTGTGCTGGAGGCAGGGAGAAGATGCTGGAGAAGCAGGGGGCGAGCAAGCTGGATTGTTCCATTCCCCACAGCGGTGGCTTCACTTTGCTAAGAGAAGAGTCACGTGCGGATTGGAGGGCTGAGGCGAGACTGATGTGCGAATGTTGGCCTCAGGCTCCCAGGACATGGAAACATCTGTGGGGGCTCCAACTGTGGGGTGGCAGATGAGAATAGGCCAGGGGGCGGTGGAGGAAGCTGGTGCTGCCTTCTCTTATACCAGCAGGCTGAGGTGGAGATCACTGTGTTTTGCCATAAAACAGCATCCCGCAAGCGGCATAGACAGGAGACTAGAATCTACTAGCACCAAAGCACCTCTGAACCCAGTGGCCACAGTGCAAAGGAGTCTGCCAGTCCTGCCCCGCTAGGGGCAAGAGACCCTCCCACCACAGCCATCTGCACTGCGGCTGCACAGTCCGGGCCAGCAGAGAGATGCTGCGTCAGCCCTCAGCAGGGCAGAATCCAGGCAGGGATCCAAGACCTGCCCCTGCCCATTACTCTCATCACGGTGGACAGGGCACAGGGAGGCAGGAAGGTGGGGACCACCCAGATAGCAAGAACCCCTTCATCCCCATGGCAAGAGCATGGCCCCAGCACATGCAATGAGGTGCCAGGTGGCTACTCGAGCTGCCCCCTGCAGGACACAGCCACGCCTGTCATGGCGGGCGGCAGCCAGTGAGGAACAGATAGGCCCACTGCTGATGCAAATCACCACCACCCCTGTCGACCCCGGCAGAGACGGGATCATGGCCAATGCTGTCGCCTGCCCCGATCTCAGGAAGCCCATGCCCAGTGGGGAGAGCCACTCCAGCGCCTGCCCCGCCTCCCCTTCCCATTCCTGGGGAACCTATTGAGCCAACTGCGAGAGCCGAGCTCCAGCCCTCAGCATCCGCCACCCTCCGGATGCCTGAAGGGCAGGCTTCTGGGAAGCTCAGAGCAGGATGCCAGTGGCACTGAGAGAGAGCCCCCCATGGCACAGACAGTGCCACATGCCAGGGCTCAGCCTGCTCAGCCTCTCAGCCACAGGGAGTCGCTGAGCTGCCGATGTGATGCAGCTGGCATAGCTGGCAGCGATTCCAGTCGCTCCGCTTCAGCAGCACCCAACTGCCCCTCTCCCCGCAGAGCCATCGCCTGCGGGGTCGCAGAGGGGACCGGTCCCAACCCCCTCACTCCCTCCCCCACATCTTCATAAAGCCACTTGGAGAGGTCGCCAGGCACCGAAGGATCCTCCACCACCAACCCACTTCTGCCAGCGCCCATGCACCAGCGCCATCACCTGGTGCCACGTGCCCGGGGGAATCAGAAGATGGGGGAGGAGCAGAGGGGAGAACGCCCTGGAGAACTGGCCATGCCAAGAGGCTGGCGTGTCTGGCTGCACACAGCACTGGCTGGGGCTGGGTGGGCAGGCCGGGTACCTCAGCTCCATGATGGTGAGCATCACTTGCTGACGAACCACGCCAGTCACGGCGTCGACAGACTCGTGATCAATTAGCTCCTGGAGAGACAACGTGAGGAAATGCCAGCCGGGCTCCGAGCTCCTGCCAGGCTCCGATTGGGGAGCAAAGTGCAGAGCCTGCAACACATGGGCTTGACAGCCAGGTCGTCCTACTGTGGACTCGATGGCGTGCAGGGCTCCAGCCGGGGAGCGCAGTGCAGGGCCTGTGGTCAGTGCCCCAGCGTCATGCACCAGTGCACTGCAAAGGCTCCATCAGCATTAGCACCCAGGGACTCCACCTGAGATCAGGCTCCCTTGTGCCAGGTGCTGTACACACACAGAGTGAGAGCCAGTCCTTGCCCCAGAGAACTCACGAGCGTCACGTGAGGACGGCTCTGCTGAAGGTGCTGACGCAATCCAAGAACTTAAGTTTCTTGGCCTCGTCCTATGCCCCGCAGAGATTAGACACAAACACGAAGGTTAGCGTGGAAAGGAGCTTCCAGTGGGAGAGATGTCAGAAAGCCTCCCCCTAAGCGCTGCTCAGGCTTTAATATGCCGAAAGTCAGAAGGCCATTCATCTGGCAACAGGAGTGACTATCTGGGGAGGGCAGGGCAGTGCTGTGTGATACCAGACCAGAGAGGGAGCAGATCTCAGGGGTAGCTGTCCAAAGAGGAACTGCAACATTGGGGCTAAGCAGCCAGAGAGCCTTACTGGGGGCATGATAGTGTGGGAGGAACATCTGGGTGTGATACCCTGACACCCCAATATTTGCCACTGTCATGTAATTAGGATACGTTTGGTACAAGGTATGTCTTGTGACATATCATTCTAAAAGTCTTGATCTGCTAGACATTAATGTCTCATTGGATTCTATGTGCTATCGTTGTATGTGATGTTATGAACTTCAGCTATGTATGCATTCCTGAAACACATTGTGAGGTTCAAAACAGCCTTTCAGGTGCAACAGTAAAAAAGCCAAACACTGGCTTATTGAGGAAATTCACACAAGCACCAGGGTTACACCAGGAACTGCGTGCAATAGAAACCTCTCCAAGATAACACGACACAATGGGAACTGTTGGACCCAGGTCACAGCAAAAGAGTTTTCCAGCAGGTGGGAAGAGGAGATAAAAGAGGAACAATGACATCAGAGGGGCGGGGGGATCCTCACACTCTCTGCAATAAGATACCTGGAAACACCTGAGGAACAAAGATTGAACTATGAGAAGTGATGGTTCCAGGTTGGAGCGAGATTCCTAGCCTGTGTAAGAAAACCTGGGAAATCCAAGCTGCAAAGCCAAGGCAGCTTGATCCTTAAGAATCTGCCAACCTGTTTATCACTCAGGGAGAGAATATGCAAATGTATATCCTATCTATCTAGTGTGTAAAGCTGCATTTGCGTGGTTTGTTTATTGACTAAGGTAATCTGCTTTGTTCTGTTTGCTATCTCTTATAATCACTTCAAATCTACCTCTTGAAGTTAATAATCTTATTTCTTCTTTATACCACAACCCAGTTAGTGCAATTAGTAACCGGTGGGGAAGGGCGAAGAGTTGTTCATACCTCTCTCCACATCGAGGGAGGGGGTGAATTTCATAAAACCTTTGGGTCTGTACTCCAGAGGAGGTGGGCAGCACAATACTGGGACAAGCCCCTTCAGCTGAGTCTTCCCAGAGCTGATCTCAGTATCTGTGTCTTTCTGCAGCTGGGCGTGGCCCTGCCTGTGTGCATGGTTGGAAGAAGCTTGTGAGCCTAGGCCAGCAAGACAAGGTAAAGGGGGCCCAGCCTGACAGAAGAGGCGGGCTCAGTGGTATTCCAGTACATCAGGTGGCACCTCAAATGGGGGCAACCCGTCACATTGGGGACTGGCCAAATCCAGTATGCACAAGTCCACAAGGGGCTGGAAATTGAAGCTAGACACATTGAAACTGGAAATGTATGTTTTTAACAGAGGAAGTAATAGACCATTGGAACAACTGAGCAAGGGGCATGGTGTGTGATCTTTTGTAACTCAAGATGGGACATTTTTAAGATGCTCTAGTTTAAACAGGAATTATTTGGGGGCAGGTCTCTGGCCTGTGTTATACAGGAGGTCACAGTGGTCCCGTCAGGCCTTAGAGTCCGTGTATCATCCGGAGAAGGGCGGATGGTGCATGTGGACAGGGCACTAGCTGTCAGATCAGAGGAGGGCTCTTAGTACCTGTTAATTGCCCTCGAGAAAGCCGTCGATGTAGTTCAGGGCCTCTTTCTCCTCCGAGTCTGGCCCCATGAAGCAGGAGGTGTTAGCAGGTGATGGTGAATCTGATCAAAGACAGAGCAGTGGTAATACCGGGGGCTGCCAAGCTGCAGGCTGGGTGACAGAGATCTTAGAGGAAACCCTTGCCCCCCGCTCCCGCCCCAGCAGGGTAATAGCCCCGAGGCACAACAGGATCTGGCACAGCGATCCCTGGCTTCCCCACCTCATTGCTGCCCAGCCCAGAAAAGATCCAGTCACAGCCCTGGTTCCCAGCGGCCACCTCACTTCCCCGCCCAGCATGCAGACTCAGCCTGGGGACTGGGGGAGAGCCACACTTGGAAGGAAAGATGATGTCAGGCTATGAGTGGTGTCCCTGCTCTCCGGGCCATTGCTGGAGGGGGCAGAGGAACTGGCAGTGAATCGGTCTACTCTCCACTGTGGGAGAGGGAAGAGCTGCCCAGTCTGTGTGGAATACGGGGACCCAGGGTCTGCCCGTTCTTCTTGTTCCAACTGCCTCTCCTGCCATCGACAGCCAGCCACAGCCACCGAGTGTAATCTGGGCAGGCCCTGGGCTCCCATCATCAACCACCCCCCAAATGCCCTGTGCTGCGACATGCATGGCCCCCCTGAAAAGGAGCCAGCAGATGGGGCTGCAACATCAGAGGGCATCTCATGCTCTGGCCGGCACCCTGCAATCCTAGACTTAACAACCCACCATGCACCGAGCATCCCCTTCGACTGGTGGAAAACATCCTCCGACCCTGCAGAGTGATGGGTCGGGGTGGGCAATTCAGTCAGTCTCCACCTGATGCTTCTGCTGCCGCCCCAATGCCCCCCTCAGCTGTAGAGGCTGCAGCTGCTGCCAGCAGGAGGGGCCATTACCCCCTCTGCCTGGGTTTTGCTGTGTCTCCATCTCGTGGCAGCCCACAGTAGTACAAGGTCTATGGAGTCTTCTCCCCCAGTGACACCCTGGTCTTACAACCCCAACCCCCAGAGGGGCCAAGCCCCACTGCAATTCAGGGCCATGGCCCCTGCCATTTTTCCAGCCCCCTCCACCCACCGATCCAGGAGGCACCCACTCATCATCACAGAAGGGCTGAGGCACACACCTCTACTGCTGCTGCGGGCTCTTCCGCTTACTTCCCTGGGGGAAGTTTCGCCTCCTCCCAGACTCGGATGGGCTTCGAGGGGCCCTGGGGGACTTCCTCAGCATCCTGCAAGAAGCCAGGACAAGGCATTGCTTGTGAGTGATGAGAGGCGACTGCCCTGTTCAGCATCAGGGCCAGCCCAGTTATTTCTGTTCCACCAGTGCCTACAGATGCCAGCTGAGATCAGGGCCCCGTTGCACCAGGTGCTGTAGACAATCCCTGGGCTGTAGGGCTCAGACTCTAATTAGCCAAGGCAGCCAGCAGGGAAACAAGGGAATGGATGTGCTCAACGTCACCCAGTCAGTCAGCAGTACAGGCAGGACTAGAACCTAGGTCTCTGGACTCCCAGGCCAGTACCCCGTACCACAGGCCAATCGGCCTCCCCTGGGTCACTCCCGCCTCTCCTTCTGCTGGTTCACAAACTTCACAGCAGACAGGCTGAATCCAACCACTCAGGATTTTTCCTGCCCAGGGAAATTATCCTGATCCCTTCTCCCAGGAATATTGGGGTTGTGGCAGGTCCCAGGTCGGGGAGGCCAGCGGGGTGGGGGAGCTGGGAACGGGTTAATGAGCAGCAGAAGTTGCTCAGACACCACCATGAAGGGGAAGGAGCAGAAGGCAGGAGAGCTGCAGGCAGGCTGGTACCTTTTCTTCCAACCTCCTGGCCCCTTCGTCCCTGGTTCACTGTGAGCTGTGGGAGCTCTCTGGGGCACAAGAGCCGGCTGGTGCCCAGGTGGAACGACGTTGCTTATTGCACAGATCTCGCTTTCCCCGAACATTGAAAATGCTTCTACAACCATACCAGGGCCCGCCAGGATCCTTGCAGCTGGTCAGTGCTAAATTGTGAACTGTGCCCTGGCCTCCCCAAGGGGGGCAGTGGGAGAGGGTGGGGCTGGCCCAAGGCCCTGCTGGATTGCGTCTCACGCGTACGGGTCCCAGTGCTACAGAGCTCTGTGCCAGGGGCCGCGCTTTGTGGGGGTTTCGCAGCTCATCTCTCCAAGGCCTGTGTGGCAGCAGCTGCTGCAGAGAATCCCAGGCCTGATTCCTCCCAAGCTGGGTCTCTGAATGGCCCCTGCCCTGCGGGGCTCCATTCCTCACCCACTGTCTCCTGCTGACTCTCCAGCAGCTGCATGGCAGGTGTCCTAATGCAGCTCTAGTCCTCTCCAGCGCTCAGGGGGACTGTCCTGGTGAATAGAACAATGGCTCCTGGCAACCTGAGAATGCCTCTTCCCCTAGCAACCTCAGTGCCATTCCCGATGGAAGGGATGGTGTCAGCAAAGGTGATGGAGGTGGTCAGGCCTAGTGGTTGGAGCTGGACTCAGGAGGCCAGGGCATGGGTGGAGCAAGGCTGGAGGGAGACCAGGGCTGGAGTAGGACTAGGAGCAGGGCTGGAGCAGGCTAAGACTGTTGCCAATGTCAGACAGGAGCGAGTTCCTGGCCCTGGAGTCATGTTGAGCAGACTGAGCTGCTGCTGTGAAATTAATATACCTGCTCTGGGAGTCACGGGTCCAGTTCCTGGCTTGTGGATTGGCTGGAGCCCAGCACAGGACGGACTCAGGGCCTGACAGATGGCTCCAGGGGGTGCTTGGCTCCCAGCCCTGCTGGGTACTGACATGCCAGGCACCCCAGGGCATTATCACCAGCCCGTTCGCAGTCTTGGCATGGCAGTATGTTTCCTTCCCAGTCGCCGTCCCCTGGCATTAAACCAGGAACTCTGCACTGGGGATGTGCACCTGGCAGCACGCAGCCTCCTGAGAACAGACAGGCCAGGGTGCAGGGCGAGGGCTCCCAGAGAGAAATAGCATGAGGGCAATGCTGGGAACCCCCAGGCCGTCTTCATCTAGAGCATGAGTGTGCCCTGGCCTCCTGGAGAGCATGAATCTAGCTTCAGCTCAGCCTTTGTGTCCCCCCGTTCTTTGTGCTAGATGGGTCGGTCTCCTGGAGGGACAAAGTGCCAATCAGGAGTTCCTGGCTTATCCAATGTCAGTTTCCAGCTCTTGTAAAAAAAAAAAAAAGAAAAAACAAAAAAACAGTGACTTCCCTAACACAGGAGCTGGCCTTCTTCAGGCTGTGCTGTGCCTGTACACGTTCCACTATAGGGGCGTGTGTACCCAGGGCACGCGAGTCACAGACGTTTGCCAACAGTACCACGGAGCGGTGCCTATGCCCCTGCTCTCCCCATATGCTCGGGCTCGGGCATCAAAAGGGCACATCTGCCACCTCCCTCTCAAGTCCTTCGCACCTGTGTGCTGCCAGGTGAACATCCCCATTTCTACTGAAGCCTCAGGGGCAAGGTTTATGAGAAACTGGCTGGAGTTGATCCCGCACTGTGTTGCACCCCTACAGCGAGCTGGGGATCCAAACTGACACTCACGGGTTTGAGCCCCTGCCTAACCAGGCCCTGTTCCCTCCCCCCAGGCAGTTGCTGGCCCTGAACTCCTGCAGGCAGCCATGACACCCAGGCACTCTGGGCTCGAGAGAAGGGCTATCGCCGGCTGAATGACCCCTGCCTGTACGGTGGGGATTGAGGCCACTTTGCCAGCAGGTGCCCCCCAAGTCCTGTGCTATGCTGAAAGATGAGTGAATATGTATGGTATAGAGCGCAGCACCCCCTAACGCTGGGCAGGAGGACTGGGAGATGTGTAGGATACAGAGCACAGCGTCCTCTAACCCCTGGCAGGGGGGCTGAGAGATGGGGGGTGTAGGGTACAGAGCACAAGGGCGTGGTCTCCTGCCCTGACTGACTGGGAGGGAGCCACGAACACCCCTGGTGGGCAGAACCGGGACACCCATGGCCGCCCTGCCAGAAGCAGAAGGGCAGGACAGGAAGCAGAACTGTGCAAGGCCGGCCCTGCAGCTCAGATGGGAGAGAGCTGCCAGATGAGCAGGATGTCTCTTCTCCGCTGCGGGAGCCCAGACCTGACTGAGAGCACTCTCCTGACAGAGACCCAGAGGGGCTGCCGGAGCTGCCAGATGCCGGGGACTCAGAGGAGCTGGTGGGGCTGCCACTAGCCATCTACCCTAGTGAAGCTAACAACCCTGGAACCCATGTACACACAGAATGGGCATGTAGGAAGGAGCCCAGGGCAGCTGAATAGGGTTCAGCCGTGTTATTGACTACAAGCCGGCCACTGTGTTGCCATCAGATTTTCCCTGCTGCCCCAGTGGCAGACCACTCCGCTGTTGTTAGGGCCCCGGGCTGGGACACAGTGGAGCGGGAAGGCCTGGGTTCCCCTGCCCCCGCCACCCCACCGTCAGGAGTGGCAGCCTCCCCACCTGGTTGTCAGGAGGCCTGCATTGGTCTGGCACCCGCCTGAATCAGGACGCCAGATGGTTGTGCTGACTCTCCCACCAGAGAGCTAACCTCCCCTAGACTGCAACAGCTCTGCCAGACTGTAGGCCAGAACCCCCCTACTTGATTGCTGCCCAGCCCTGATCAAGGCCAGGCAAACGGACCTCCTGCTGCTCAGCCTGTAGGCCAGGGCTCCTTCTCGATTGCAGCCCTGCCCTGATTGAGGGCCCCAGGCAAACAGAGTCTCTACCATTGCTCAGCCTGACTGAAGGCCAGAACCATTAATACTGAGCTAATTTTCCCCTGAACCAAGGTAACCCGGAAGTATCGTAGTGAGTGGAGTGGTCTCCCACCCAGACGGATGGGGAGGGAGCTGCGAATCCCTTACAGCCTCTCTTTCTACTCGTTCATACTTTTCCTCTAAATATGTCAAAACACAAGCACGCAACCTTCTCCCGGCCAGACATGGAAAAATAATACAAAATAAATTTTCAAAATGTCCGACACCACCAAAAATGTACATGACCGGAAACGGGAATGGAGGGTGGAACATAAACCCTACACGGGGCACGGAAAACTGTCAAAAAAGTACATGGTGATAAAAGCTATCAAGCAGTTAACTACTCACATGGCTGGGGAGGGCATGAGGCCAATGGGGAAGAAGCCATGGTCTGGCATGAAGTGCTCCACCCTGCTCCAGGCAGACTCTCATGCTCCAAGTCCCCAAAGAGGGGAGGCTGGCTTTAACCAGAGCTAGGGCAGCTGGGCAGCTCCAATGACCGGGCTCTCCCTAGTATACATCGCTGTCATCCTGTGGAACAACATCCATAGGCTGGAGCGGGCTGGAAGGTGGTTCCTGAAAGTATCCAGGATGAGGATGGTCTGTGAAGCCAGGCATTGGACCAAGGACTTGCTGTCCTGTCCTGAAGGAAATGGATGTCAGAGCCACGGCGTTCTGGAAAGCCCCGGCAGACCAAGCCAGCACTGTACCTCTCGGCCCGCAACAAGGAGGCAGCAGGATGGAGGCAGGGGACTCGCGGGAACAACCAGCAACCCTCACTAAACATCCCCGCCGCCCTCCACAGCTGGGGGAGCCTCCAGACACAGGCAAGAAGTCACAATGAATCCCATTCGCTCACTATTTCTTGGACTGCCCCATCCCTGCAGTATCTGAGCTCCTCATCCCTGCCTGTATTTACCCTCCCCCTTCCCCCCAATGCACGGATGGGCACTTAGGCCCAGAGAGGGGGAGATTCACAAAGGGGGCTTGGGCATTTTTAGGCTACGCCTAACTTCAGGTGCCCTGCTGCCCTCCAGGAGGGAGTTCAGCCATTCTCTAGCTCCAGTTGGGAGGCCCAGCTGTGAACCTGCTCTGGGAGTGAGGAGCCTGAGCTATGTCACCCCCTCTTCCCCTTTTCCCCAACAAATGTGGAGGAGACACTGCTCTGCCCTGCACTGGCCCAGGGGTCTGAGCATGCAGTAGGGAGGTAGAAGACCAGACATCACCTCGGCCTCATTTGGAGCAGCGGCTTGACCCCAGGCGCCCCACATGGAGGTGACTGTCCCAAACACTGAACTAGTGAGTGCAAGGGGGGCAGGCAGGACCCCACCTTGGCTGTGTTTTGGGGTGGGGGAGGCAATCGTCTGCGAAGGCCAGGCAGCTCAGGCCGTTTGGGGATCTGCCAGGCCACAGCTCTGATGTCAGGGCTAAGTGCCTGGGCACATGCCAACCAGCAGACACAACAGGGTGAGGGAGCAGCTGATCAGGGGTTGGGCATCTACATTTTGCATCCCTTTGTTGTTCTTGCCCACGATCACATTGCTGGAGTCGGAGACTGAACCCAGGCCGCGGCTCTGGGTCATTCGTCCCCCTAATGCTCAGTGCTCAAAGCGGTTACCACTCACCGTTGCAGATGGCATCCAGCTTGTCCTGGCTTCTCTGGTCCAGCTGCCAGGCAGTGAGCCCTCTACACACACAAACAGCTTGTCACCTCCCCACATCCTCAGCGAGGGTATCAAAGCATCTGTCACCCTCCAAGCAGTGGGGCTTTCCCCCGCCCCTCGCTGACCAGGACGTGCTCCTGAGTCCCCAGGGAAAGGGCGAGTCCCCAGGGATGGCTGTGGAGCTGGTTGCCAAAGGAAAGCATAGCACCTTGAGGTTCCACTACCAAAAGCCCATGGCGGGGCGGGTACTGCATGGGGAGCAGTGGGGTTCGAGGGGGCCCATCAGCCAATCAAGGCAGTGTGGGGTGAGCTTGCTCCTGCGGGTTTCTGACACCCCTGAGCCTTCATTCGGCAATCAGGAGCCCAGTGGTTACTTCTCGCTGCCAGCAGGGATTGAGCAGAACCTGGGACTGGATCCAGCCCACCTGCTAAGTGGAGCCCTCTGCTCTGTGCTTACCTAGGAACCTGATGGCCACTTCTCTAATTGGAGCCTGCAGGTTCTCCAGAAAGGCCATAGTCTGACACAGGAAGGTTTCTGCTCTCCCCTTGTAGTGCGCCACCGAGGAGCCAGAACAAGGGAGCACCAGATTCTGAAAGGCCTTTCCGTCCCGCAGGCCGGGTTCCAGGTCTGTGGAGTGGCCTGCCTTCGCCCCTCCTTCCTGTGCCGGGGGGATCACACAGAGGGACTACACCCAGGGCCAGGTCTGGTCCCGGGGCTGGGGCTCGGTGTGGGTACAGAGCTGGGCAATAGCGGGTGCCCTATCCACCGATTCCCCCACTCCTGCCAGCGAGGTCTGCGCAGTGAATGACCCGAGGGCTCCCTCACCCGGCAGTCACAGCTTCGCCACAGCTCCTTTTGCTGGATGAGGGCACCGAGTTGGCGCCACCTCAGGAATTGTGCAGCACTGCTGAAGGTGTCCCAACACACCTGCAAAACAAGAGGGGCCGGAGCGAGCCGGCCACGGTTACGGGAGCCGGAAGCCAGGGCCGCCTCTAGGCATACGCAGCTGCGTAGGGCACCATGAAATTTGGGGCACCAAATTGCCCCAAATTTCATGGTGCCCCTAGGCAGCTGCGTGCTGCATACGGAGCAGCCCAAGCCCCAGTGACCAGCCCCATCCCTCGGCCAGCCCCACGCAGGCTGTGCCCACTACTAAGGGCAGGGCAGTCCCGGGGGAGGGGGTCCCAGACAACTCCCTCCACCCTGCCTTTTACCCTTCCCCCTGCTCCGCCCTTGGCCCGCCCCCATTCCACCTCTTCTCTGCAAGCCTCTTCCCCCAGCGACCCCACACTCACCAGCAGTGGCAGGAAGTGGAGCAACCTGGTCCCAGCCTGCTGTACTCCGCCAGCTCCCAGCTGCGGCGCTCCACTTCCCGGCACTGGTGAGTGTGGGGAAAGGATTACTCCCCTGCACTAACCAGTGGTGGGAAGTGGAGCAACGCAGGCCCAGCCTGCTCTGCTTCCCTTGCCCCAGCTCCAGCCATGTCACTCGGGTGGGGAAAGGACTGCCCCACGCTCTCACCGGCGGTGGGAAACGGAGCGCCACAGCTGGGAGCTGGTGGAATAGAACGGGCTGGGGCTGGGCTGCTCTCCTTCCCGCTGCTGTCAGTGAGTGTAGGGGGCGGGGTAGGATCCCTTCCCTGAAACCTCCTCCCCCGAGCAACACGGCTGGAGCTGGGGCAAGGGAAGCAGAGCGGGGTGCTCCTGGCTCCCCGCTAATCCCCTGGGCCACTCTGGGCCTGTAGGGCCCCCAAAAGTGGCCCCCACAGCTCCTGCCTCCCAGACCCTGGTGAGGGGTGGAGGGGGAGGCCTGGGGCTTCACACAGCCACACTGCAGGGGGGCTGCATAGGGCACCCGAATGGCTAGGGACGGCCCATCTCTGCTGGACTAACCCTCCCCCTTAGTCTCTTTGGGGCAGGACTCTTAGTCAGGAAGGGAAAAGGAAGAGGGTCAGGGATGAGATGTTCAGCAACATGCTCTGCAGCACTGATGACCCGCTGGAGTAGCAGAAGGCGAAGGAGGAATGGGACGCCCAGCAGGAGGAAGGAATACTGGCTCAATTCCTCAAGCATGAAGAGATCAATTGGGACCAGGACCAGTTGCTGATGGAGCAGTTGATCGACCTGTTGGCCATTGGGTACAACCTCCACCTCCAGTACCAGGGCACAGCCCACTACAGCACCATCTCCATGAGTACAAACTTCCACTCCAGGGCTGCACTATTCTGCAGGGTACCACGTCCTGCAGCCGGAACAGACCCTGGAAACTCTGTGGTTCGGTGGTCAGTGAACAGCTGTATGCCCTGGAATGGACAGATGTTCCCTGTGCACACCACCCGCATCGCCTGTACAGCTGTGTGCAACATGGGCAACACATTCTGTTGGGGGCAGGAGAGCAGGGGCCAGACTTCTGACCGATTTTGTGCAACAGTATGAAACCTTCCTGCATCACATTCCCCCAACACATGCCCCATCATTGCATTACAAACTCCTCATCCCTGCGTTGCCAGGATGTGGGCACACAAGGCATCCCTCATTTCCCTTGCTTGCCTGGATCCAGCCCCAGTGAGGATAGGGGCACTATCTGGTTGCTAGTAGACTGGGCAGGTGAATCAACAGGAAGCTCCCAGCTCAGTCAAGGAGGAGTTCAGCTGCTGGGAGACCAGAGAGCAAGAGAACTCAGCTAGTGCACAGTCCCTAGAAGGAGGGCCACGAACCCTGATCTAGAGGGGTGAAATTACAGGCCGGAGAGGATTTGAACCACACAGCCCCAGAAGGCAGATTGTGGAAACTCTGACCTGAGGGGCTCACTTTGGGGAGCTGAACTAGGTTGAATATATTAGACCCCAAGAGAGGAGGAATACTGCTTTGAAGAGTTCTTGCTGTGAGTGGATTATTTTTGGGAAACTGATGGACCAGCCGAGACCACGAAGGGTTGCCCTGGGACAGTACCTGTCTACAGTCCCAGTTTGGGATGGGATCTCCATTTTATCTTTCGAAAATTTGAAGGATGGGAAAACCACCCCTCCCCTAGCTCTACTATTTAGGTTTGCTTCTTTCCTGTGCCCCTGTAATGGGGTCGCCACTTCTGAGCACCTGTCATGGCTGGGGATGGCTCTGCAGGTGCCTCTGCCTCAGTTTCTCCTCACCAGGCTTTTCCATCTCTCCCAAGAATTCACATTGCTCAGCCCTCCAGCCAGGTCACTTTTAGAGTTCAGCCCTTTTCAGGGTATTCAAAATACAAAATAAACCTGACCTGTGGCAATAGTCTCAAGTTAACATGATGTGACATTATAAGTGTAATATAATATCTCATTGAAAGGTGACAGGGCCTGTCATAAATATAAAGGGAAGGGTAAACCCCTTTAAAATCCCTCCTGGCCAGAGGAAAAATCCTCTCACCTCTAAAGGGTTAAGAAGCTAAAAGGTAACCTCGCTGGCACCTGACCAAAATGACCAATGAGGAGACAAGATACTTTCAAAAGCTGGGAGGAGGGAGAAAAACAAAGGGTGTGGGTCTGTCTGTGTGATGCTTTTGCTGAAGACAGAACAGAAATGGAGTCTTAGAATTTAGGAAATAATCTAGCTAGGTATGTGTTAGATTATGATTTCTTTAAATGGCTGAGAAAAGAGCTGTGCTGAATAGAGTGACTATTCCTGTCTGTGTGTCTTTTTTGTAATTTAAGGTTTTGCCTAGAGGGATTCTCTATGTTTTGAATCTAATTACCCTGTAAGGTATTTACCATCCTGATTTTACAGAGATTATTCTTTTTTACTTCTATTTAAAGTCTTCTTGTAAGAAAACTGAATGCTTTTTCATTGTTCTAAGATCCAAGGGTTTGGGTCAGTGGTCACCTATGCAAATTGGTGAGGATTTTTACCAAACCTTCCCCAGGAAGTGGGGTGCAAGGGGTGGGAGGATTTGGGGGGGAAAGACGTGTCCAAACTATGTTTTTTCAGACCTGCATGAAAACCTCCTCAGCTTACTTTTACCAGCTTAGGTTAAAACTTCCCCAAGGTACAAATTAATTTTACCCTTTGCCCTTGGATTTCCTCTGCCACCACCAAACTTTATCTGGGTTCCTGAAAAAAACGGAGTTTGGACACATCTTTCACTCCCAAATCCTCCCACCCCTTGCACCCCACTTCCTGGGGAAGAGTTTGGTAAAAATCCTCACCAATTTGCCTAGGTGACCACAGACCCAAACCTTGGATCTTAGAACAATGAAAAAGCATTCATTTTCCTTACAAGAAGACTTTTAATAGAAGTAAAAAAGAATAATCTCTGTAAAATCAGGATGGTAAATACCTTACAGGGTAATTAGACTCAAAACATAGGGAATCCCTCTAGGCAAAACCTTAAATTACAAAAAAGACATACAGACAGGAATAGTCACTCTATTCAGCACAGCTCTTTTCTCAGCCATTTAAAGAAATCATAATCTAACACATACCTAGCTAGATTATTTCCTAAATTCTAAGACTCCATTTCTGTTCTGTCTTCAGCAAAAGCATCACACAGACAGACCCACACCCTTTGTTTTTCTCCCTCCTCCCAGCTTTTGAAAGTATCTTGTCTCCTCATTGGTCATTTTGGTCAGGTGCCAGCGAGGTTACCTTTTAGCTTCTTAACCCTTTAGAGGTGAGAGGATTTTTCCTCTGGCCAGGAGGGATTTTAAAGGGGTTTTCCCTTCCCTTTATATTTATGACAGGAACAGAAAGAGTTAATTAACTCCCAGACTGACCTGACCCATGGCCGAACTTTAGAGACTGGTTAGGAAGAGATGTAAATAATAGAGCTTTGAAATGCAGCCTGTATCGTTAGAGATAGAAGAGTAGCTGTTTGCTCAGGTCTTGTGGTGTAAACAAACAAGTCTTGTCTATGGCTATAGCTTTGATTCAAAGACCAAAAAAGGAATATTAACATTTAGGAAGATATTTGAGTGAAATAGTTCAGATACAGGTTATCACAACCTTCAAAGAGACATAGACAATAATACTGTTTAATGGATAAATTATCCTGTGCTAATTGCCATGATGTTGAGAAGAAGGAAAGTTAAGCCTATTGTTTTCTCAGGCCAAAAGGCTGCAGGAAATGTATAAAAACCTTGGGACATGATCCTTCTTCATCTCAGATCTGCTTTGAGTTTCAAGAAAGGGAAACCTTAAGCCATGAGGATTGAGATCCCCAGTCACTGGAATCACCCTGAATATGGACATTGGACTATAACCTATGAGCTATTTCTAAAAGGACTTTTGGCAACTACAAGCTCCTCTCTGCTATGTATCTGAACCTCAAGAATTGAATTCAAGTCTGTCTGGATATTGATCTTTTAACCAACACACTCTCTCTTTTCTTTTTACTAAATTTTAGTTTAGTTAATAAGAATTGACTGTAAGCGTGTATTTGGGGTATGATCTAAGTTATTATTTGACCTGGGTCTGGGGCTTGGTCCTTTGGGGTCAGGAGAACCTTTTCTTTTATATGATGAAATAAGAGTTTCAGAATTTATCATCATATGTTTGACATGTGTGTCTGGATGGAAGCCTGAGGCAGGGTACTTTAAGGGAACTGCATTATTTGGACTTCTGAGTAACCAGTGAGGTAATACAGAAGTTGTTTTGCGCTGGCTTGGCAAATCTAAGTATTGGAATATCCACCAGCTTTTGGGGTTTGTCTGCCCCATTTTGTTTGCAGTTCACCCTAATTGAGTGACCTCAGCTAGCTCCCATGGGCAGCACCTCACATATGAATTAAAGGTTTTCCATCCCTCCTGAGCTCAACTCACAGTTCTTCTCTCTCTCATGGGAGCACTATCTGGGGTTTCCCCACTGGGAGTGCAAGTACAACACAAACAGAAACGGGCTCCTGCGCCCTCCTAGGCTTCACACTCTCCTTAAACAAAGTTGGTCTTAATCCTTACCAGAGCACTGACTCCCAGAGCTTTTCCTGGAGCCTGGCCTCTTCTCTGCCTTGGCCAGTAATACCTACCTGGAGACCTTTTCTCCCCTGTGCCCTCAGGGTCTCCTGCAAGAGCCTTCTTGCTTTCTGCAACCAACTACCACTGCCCCTTTCTGCCTAACCTGCTAGGCTAACTAAGGCCAGATTGTGTCATGTGACCCACTGTCATTCTCCCCACATGGAGAGAGTCACGGGTGGGGCTGGGCCCATTTCCCCTTCAAAGGGACAGTCACTCTGCGTTAAATCCCTTTTCCTTGCCACCTCTTGTTTTCAGGGAAAGGAGGTAGGAAATATGACAGGCAGCTTCTTCCCCGGAACCTCACTGATTATAGACATTGGTGTCCTGGGAGGCAAAAGTGGAGCAAATTTCCATTGATCATGTGGGTTGATGGCTGACCCACAACACAGAGACTCAGAGATTATAAGTGTAAGCAGTCAGGATGAGCTCCACCCTGACATCTGGTGGTGAGGTGTGGCAAGTTGTGGAAAAGAACTTCAGGGGCTGATCTCATTAGCATAAGCACACCCACCCCACCTAGAATGAGGCCATAGCTGCCCAAATAGTCACTTTGGCTGCTGTGGGATCCCCAGTGTCTCTGTTATTGGGGCAGGAAGAATAAATTGTTATTACCCTGATTATGGGAATCAAGGACAGTGGAACTGTACTTGGTCTTTTGTATGATGGAGGGACTCGCCATCAACTAAGTAGCACTCGCTAGGCAAGGGATATGGGTACCAAAACTCTGTAAATGAAGAGGCTTGAGATAGGTATTAGTTTCTGGTGGTGTGGTCCCCCTTTGTGAGGGCCTGAACTATCAGTTGCACCTCTGTCTCTCTCCACTATGGAATGTCAGAGCTAAGTTTGGCTCTATTAAGAGTCTAGCTACAAGTACTGTGCTGAATTCATTTTGGCCTTATGGTGCAGCAGCACTAAGGCTCCTACTACTACAAGCTGAAATCACTAAAAAGCTAAAATTACTAAGAGCTGAAATCACTGTGCTAAGTAGTGGGGAGCCTGAAGATCTAGAGTGCAGTGGTGCTGTTTGTGGATGGGCTGGTGGAGCTGTTCATGAGACGGTGAGTGGAGAGGTTTGTGGAGCGGATCAGAGTGAAGCCCTGTGGGGCAGTCAGCTTCAGGTCACGTAAGGTGCCCCAAATATTTCCCCCCCCCCCCCGCACACACTTTTTACCCAGACTGGGGAGTAACACTCTGCAGATGAACTTTTGAACTCTGGGGCTGGACTTTTTGGACTTTGGGTGATTTTTGGATTGCTGGACTCAAGAGACATTTGGGTTGTGGGACTCAAGAACCCGAGGGAAAGGATGTGGCCCAATTTGCTGGGGTGGGTCTTTGCTTATGGTTTGGTTAATGAACAGTAGTTGTGGTGTTTTCCCAATTTAATGCTGATGTCGTTTACCTCATGTTATTAAAGATTCTCTGCTACACTGAGACTCTGTGCTTGCGAGAGGGGAAATATTGCCTCTTTGAGGTGCCCAGGGGGTGTGTAAGATTTTCCCAGGTCAGTGGGTGGGGGCTCGAGCCAGTTTTGCATTTGCTTTGATGAGAGGGAACCCCTGTGTACTGAACCCAGCCCTTGCTGCTATCAACTCGGCCTGGCAGAAGGGTTACATAAAGCCAGAAAGGACCATTGTGATCATCTAGCCCAGGGGTGGGCAAACTTTTTGGCCCGAGGACCACATCATGTTGTGAAACTGTATGGAGGGCTGGGTAGGGAAGGCTGTGCCTCCCCAAACCGCCTGGTCCCTGTCCCCACCCCCTTTCTGCCTCCTCCCACTTCCCGCCCCCTGACTGCCCCCCTCAGAACACCCGACCCATCCAACGCCCCCTGCTCCTTGTCCCCTGACCACCCCCTCCTGGGACCCCCGCCCGTAACTGCCTCCCATGACCCCACCCCCATCCAACCCCCCCTGCTACCTGTCCCCTGACTGCCCAGACCCCTATCCACACCCCTGCCCCTAACTACCCCCTGGGACCTCACCCCCATCCAACCCCCACTGCTTCCTGTCCCCTGACTTCCCCGACCCCTATCCACACCTCCACCCCCTGACAGCCCCCCCGGGACTCCCACCCCTATCCAACCAACCCCTGCTCCCTGTCCCCTGACTGCCCCCGGAACCCCCTGGCCCTTATCCAACCCCCCCCCCCATTCACCACCCCCTTACCATGCTGCTCAGAGCAGCAGGAGCTCGCACAGGAGCTCACAGCCCCACCGCCCGCACTGCCCGACAGGAGCAGTGGGCCAGAGCGCTGGCGGTGTGGTGCGCTGAGGCTGCGGCGGAGGGGGGGGACAGTGCGGGAGGGACCAGGAGCTCAGGGGCCGGGCAGGATGATCCCATGGGCTGGATGTGGGCCATAGTTTGCCCACCGCTGATCTCGCCTGACCAATCTAAGGCAGGCCACAGGACTCCCCCGAATAAATTCCTGTTAGAGTGGAGCCTAACTTTAACAAAAACATCCACTCTTCATTTTAAAATTGTCAACAAAGGAGAATGAACCACAACCCTCGGTCGGTCATACCAATGGTTAATTATCCTCACTATTAAAAAAATAGTGCCTTATTTCTAGCCTGAATTTACTAACCTTCAACTTCCAGCCATTGGATCCTGTTATACCTTTGTCTGCAAATTTAAGAGCCCCTTGCCAAAGTTTTATTCTTCATGTAGATTCTCATAGACTGCAATCCAGTCACCCCCTAACATTCTCTTTGATAATCCTTCTTAAATATTGGGCACCAGAACTAGACACAGTTTCTCCATCAGTGGTAGAACAAGTGCCAACTACAGAAGTAATATAATGCTGCTCCTACTCAATATTCCCCTCTTTATACATCCAAGGATTGCATTAATTCTTTTGTACACAGCATCACACTGGGAGATCATGTTCAGCTGATTATCCACCATAAGCCCCAAATCTTTCTCAGGGTCACTGCTTCCTAGGAGAAAGTTTCCCCATCCTATAAGCAGGGTCTACATTCTTTGTTCCTAGACGGATAACTTCACATTTGGCCACATTAAAACACATATTAGTTGCTTGTGTCCAGCTTACCAAGTGATCCAGATCATTCTGTATCAGTGACCTGTCCTACTCACCCAGTCTGTTGTCATCTGCTAACTTTATCAGTGATGACTTTATCTTTTCTTCCAGATCATTGATAAAAAAGGTTAAATAGCATAAGGCCAAGAACTGATCCCTGCAGGGCCCCACTAGAAACATACCAGCTCGATTATAAATCCCTGTTTACAGTTACATTTTGAGACCTGTGTTGACCTGTAACCCCAACTTGATCTGAGTGTGCAAAATTAGATTATAAATCATGTATTAAGGCATAAAATCCTTGAAGATAGTAAAATAGAAGCTATTGGAGCTGTAATGCAAGACATGCAAGTAGGTTTACATAAGAATCTGTGTAACAACTAAGATGGGCTTGACAATAAGCTGAGGCCTGGTGGGCCTGTTAGTAGTTATGATAGCCTATGTAGGAAATGTGTTTGCATGACTGCTTAACCAAACATTATAGGATTTAACAATAGTTTCCAATATGTATCTTGGGATACACAAGGGCACCACAGAAGCTGGAAATAATGGGGCTTTCTAGGGGCTTTGTGGGGGTTTGGAGAAACCATATGTATGTATTGAAACCACTGGAAAAAGAATGACACAAAAAGAGATGATGCTAGTAAGCAAAACCTAAATTATGGGCCCCGCAATGACAAATGTGGGCAGAGGGCAGAGACCTAAATCAAAAATGGTCCCAGATGTGTGGGGGACATAAGGAAAGGGGTATAGAAGATGTTTGTAGATAAAGATACTACCTAACATACCTCATCTCTTTTTTAAACAGATGGCCAAGCCAATGCCTAGTTGAGGCATTAGGATGGTGGAAACCAGATCATTACTGTCCATTTTTGGTGCTCTCCACATACTATTCTCTTCACCTTTATCTCTAATAGTTTCCATAAGATTGCAAGTATGTGAGACTTGGGGGTGTTTTGTTTACATATATATATATATAGAAAGAGAAAACCACCAGTCCAAAATAGGTCTAACGCTTAAACCTAGGTATCGTGATTTTAGCTCTGCAGCATATAACAAGGCTCTTAACAAAGTCAAAATTAGCTCTGTTATTACACAGTACAGAGAGAAAGGTCCAAAGTGGTGTTTGTCACCCAGGTACACATACCTACCCCACAACCTCTCTCAGTTCACTGAGCTTTGGACCCCATGTCCCTTGCCTAGCAAGTGCTTCTTAGTTGAGGGCAAGTCCCTCTATCATAAAATGCCAAGTACAGTTCTACTGTCCTTGAATCACATAACCAGGATAACAACACTTTATTACTCTTGTCCCAATAACAAAGAGACTTGGGATCCCACAGCAGCCAAAGTGACCATTTGGGCAAGCAGTCCCATCATGCTAGGTGGGGTGGGTGTGCCCATGCAAACGAGATCAGCCCCTAAAGTCCTTTTCCACAGCTCAGCACCAGATGTCAGGGTAGAGCTCATTCTGGCTCTGCTTACATATATATGTTTTCATATAATTATGCTTATGCTTGGATTTATTTGGATTTTAAATAAATTTAAACAAAGTCTTCCTGTTCCTATTTGTGTGATTCACCAGTCTCATTTGATAATAATCTTTGGTAGCTCCCTGAGTAAGGAACCTGTTATTAGTGACCTGTGGAATTTGCACCCTAAACTTATCAAAGGCTACACCTGTCAGGTAGCCACTTTTCAATCCAAACCAAGTTGAACATTATTTATCAACAAAATTTGTAAACTCACCAAAAAGGGACATCAAGTTAATTTGACAGGATGCATTTTCCATAAACCCATGTTGTTTGGCATTAATTAAATTATACTCATTTAATTCTCTATTGATTGAGTCCCATATCAGAAATTCTATTATTTTTCCTGGAACCAATGTCAGCCTCACAGACCTATAATTATCTTCAGGGGTTCTCAAACTGCGGGGGGCATGACCCCTTGAGGGGTCACAAGGTTATTACATGGCGGGTTGCGAGCCGTTAGCCTCCTCCCACAAACCCAACTTCGCCTCCAGCATTGATAATAGTGTTGAATATGAATATATAATTACAAGTGGATAAATAGGTTACGTGATATAGATAGACAGATAGACAGATATTTTAATTTTTATAGCGGCCTTCACTTCCCATTAAAGCCAGGTTGGTTTATTTTTAACTGCTGCAGCCCTTCTTCTTTCTTCTTTAAACCCCCTGATAATAAAGCAGGAGATGGATAAATTGTTAATTATTCTTATTAATAATCAAATCGTTATTACATTTATATTATTGAGACACCCAAAGGCTCATTTAGGTCACAGATATAGACACACTCCCAGCTCCAGAGACCTGACAGTCCAAAAGACTCAAGTACAGGTGCAGGATTGGATGTGGGAGAAATAACATAGAAGCAAATTCACATGGTGATGATTGGTACAATTTCCTGTTTTGTCGTTACCGTTTAAGTAGCAGTAAGGCTGAGTGAGGGGGAATGGCAGGATTAGGGAGCGGAGGTTGGTTAAAATAAGGAAAGGGAAGGAAAGGCAAGAGGCACACCCAGAGCTCCTCACCTGCCAAGCTAGTCACTGTCAAGAGTTGTTCCGGAAACACAACAGAGGGAGGGATCTCAAGAAGGGATTCAAAGGAGGATCAGGTGTTGGCTGCACAGATTTTTGGGGGGAGTTTTCTCCATAAAGAAAGGGCAGCACGGGAGAAAATGGAGAGGTAAAGAGTTAAAGATGTTTCCCTTAATCCAAGTATTTGTAACAGTTCTCTTTAGGAAGAGCCTGAGGTGGTGTGATGCCAGCCAGTCATTATTCTGAGCTATATGCCCCTTGCCTTGTGCTTGTTCCGTTAATTGTCTGTGTCCCAAGAATCAAGTAAACTTCTTTCCAAGGAGTCTTCCCCCTACTGACAGCACTGATGGGCATAATGTGTGCCAAACATCCTGCTACTGCAAGAGAGGGTTATGGCCTACTCAGGAAGCCCTGAGATCTGCCTCTACCACAAATGATCATGGTCTAGGCAGGAAACCCCAAGGTCTATTAGTAGAAGAACTGTCAATATTACAGGTGGTGCTGGGTAATTTATCTTGTACAACACCTGATCTGAGTGACACAACCTGGTTTTAGTGACATGTCCTTGTCTACAGTTGGGCATGTCCTATACTGGGAATTGGTCTTGTAATGATCACCTTTGGCACATGGCATTTCTTCCCTAGTTTATAAAATAACCTGCCTCTAATGTCTCTCAACTGATGTCTAATACAATATAGAATCTATGAGGGTGAGAAACAACATAGGTACATACAGTTTGTACAGCAGTTTTTCTTCCCGCACCAGAGATGGGGGTTACCCGATGATCTGAGGCTGTGGTAAATCTGACATCAGGAGGGGGCTCATCACTCATATATGGTGATGTTTGTTGCTTTTGAGTTTTATTGGATGTTTTAGCTTCATACATTCACAGATAAAACCACTGATAATAACTAAAAAGGCAGATGGGTTTGCTATTGGTTCCTTCCCGCAGCTGATGCCAGCCTCTGAATCTATATATTTCCCTTCCACTGCTTTGTTGTCACTTGTCAGACACAGAGGAGCCCTGGCAGGTGTTTAAGTGCAGCCAGAGTATTGAGAGGAGGCGACAGCAAGTCAGGCTGGCAATGAAGGGACATCTCTCCACTCCGGTGCTGTGGCTTCTTCTCCTCACAATTCAGGTCATAGCAGGTAAGTCTCCTCTGTGTTTCACCAGGGGAGCTGGGTTAACTGGAACTAGGGTGGTAACTTTTACAGTCCGCTTTTTACCATCCATGTCTGGCTTGGAGGTTGTGACTTTTCCTTTTGGGATTGGACCTTGCCACTGTTACAGAGGCTGTTTTTACCTTGAGATTGGACTATTGCAATGACCTCTGTGTGGGGCTGTACCTTAAAACCATTCAGACAACGAAGCTGGTGCAAATGGCAGCAACTCACTGAGCAGCGCATCTGGCTGGGAGCTGTGCTGCAGGATCTGCACAGGCTGCCCAGCTTTGTGTGGAGGTTAAGGTGTTGATGATGATTTATAAATTCCTAAATGGCCTGGGACAGGTCTCCCTGAGGGATCACCTCTCTCCCTATGCTGTACGGCCAGAGCTGTGGTTAGCAGGGGTGCCCGAGCTGGTTCCCCCTTTTATAAAGGAGAGGGGTGGCTGGCAGGGTGCCCTCTGTGAGGGCTCCAGGACTCTAGAACTTGCTCACCCTTTGGGCCAAAATAGTGCAAATTTGGTGACCTTTTGGGCACACTGCAAAATACACTCGTTTGAGGGGTGGAGATTGGGAAGAACACAGGCTGTGCATCACATAATGAAAAAGGGGTGGAAGGAGTTTCTGTAGGTGTCTGGTTAGCTGAGTTCCTATTGAAATGGTCACTTAATGCTGATGGAATTTGTGTGTTATCAATGCCATCCAGGTGCCTAGAGCCTTGGCTAGGCATCACTTTAGTGTTTTAAATTCCAATAAATACATCAATAATTTGGGATCCAACAGAAATGTCTGTTTGGTCCAGAATCCAACAGCTCCAAGGGTCAAGTCCTGGCTCCTCACTCCCCCATTCACTCACTGAAGCCAGTAGAAGTTTTGCATGTGTGAGATGAGCAGGATTTTCCCAAATAAATCCAGAGCTGATTCATGCCACAGAGAGGGTGAGGGGGGGTGAGGTAGAGTGCAGTGTGCAATGCCCGGTGCGCGTGAGGGTACTGGAAGTTCTGCCAGCAGGAAGATTTATCCTGCAGGAGCCCTGCCTCCCTCCCTTTCCCAAGGTTTCTGCTGGAGCAGAGAAGCTTTGAATCCTAGCTGGAGTCTAGAGAAGCCCGACCAGCACAAGCTGCATGGCAGAGGTGCTGCATCAGGGTGTCTCACGGCCACATTGGTTTCATTCCCTCAAGGCCGCCCTTGCTCAGTTTCAGGGCTGCTCTCATTCATTCCTCCAGCACAGAGAGAGTTGAAGGCTCTTTGCCAAGCTGTGTCCCAGCTCCAGGCAGACGTAACACTAGTAGCGGTGGCTATGCCCTGTGTTACAGCAGCATGAGCTGGCGCAAAGCAGGGAGTGAATCTGGCCCAGAGATTCCAAAACTGATTAACAATAGGATTAAAATCGATTGTGGGACCCAGATATGATTTAAATAATACAGTGATTGGAACCTGTTTGGCTGGTATTAAGAGGATGAAAATGATCCCAGTGTTGGGCAGGAAAGGTCTGCCAGGATGGTCTGGCCATGTACTCAGAGCTACTGGGAGAAAAGCAGCTTGCAGGGAGTAGGGGCAGAGTCTGCTCCTCATCTGGGGAAGGAGCAGCCTGTACATGCAGGGCAGAGAGGCCGGGGAGAAGAGGAGGGGGAAGAGCCAAGGGAGGAGGGCGGGAGGAGACCAGCGGAAGAGAGAAATGTGTGGGGCAGGTGGGGAGAGGAAGCTCCGTTAGGGAGCACAAGGCTGTAATGCCAAGCACCACAGAACAAAAACTGTGAGGTTAAAAAAACCATCCAGTCTCATTTTTCCATCCATCTTTGGACTTCAGAACTCCCCTCTACTCCTCTGCCAGCGTGGGGTGAGAATTGCAGGCTGAAAAGTCACCCTTTTGTGCACCCGAACTGCACAACTCCCCCTGGCTGCTCAGCTGGAGACTGCGCTTACCCTCCCCTCACCCCTGAGACAGGAACTGCCGTCCATTGCCCAGCACTGCCTTCGCTCTCCCCTCCTGCTTCAGTTCCTCTGACAGAGGAATGGCTGACTGGGAAATAGCTTGACAGCCACTGAGTTAATTCATACAGCATGGTTCACACTCACACAAAGAACTTCTGTTACTGGTCAGGGGTGAACTACAGACAGAGATAGTGGAGACCTTCACACTGACATCAACCATTCACACCAACTACCCTGTCACCATAACAGGAGGGGAATGATTTAGCCATTTGCAAATATCAACACTTCCCAGGCTTCCCCCACCCCACTAGATTTAGCCGAGAGCACTCCCCCCTCTGCTCTGTTACTTCTCACATTTTGGACCAACCAGTAATAGAAAATTTCAAAATATCTCAGACCTGTAGATCTAGCATAGCATAGATAGCTCAGCCAAAAATATACCTCAACCCTACACAGCACAGGAATATCATATTATGGGGTCATTTTTTGTGACTCAGTAGTTAACATAACAGCTACAGACCCAGAGAGCCTGTGTGTAACTGCAGCTGGGTGTGTCCTAATCTGTGTGAATGCTGGTGAAAGTGCAGGCTGGAGGGCTTTGTTGTTTGTCATAGCAGTACAGTGTGAAAGGGAGCCCAGGCCGGTGCATCAGGGGGTTCAGTGGTACCCCAGTTCCAGGTGGCACCCCCCGGGGAATACGTCACAATAGCGTTTCACAACTATTGAACACTTTAAATTGTGTGGGAAAACAATTATGTGGGCTCCAGGCAAACAAATGAGAAAATATCAGGGATGGACTTAAAGCTGTGGGTTTTACTCCCAGACCCAGATCTGAACTTGTCAATGTTCAGAGTGCTGGGTGGGGTCATTATTCCAGGTTGGGTGACAGAAGTGGTGCAAGCATATGATAGGTGCAGTATATAAATGTGATTGTTCTCCTGAAAGGTGGTGCTAATGGCTGCCATCACAGGGTCTTGCATCAAATGCGAATCACAGACCTCATGAAAGCCAATGCCTGGGCCAAGCACACTCTATTAGGCTCAACAGACAGAACCATCAAAATCCTTTATGGAGTAAAAACATCTGCAGACAGTGGGGGCTATTGCCCAAGGCATTGGCCACATGGTCAGGGCAGAGCTAGCCAGGAGTTTCCCTTGTTGCCAGTGCAGGGGCCAGGATATTGGTGTTGGACTATGTCTGTTGGAGGGAGAAGCCAGTAGAAGGAGTTGTGACCGGGATCCGAGAAGGAAGCAAAGAACCAAAGCCTGTTGGAGCTCGCTGGAGGTGCAGGCTGGGGATTTCTGAGCATTGAAACTGCTGGCTGTTGTTAGGTTCAACTGTATTCAGGGAAACAGAACTCTGTGTGCACTTAGCCTTAGGTTCTACCACGAGTGAACGTCACTGAGTTAACTCAATTGAAAAAAGCCCCTTTTGTCCTAGTGCAGACCAGGCCCAAGGGGTTTCCTTTGGGACTAGAATGAACAGAGCAGCACCTAATAACCTTCCCTATGGACTGCAGCAAAGTGACCATTTTGTATTTGCTTGGCATTGAAGGAGCAGGATGGTCTGGCCACGTACTGGTGTGAACTGCACTGTTCTCTCAGCTCCATGGAGGCTCCTTACACATGGTGTCCCCAGCTCAGCCATCCACAGCTGCAACCAGCCTGTTCCATGGCTCACAGTGGAACTCTGCATGTAGCCGTAGCTCCTAGGCATAGTAATGATGCCGGGACTTGCTCTGAGTCTCAGGGACAGTCCTGGGTCTTCAAACCCTACCTGGGGGCCAGTTCTCCCAGGCAATATCTGAGGACTGTGTGGCAGGCAGTTGCCCCACCTCACAGTCCCTGTGAACTGCCTCGTTCCCAGCAGCCAGCTTTGCCTCTCCACAACCCCCAGAAATGCAAAGAGGCCTAGAGACAACTGAGGGCAGGGGGTGAAACTCAGAGCAACTGGGAGAAAAGCAGCTTGCAGGGAGTGGGGGCAGAGTCTGCTCCTCATCTAGGGAAGGAGCAGCCTGTACATGCAGGGCGGAGAGGCCAGGTAGAAAGGGGAGAAGAGGAGGGGGAAGAGCCCAAGGGAGGAGGGCGGGAGGAGACCAGCGGAAGAGAGAAATGTGTGGGACAGGTGGGGAGAGGAAGCTCCGTTAGGGAGCACAAGGCTGTAATGCCAAGCGCCACAGAACAAAAATTGTGAGGTTAAAAAAACCATCCAGTCTCATTTTTCCATCCATCTTTGGACTTTAGAACGCCCCTCTTCTCCTCTGCCAGCGTGGGGTGAGAATCGCAGGCTGAAAAGTCCCCCTCACTCCTCCCCCTACACGTGATCACCCTTCCCCACCCATACCTCCCCCTTTCCCACTTTTTAGAGTCCCTCTTCTCCCCATGCCTCCTTCTGCCCTCCTCTCTGCTCTTTCTCCCTTCCCCTCTCTCCCTGCTGCCTCGATTCTTCAACCCCCTCCTCACTTCTCACTGCTGTGCCCCACTCCAGACCCCCTCCTCTCTCCACCTCTCCATTCAGACCTCCTTCTCCTCCCCTCCCTCCTGCCCCCTGCTCAATAACCCCCTCCAGCCCTATGCTCTCTGCTTTCCCTCCAGACCACCCTGTGCTCTATCTCTACTCCTCCCGCTTGCCCCAATTTCAGATCCCTATCCCCTCTCCTCCCCTCCGACGCTCTCTCCTGCTTCCCTGTTAACCCCCACTGCAGACACCTCTCCCCTCCCCACTTCTCCCTCCTGCCCCCGCTTTCCAACCTCCTTCCCGCCCCCCACTCCAGACCCACCTTCTCATTCCTGATCCTTCCGACAGCCCTTACCAGACCCTCCTCCCCTCTGTCCCTCCTGCCCCCTGCTACAGACTCTCTCTCTTCCCCACCCTTTCTCCCCCCCTTGCTCCAGAACCCCCTCCCCACCCGTCACTCTGGCCAGCTCATCATCTTTACTCCATTCCCTTGCAACCCTTGAATCTGCCTCCTGTCCCTGCAGTGTCCTGCTCCCCTCACTCTCCCCATCCTCCTTTCACTGGTCTCTGCTGCCCGTCACGATCCCTGGGTCCTGTCCAGCCCCCGCAGCCACACAGAGACAGCCGTGTTCCCAGGGGGAAGTGGCAGCCAGCTTTACTCAGGGGGTCCTCACTCCCAGATGCCGACAGACTGTAGGGAGATGGTGGCTTCGCACTGGCTTCAGCCTCAGTGACAGTGACAGTGACAGGAGATGGCGCCATTTGGAATCAGGGAAACTCAGTGAGTTGGCGCCTTTCATTGTGTTCTCATGAGACAGGTAAAAACACCCCAAATCGCCAGAGTGTGGATAAAATGGGGAGAGCTGCAGCACTGACAGCCCCGAGCATGAGGCCCTGAGATGTGAGAAGGTGACACCATGAGGCAGCTCTGGGCATGTCCCATTCTTCTGGTTGTGGGCACGGATCCCCGCTTCCGGGCGTGGACTCTGCTGTGATAATGCTGGGAAGGGGGCTCCGTGCTGTTCTGATCCTGCTCTGTGTCTCTCTTTGAAGGTTCTGGTGAGCTGAGGCTGGTGGATGGAGGCAGCCCCTGTGTCGGGAGAGTGGAGGTTAAACACCAGGAGCGGTGGGGGACGGTGTGTGATGACGGCTGGGACATTACAGATGCTGAGGTTGTCTGTAAGCAGTTGGGATGTGGAGCTGCTGTCAGTGTCCATCTTAATGCTTATTTTGGACGAGGATCTGGACAAATTTGGCTGGATGAAGTTTCCTGTGATGGTACCGAGTCTGTTCTCTGGGACTGTGGGAACGAGGGATTCGGTGAGAGTGACTGCAGTCATGAAGAGGATGCTGGAGTGACCTGTTCAGGTAAGAATCAGCCAGCTCAGTCCTGAAAGACAAAACCCCTGAGACAAAAGGGCTTGAACCCAGAGGGCATCGTGTGCCTGTGACCCTAATTAGAAATGAACAAAAACCAGAACAACTCCTGTAATGATTGTTATTACTGGACTGTAATTATTACTAATCATCTCACTGGCCAATGAGGAGCCCCCTGTGTGACTGTGAAGTGTTCTCAGTATCTCATTTCCAGTTGTTTCAATGCCACATCTTTCCTTTCCCTCTAAAAATGCAGATACGAGAGAAAATGGAAAAGGAAATGTCAGGTTGGTCCTAAGTTGCTGAGACACTTTTGAAAATGTTACACTCATGCTAAAATCCAGACCCAGACACCCAACCGCAGAGGTACAGAGGCTGGGACATTTATGTAGCCCCTTTGCCACCCTCATAGGGTGATGGAGGAATGGGCAGATTTTCCCAGCTTGGCCAGAATTAGATTTAGCCAAGAGCACTCCCCCCTCTGCTCTGTTACTTCTCACATTTTGGACCAACCAATAGTAGAAAATTTCAAAATCTCTGATACCCTGTAGATCTAGCATAGCATAGAGAACTCAGCCAAAAATATACCTCAACCCTACACAGCACAGGAATATCATATTATGGAGTCATTTATTGTTACTCAGTTGTTAACATTACAGCTAAAGACCCATTACACGTTTTATTTTTAATTTCTTCTTCCTGACATTTAGTAGGAATAATATCTTCCTCTGACACAGCACAAGGAAGAATAGAATCTTTTCCTATAGTTCCAAAAGTTTTAGCAGTTCCCCCGGCGATGGGAGCTCAGGGCAGGGTTTAGTCTCAACCCTTTCCTGGATTTTGAGTGTTTCAGGGATAAACCTCCACATTCTCTTCACATGGGTAGCAGGGGGGAGGGGGGAGGTTTTATGTGTCACCCTCCTGCCAGGTGGAGCTGGCAGTAACCAAGGCCAGGTTCAATACATAGGGGTTCCTTTTCAACAATATGACACAACCGGTTTGAGCCCCCAGGATGGCCCCAAGGGCAGGTCGCTGTGCTGGGACCTTTACTACAGTGTCAGTTTGGGGACAGTCTGTGATGATTCCTGGGATCTGTCAGACTCCGATGTCGTTTGCAAACAACTGGGACGTGGATGTGCCATCAGTGCACTCTCCCGGCATAGTCTGACCTGCCACTGGAAATGAATCACCCGGACAAAGGACACTGATGACCTCAGCAATTCCTGCCTGGGCTGTGGAGTTGTCACAGTGAGTCAGACAAGTCTAATTTCCTGCACACTGGACCCTTCTCAGCCCCACAGGGCCCGTTCCTCGCTCAGACTTAGGGGGGTTATAAGCTTTCTCAGCGACTCCGCACTGGAGCTGCCTGCACACCACACTGGCATCGTTCAGGTCCCACTGGTCATCCAGCACTCTGGCCCACACACCACGGAGGGAAATCTCAACTCTCCCATCACACCGGCTCTCTCCATTCAGCAGTCTGCGTGATTCAGAGCAACCTGGGCTCAGGAGAGATGGGAAATACACTGAATAACACTCCCTGTTATAGACTGGAAATAATACAGAGTGTGCATGAAATTATGGACTGTTTCTCAATAAGAAGATATAAGCCAGTGATCAGAATGTGTCACAGTGTTAAAGGGAACCACCTCTGTCAGAAGACACTTATTCTTTTGACTCTATAAGTGGAAGGTGCTGTAAGGATTGTTGAACTCTGAGCTTGACACAAGGGCTTGCCAACGGACTCTCTAAATGAGTAAGTGAAGTTATTCCTGCAGATTACTGATTGGGAAAATAGTCTCTGTGTGTGGTGGTGGAATGGCTGCTGAGGTTTATAGTCACTTTATCCAGGCTTAAATGCCTGGAAGCCAGTGAACGGTGTCTGCACAAGCACTTAGCAGGTGGGTCGTGAGTGATTTAGGCAAGTTTGCCTTGAGGGAGTTTGGCCAATGGAAGAGCAGGGTTCACGGTGGTCAGGAACAGGTTTTTGTTGGTAAATTCCCTTAGTTCCCCCTGATCTTTGCTCAGTAGGTGGCAACTTTCTTGGTTCATGTGGATCCAGTGCAGGAGCTCCTAGTGTTAGATGGTTCCCGGCACTGGTGGTTCTAACTGGAGCTGTCCCCTGAAATGTGGTGTCATCTCTGAGTCTAACGTGAGATTCGAGCTGATCAATTCATAGCACAAGAAACAGGTTGTGTGTGGGGCGGGGAAGGGGACGTTCTCTGTTGGTGAATATTGTGACTCCCTTGGGATGTGTATCTCAGTGTTTGAGAGTGTCTCAGAATCAGTGAGTCCGACAGCAAGGTGGTAAGTTAGGAATTACTCCCCGAGTTCAGACCCAGGTGCAGCCAGGAGAGACTGACACATGTTAAAAGACAACAGCAGAGTCAATGCAGGGCACACCCACTGGCTGTGTCAGGTACAGTATGTACTAGTATGGCAATCTGACGGGTTGCACTGATGCAAACAGCTCATTGATCTTGGTAGCCAAATAACATTTCAAGACTAAGAGTGAAATCTTGGCCCCACTGAAGGCAATGGTAAAATCTCAGTTCACTTCAACGGAGCCAGGAGTTCGCCCTAAGACTGGACCAGGAGAATGCCTGCATGCAGTTAGTATAGTGCAGGGGTGTAGCCATGGGTTGGTTGTGGCCCACCCAGTTAGCATCCAGGCCCACCCAAATCAGGGCCAGAGCCCCCCGAATCCACAGGCTGGGAATCCCAACCCTGCCTCAGTGTCCATCAGCCTGGGTGCATCTCTCTCCTGCCGGTGCCATGCACTGCTTCCCTGGTCTGTGGCTGCAGCACTAGCCCCACAGGGAGGGTAGGGGCATGCCATGTGGGGGCAGGTCTGGGCGGGGCTGGGGCTGGGGCTGGAGACTGGGGCAGCAGCTTCCGGATTCGGCAGGAAAGGGATGTGGCTGGGCTGATGGACACCGAGCCAGGGTCGGGAAGGGTGGGTGCAGCTCGACTCCCAGTGGGACCCTGCTTCACCCAAAGGGTGTGCCTAAGTGACCAGATGTCCCAATTTTATAGGGACAGTCCTGATATTTGGGGCTTTTTCTTATATAGGCACCTATTATCTCCCACTACCTGTCCAATTTTTCACACTTGCTATCTGGTTACCCTAGGCACGCCCCGCAGACTGTGTGCTCCGGGCAGCCTCCGCTTTGGGTGCCTGCAGAGCGGTAAGAGCCGGAGGGAAGAGGTGGAGGGAGGAGAGCCCCCCTCCCTCTTGCCCCCTCCCCAGGGCACCGGATTCCTTCTGCACCCCTCCTTTTGCCCCTCCCATCATTGCCCACCCACCAAAAGCTGGGTCGCACCCAGGTTTCCTGTCCTACCTATGCCACTAGTGTAGTGTAAGGGTACAGAGTAGATTTGAGTTTTTCTGAGGAGGCTCATGGCTATAACTGAATACCACAGCCCCTCAGGAAGGCCAGATGGGATTATGGCAGATTGAGCTCGTATGGAGGGGACGAGGTGTTTTTCCTTAGAAGGGATTCTTCTTCCAGCAACTGTTGGGAGAAATCAGCATCTTCATGTGCTGAGGAGCTCCTGCCAAGAACCAGGGTATGGGCTGGGTAGCTAGTTAGGAGAGGCAGGGCAGGGCTGCAGGGAATTCAGTTAGGAATGCAGGTATCAGCCTCTGTGAGAAGCAGGAGAACTGCCAGGTGAATTGTCCCCAAGGTATAAAGTATCAGCTGTAAAGAGGAGAGTAAACGTCTGTTGAGAGTGCTGGGCAGCCCTACAGGCTCAGTCAAGGTGTGTAACGGCACCAGTGACTTTGGGCTCTGTGGGGGACAGTCCTGGAAGCTACGTGTCCAATATTAGGAAGAAGGTTGAAATCCAGGGCTTCTGCAGTAGGTTTCTCTGTAAGGACCCCAGCTCCAGTGAGTCAAGAAGCCCTATGGAGACTCTGTACATGGATCTGAAGATGGGGCAGAGAGGGGAGCTGAAACTTCATTAAGTAGGAGGGCTCCCTTTGTTGAGGGGAGAAGCAGATGATCACAATGGCCTCTTTGAGTCTTAAAATTCTGCGGCTCTATAGACCCATAAGAGGAGCTCCATTTAGCCACAAGGGAACCATATTGGCTGGCCATCAAAATTAAGTTTTCGAGTGAATTATTTTTCCCACGGAGACCTGGCCACTTTTGAGTTTTTTCAATTGGAAAAGTGTGAAAAAGGTTTAAAAAAAAATAAGCTAAGTGAGTGAAAGCACTACTTTCTCTGTGGTGGGCTACCAGAAATACCCTCAGGGATTTTTGAGAGAGAAGGGAAATGGTGATTTTCAGCAGTTTATAATTCAGCCAAACCTGGAAGGAATCTCACTGCAGGAGGAGAAGGCACCTCCCTGGCCCCAGCACTGACCCCTTTCCAAATTTACAAAGGCTCCAACAATCAAGGAAGGTGTGAGAGCTTCTCAAGAAGGTGCCGAGAATATTTTATAATAGAAAGTGCGAAGCAACTTCCATATTGGGAGTCACTACCAGCTCCCCCTCTAATTACTATTGGAGAAGGCTAGGGACAATAAATCGGTGACATTGATGTAACCCGAAGGACAAAGTGCTGCCCCTGCTCCGCTGCCCTGCATGAGGACAGAGTTGCTGATGTTTTTACCGGAGAATCCAGGGCTTTCCCCAGTCACAACTATTTTTTTGTGATGATGTTATTTACTTGTATTTTATCTTTAATACATTTACTATTATTTTATGTGCTTTAGGATCTAGCTCCCCCTCCCCTTGCTGTGTCCTGAGGTTCCCCTACTCTGGGGCAGCATCACACACTGAGGGGCAGGTGTCCTTAATCCAGCATCTCTCTTGCACTTAACTGAGCAAATCACACTGGCATCATTGTCGTGTGAGCACTGAGAGGCCCCCAGGGCAGTACCAGAGCAATGGCCCAAATGGATTTCAGTCCCCTTGCAGTGAAATGTGTCTGTCCAGACAGAGCCAGTTCCCTTCCCAAAATACCCTCCTCCTGGGGCTGATTCAGCGAAGCCACAGTCGAGGTGACAACAGAGAACGTTGGCGTCTGATAAATCCCAGCGAGAGTCACAGAGGGTTCCCCAGGCACCAAGAGCCTGGATCTCCACCCTCCCTGAGCATGTTGTGCTGCCGTTCACCAGCCGGAACCCTGTGTGCCCTGGGGAGAAGGGAGAAGGGGTTTTGAGAGGGAGCCTTGGAGCTATTTTATACCAAATAGTTAAAGAAAGGAAAGTCAGGGGGGATTTGATCTGATTCTATTTATCTTGGATCATTTGTGTTTTACAAGAAGCTGGTGCCATCCTATTACCCTAGCTCTCTACACAGTGAGATCTGTATATTGCTTCACCCTAATCTAGAATTCACATCACTGGGATTTTAAAAACTTCGCACTGAATTCTTACTTGAGCATATGGCTCCAGCATTATTTGCATGTGAGCATGTCTGATTGATGTGTGATATCCGGGGACAGTACGCATGGTGGGACTCATTCCCCGCGCACTAGAATGCTTCAGTCCAGATTGGTCCATGTTCTTCTCCAAAGTGAGCTCCTCCTGGGATAGATAGAGCTGTTCCACACTGTAGTTCATTACAGATAACGTTGGAAGCTTTGAGATCAAAGTGGGCATCACAGATTGTAGCCCAGGTGTCTCCATGTCTTACTTCCACACGTCCTGAGCAGGCACTATCCCCTCCAACCAGCTGGAGCTCAATGTGTCCTAGAAAGCAAATGAAGGATGAAAATTACAAAGGAGCCTTAGGGAGTTAGGTGTTCAACTGCCTTAGAACTTTGGCCAAAAGCCCATCCTGGGGCAGTGGAACAGTGCAGGCAACAATTAGACATTTTTTTAAAAACAATGTACAACAAATGGAAAGAGGGGATTTCAATAGCAATCGATATACATTGGAAGTTCTGAGATATAGAAAATCGATAAGGGAAGCTAAAGCTATCAGGGAAAACTCAGGCAGGGCTAGGAACAATAATGACCATTTTTTTCAGTATACTAGGAGTAAAGACAAACAAACAAACAAATCCTAACAAAGGTGTAGCCCATTACAAATGGAGATGGTAAAATAGTTTATAATGATGCAAATAAGGCAGAGGTGTTCAATAAACATTTCTAGTTTTGGATAGAAGTAGGATGTGTATTCATACTATGGGAAGAGGGTGAACCACTCTGCTGTCCGTTGGTAACTAAGGAGGATGTTAAACAGTATCTACTAGGGATAAACTTTTTTAAAATCCAGCAGGCCTGAATAGCTTATAAAACCTTGGAATAAATACAAATGTAGGACTGGAAGGAACCTCATGAGGTCAGCTAGTCCATCCCCCCACACCAAGGCAGCTTTAAGTATACCTAGTCCATGCCGGGTAGATATTTGTCTAACTTGTTCTTAAAAGTCACCAATGACGGGGATTCTACAACCTCCCTTGGTACCTTGTTCCAGTACTTAACTATCCTTATTGTGAGAAAGTTTTTCCTAATATCTGACCTGACTCTCCCTTGCTTCAATCTAAGTGGGTTACTTCTTGTCCTACCCATCATACAGAGAGAGCTCAAAACTGGACACAGTGCTCCAGCTGAGGCCTCACCAGTGCTCCAGCTGAGGCCTCACCAGTGCTGAGTACAGCAGGAAAATTACCTCCTCAATTACCAATTACATAGGACAATTCTGTTAATAAAATCCAGAATGACATTTCCTGTTTTCAAAACAGCATCACCCATTTCAGTCTGTGATCCAACATAACCCCAGAACATTTTCTGCAGTACTGCTGCCTAGTCAGTTATTCCCCATTTTGGATTTTTTGCATTTGATTGTTCCTTCCTAAGTCTAGTACTTTGTACTTGTCTTTCCTGAATTTTAATTTACTGATTTCAAACCAATTCTCCAATGTATCAAGGTCATTATGAATTCTAATACTCTCATCCAAAGAGCTTTGACCCCTCCCAGGTTTGTGTCATCCACACATTTTATGAATTTATTCTCTACTCCATCATCCATAAAATCATAGACCTGAAGGTCAGAAGGGACCATTATGATCATCTAATCTGACCCCCTGCACAACGCAGGCCACGGAATCTCACTCACCAACTCCTGTAACAAACCCCTAACTTATGTCTGAGCTATTGAAGTCCTCAACTCGTGGTTGAAAGACTTCAAGGTGCAGAGAATCCTCCAGCAAGTGACCCATGCAACACGCTGCAGACGAAGGCGAAAAAACCCCAGGGCCTCTACCAATCTGCCCTGGGGGAAAATTCCTTTCCGACCCTAAATATGGTGATCAGCTAAACCCTGAGCATGTGGGCAAGACTCACCAGCCAGCCACCCAGTAAAGAATTCTTTGTAGTTACTCAGATCCCACCCCATCACAGGCCATTGGACATATCTACCGCTAGTAGTCAAAGATCAATTAATTGCCAAAATTAGGCTATCCCATCATATCATCTCCTCCATAAACATATCAAGCTTAGTCTTGAAGCCAGACAGGTCTTTGGCCCCCACTGCTCCCCTTGGAAGGCTGTTCCAGAACTTCACTCCTCTGATGGTTAGAAACCTTCGTCTAATTTCAAGTCTAAACTTCCTGATGGCCAGTTTATATCCATTTGTTCTTGTGCCCACCTTGGTACTGAGCTTAAATAATTCTTCTTCCTCCATGGTATTTATCCCTATGATATATTTATAGAGAGCAATTATATCTCCTCTCAGCCTTCTTTTAGTTAGGCTAAACAAGCCGAGCTCACTGAGTCTTATCATAGAATCATAGAATATCAGGATTGGAAGGCACCTCAGGAGGTCATCTAGTCCAACCCCCTGCTCAAAGCAGGACCAATCCGCAACTAAATCATCCCAGCCAGGGCTCTGTCAAGCCTGACCTTAAAAACTTCGAAGGAAGGAAATTCCACCACCTCCCTTGGTAACGCATTCCAGTGTTTCACCACCCTCCTAGTGAAAAAGTTTTTCCTAATATCCAAACTAAACCTCCCCCACTGCAACTTGAGACCATTACTCCTTGTTCTCCCATCAGCTACCACTGAGAACAGTCTAGATCCATCCTCTTTAGAACGCCCTTTCAGGTAGTTGAAAGCAGTTATCAAATCCCCCCTCATTCTTCTCTTCCGCAGACTAAACAATCCCAGTTCCCTCAGCCTCTCCTCATAAGTCATGTGTTCCAGTCCCCTAATCATTTTTGTTGCCCTCAACTGGACTCTTTCCAATTTTTCCACATCCTTCTTGTAGTGTGGGGCCCAAAACTGGACACAGTACTCCAGATGAGGCCTCAACAATGTTGAATAGAGGGGAACGATAACGTCACTCGATCTCCTGTCAATGCCCCTACATATACATCCCAAAATGCCATTGGCCTTCTTGGCAACAAGGGCACACTGTTGACTCAGATCCAGCTTCTCGTCCACTGTAACCCCTAGGTCCTTTTCTGCAGAACTGCTGCCTAGCCGCTCGGTCCCTAGTCTGTAGCGGTGCATGGAATTCTTCCGTCCTAAGTGCATTACTCTGTGCTTGTCCTCTTTGAATCTCATCAGATTTCTTTTCTCCCAATCCTCTAATTTGTCTAGGACCTTCTGAATCCTATCCCTACCCTCCAGCGTATCTACCTCTCCTCCCAGTTTAGTGTCATCTGCAAACTTGCTGAGGGTGCAATCCACACCATCCTCCAGATCATTTATGAAGATATTGAACAAAACTGGCCACAGGACCAACCCTTGGGGCACTCCACGTGATACCGGCTGCCAACTAGACATGGAGCCATTGATCACTACCCGTTGAGCCCGACAATCTAGCCAACTTTCTATCCACCTTATAGTGCATTCATCCAGCCCATTCTTCTTTAACTTGCTTGCAAGAATACTGTGGAAGACCATGTCAAAAACTTCGCTAAAGTCAAGGAACAACTCGTCCACCACTTCCCCTCATCCGCAGAGCCAGTTATCTCATCATAGAAGGCAATTAGATTAGTCAGGCATGACTTGCCCTTGGTGAATCCATGCTGACTGTTCCTGATCAACTTCCTCTCCTCAAAGTGCTTCAGAATTGATTCCTTGAGGACCTGCTCCATGATTTTTCCAGGGACTGAGGTGAAGCTGTAGTTCCTAGGATCCTCCTTCTTCCCTTTTTTAAAGATGGGCACTACATTAGCCTTTTTCCAGTCATCCGGGACTTCCCCCGATCACCAGGAGTTTTCAAAGAGAATGGCCAATGGCTCTGCAATCACATCTGCCAACTCCTTTAGCACTATCGGATGCAGCGCATCCGGCTCCATGGACTTATGCTCGTCCAGCTTTTCTAAATAGTCCCGAACCACTTCTTTCTCCACAGAGGGCTGGTCACCTCCTCCCCATGCTGTGCTGCCCTGTGCAGTAGTCTGGGAGCTGACCTTGTTCATGAAGACAGAGGCAAAAAAGCATTGAGTACATTAGCTTTTTCTACATCCTCTGTCACTAGGTTGCCTCCCTCATTCAGTAAGGGGCCCACACTTTCCTTGACTTTCTTCTTGTTGCTAACATACCTGAAGAAACCCTTCTTGTTACTCTTGATATCTCTTGCTAGCTGCAACTCCAGGTGCGATTTGGCCTTCCTGATTTCACTCCTGCATGCCCAAGCAATATTTTTATACTCTTCCTCTTTAGTCATTTGTCCAATCTTCCACTTCTTGTAAGCTTCTTCTTTCATAAGACAGGTTTTCCATTCCTTGGACCATCCTAGTTGCCCTTCTCTGTACCTGTTCCAGTTTGAATTCATCCTTCTTAAACATGGGAGACCAGAATTGCACACAATATTCCAGATGAGGTCTCACCAGTACCTTGTATAATGGTACTAACACCTCCTTATCTCTACTGGAAATACCTCGCCTGATGCATCCCAAGACCGCATTAGCTTTTTTAACGGCCATATCACATTGGCAGCTCATAGTCATCCTGTGATCGACCAGTACGCCGAGGTCCTTCTCCTTCTGTGTTACTTCCAAGTAATGCGTCCCCAGTTTATAACAGAAATTCTAAATGCATGACCTTGCACTTTTCACTATTAAATTTCATCCTATTACTATTTCTCCAACTTACAAGGTCATCCAGATCTTCCTGTATGATATTCCGGTCCCTCTCTGTATTGGCAATACCTCCCAGCTTTGTGTCATCCGCAAACTTTATTAGCACATTCCCGCTTTTTGTGCCAAGGTCAGTAATGAAAAGATTAAATAAGATTGGTCCCAAAACTGATCCCTGAGGAACTCCACTAGTAACCTCCTTCCAGTCTGACAGTTCACCTTTCAGTGTGACCCGCTGTAGTTTCCCCTTTAAACAGTTTCTTATCCACCTTTCAGTTTTCATATTGATCCCCATCTTTTCCAATTTAGCTAATAATTCACCATTTGGAACCGTATCAAATGCCTTACTGAAATTGAGATAAATTAGACCTACTGCATTCCCTTTGTCGAAAAAATCTGTTACCTTCTCAGAGAAGGAGATCAGGTTGGTTTGACACGATCTACCTTTTGTAAAGCCATGTTGTATTTTGTCCCAATTACCACTGACCTCAATGTCCTTAACTAGTTTCTCCTTCAAATTTTTTTCCAAGACCTTGCATACTACAGATGTCAAACTAACAGGCCTGTAGTTACCCAGATCGCTTTTTTTTACTTTTCTTAAAAATAGGAACTATGTTAGCAATTCTCCAGTCAGACAGTACAACCCCTGAGTTTACAGATTCATTAAAAATTCTTGCTAATGGGCTTGCAATTTCATGTGCCAGTTCCTTTAATATTCTTGGATGAAGATTATCCGGGCCCCCTGATTTAGTCCCATTAAGCTGTTCGAGTTTGGCTTCTACCTCGGATGTGGTAATATCTACCTCTGTACCCTCATTGCCATTTGTCATCCTACCATTCTCCCTAAGCTCCTCATTAGCCTCGTTAAAGACTGAGGCAAAGTATTTGTTTAGATATTGGGCCATGCCTCGATTATCCTTAACCTCCACTCCATCCTCAGTGTTAAGTGGTCCCACTTCTTCTTTCTTTGTTTTCTTATTATCTATATGGCTATAGAACCTTTTACTGTTGGTTTTAATTCCCTTTTCAAGGTCCAACTCTACATGGCTTTTGGCATTTCTCACTATCCCTACATATTCTGACCTCAGTAAGGTAGCTTTCCTTGCTAATCCCTCCCATCTTCCACTCCTTGTAGGCTTTCTGTTTTTTCTTAATCACCTCTCTGAGATGCTTGCTCATCCAGCTTGGTCTACAACTCCTGCCTATGAATTTTTCCCCCTTTCTTGGGATGCAGGCTTCTGAAAGTTTCTGCAACTTTGACTAGAAGTAATTCCAGGCCTCCTCCGCCTTTAGATCCACAAGTTTTTCAGTCCAATCCACTTCCCTAACTAATTTCCTTATTTTTTTGAAAATTAGCCTTTTTGAAATCAAAAACCCTAGTTACAAATCTATTTTTGTTTATCCTTCCATTTAGTTTGAACTGAATTAGCTCATGATCAAGGTTGTCCCCTACAATCATTTCTTCTATGAGGTCCTCACTACTCACCAAAACCAAATCTAAAATGGCATTCTCTTGTCATAAATATAAAGGGAAGGGTAAACCCCTTTAAAATCCCTCCTGGCCAGAGGAAAAATCCTATCACCTGTAAAGGGTTAAGAAGCTAAAGGTAACCTTGCTGGCACCTGACCAAAATGACCAATGAGGAGACAAGATACTTTCAAAAGCTGGGAGGAGGGAGAAAAACAAAGGGTCTGGGTCTGTCTGTATACTGCTTTTGCTGGGGACAGAACAGGAATGGAGTCTTAGGACTTTTAGTAAGTAATCTAGCTAGGTATGTGTTAGATTATGATTTCTTTAAATGGCTGAGAAAATAGCTGTGCTGAATAGAATGAATATTCTTGCCTGTGTGTCTTTTTTGTAACTTAAGGTTTTGTCTAGAGGGATTCTCTATGTTTTGAATCTAATTACCCTGTAAGGTATCTACTATCCTGATTTTACAGAGGTGATTCCTTTACTTCTATTAAAAGTCTTCTTGTAAGGAAACTGAATGCTTTTTCATTGTTCTAAGATCCAAGGGTTTGAGTCTGTGGTCACCTATGCAAATTGGTGAGGATTTTTACCAAACCTTCCCCAGGAAGTGGGGTGCAAGGATTGGGAGGATTTTGGGGGGAAAGACGTGTCCAAACTATGTTTCCCAGTAAACCCAGTTAAAGTTTGGTGGTGGCAGTGGAAATCCAGGGGCAAAGGATAAAATTAATTTGTACCTTGGGGAAGTTTTAACCTAAGCTGGTGAAAGTAAGCTTAGGAGGTTTTCATGCAGGTCCCCACATCTGTATCCTAGAGTACCTTGACACCTCTCTTGTCAGTTCAGCAACTACTTGGTGAAGGAATCTATAAGCTGTCGTATCCAAGAGCCCTATTATTATTACTAGCACTTGTCCTCCAGTCTATATCTGGGAAGTTAAAGTCTCCCAAGATCACACAATTCCCATAGGTTTTTACTTCTTTAAAAACATTAAAGAGGTCTCTATCCATATCCAGTACGGATCCCGGCAGTCTATAGCACACCCCAAGCACTGTCCCAGGGCAGGCTCTAGTAGCTTTCTACCCCAATGTGATTTTTGCTCAGACAGACTTTGTCTTATCCATTCCATCACTTCTTATTTCTTTACAGTCTGCCTCATCATTGATATACAATGCTACTTCACCACCTTTGCCTTTACTTCTGTCTTTCCTAAACAGCACATACCCTTCAATATCCATACTCCAGTCATGACTGCTATTCCACCATGTTTCTGTTATCCCTATAATATCTGGTTTCACTTCCTGCACCAGTAGCTCTAGTTCCTCCATTTTATTACCTAGGGTCCTTGCATTAGTGTACAAACATCCTAATTTTTGCCATTTGGCTTCCCTCACATTCTTTACACAATTGGGCACAGACATTCTTCTGCCAATATTACCTATTAGGTTGGTATGTACACTGCCCTTCCACTTTATGTCCATTCTCCTACCTACAGCTGTATCCTCTCTTACTTCATTTTCTTCTCTCTCAAAGAGAATAACTGGGGTGGAGATTACCTGGACATCTCCCAACCATCTCCCCCAAATTCCTAGTTTAAAGCTCTCTTGATCAGTTGTGCCATCCTCCTTCCTAGAAGTCTATTTCCCTCCTTACTCAGGTGAAGTCCATCCCAAGAGAACAGTCCTCTGTCCATGAATGCTTCCCAAAGCCCTCCTTATAGCACCACTGCCTGAGTCATCTGTTGAGCATCATAATATTGTCACACCTTTGTTGCCCTTCTCTAGGAACAGGCAGAATCCCACTGAAGATCACCTGAGCCTCGATTTCCTTAAGCGTCTTCCTCAGCCTAGCATAGTCTCCCTTGATACGTTCCAGCGAGAATCTAGCCATATCATTTGTTCCCACATGAAGGACAATCAGTGGATTTTTTCCCACTCCTGTTAGGATCCTCTTCAGCCTCAGGTCCATATCCCGTATCTTAGCACCCAGCAGACAGCACACCCTTCTGTTCTCTGGATCAGCTCTTGTTACAGGCCTGTTTATTCTTCTCAGTAATGAGTCCCCAGTCATGTTGACCTGCCTTTTCCTTGCGATGGTGCGATTCTCCAGTCTATCCCCTGTTCCATCTGACCACAAGTCCTCTCGATTCCTATTGTCCCTTGCAATCCTCTGCAACCCATCCCGTATCCTCCTGGGGCTCATATTTGGTGATATCTCCATTGACTCTGGCCCTCTTCCAATAGGACTATCTGCTCTTCTCTTTTTCCTTGCCCTCTCACCTTCAGTGACCACCTGCTGTGCCTCTTCTTCATTTTCCAACTCTGCAAACCTGTTCCTGAGCGCTATTTCTCCTTCACTGCCCTGTCTTTTCCTCTGCCTGGTTTTCCTAGTCACATGCTTCCCCGTCCACTTTCCGCACCCAGCAGTATCCTCTCAGAGTTCTTCGGTCCTGCTTCCATCTGCAAGTCTGAGCTTTTCTCTCCAGCCTCCTCATGTCTTTGCTCCATCATCCGCTCGAACCCCCTTCTAAACTCAAACAGAATCTCCACCTGCATCTCTAATCCTAGGATCTTTCCTTCCATCAGCTCTATCAGGCGGCACTTCATGCAGAAAAAATTCTTTTCAGGTACCTCCTCCAGGATCATGTACATGCTGCAGCTTCCACATGCAATCATCTTCATAGCGTCTTCCACTACTTGGGTCACTTCCCCTGCTGCCTCTGTATCTGTCATCGCCTTCTCACCTAAGTCCTGTTAGTCTGGGAAACACAAACCAAACCAAAACACCCACCCACAGCAAAACAAACCCCCCAGCGAGCATGAAAACACTGCCAGACCACCCCACACTCCCTTCACTAGGCTGTCAGTTCCTTTGCCTGTCTCTCTTAGTCTTCCCCCCCCAAACTCCCCTGTTTACAGCTCTGTTTGCTGGCTCCTGTGCTGCAGCAGCTGTCTGTGCCGCTGCCTGACTGGCTGGCTGCCTTTATCCAAATCATTAAATAAAATATTGAATAGTACCAGGCCCAGGAGAGTGATATTATTTCTGTATCCATAGGAACACAGTGACCAGAGAGAAAAGTGTTTAAAGCCACTAATGGCCAATGGGCATATGTCTTACCTAATCCTCAGCATTTCCCTCAAAACCTGGGCTGGCCCAGCCTATCCCAGGTACCCCTGCTTCTGGGGACTGGGTTTCAATCTCCTTCCCTGCAGACCCTGCCTCTCCTTCTCTGTTCATCAGGGCTTCTCTTTTGATAGTTCCCAAGCTCTTTGTTTAATTTTTCCACTGAAAGGGCCCCTCCCCTCTCCCAAGCTAGGGGGGTTGTGCCCAGCTTGGTCAGAGGCAAAAGTTCAAAGGCCTTGACACCCGTATTGTCAGTTAAGCACCAGTGACTGGGTTCTCTGCAGCCATTGTCTGCCTTGCTGGGACATGTGGGGAGCTCCAGCAGGAGTTACTCTTTGAATCCTGGTAGGAAATGGCAAAACAGCAATAAAAGAAACAGAGGTACACATAATATATGTAAACATACAGATATTTCCTATGGTCTTTGCAGGGGTCATAGTGGACAAGCAACGGAACTAGAGGTCCCAGGATGATGCTGTGAAAAGGCTAAGATGATCCTTGGAGGTTTAAACGGGAGCAGTGAGAAGAGCTGGCTGAAACACAGGATTTCCAGCTCACAGGAAATTTTGCTATTTCAAAACTTCCTGTGAACCAAATTTGTTCTGGAAACACCAACACATGGTGTGTCCAACATGAAATTTGCTCCCAGGGGCACCAGCAGATGCTGAGTGACACTGACATTCTTGTAAAAGTGGCAAAGAGTCCTGTGGCACCTGATAGACTAACAGACGTATTGGAGCATAAGGTCTCATGGGTGAATACCCACTTTGGCAGATGCATGTAGTGGAAATTTCCAGGGCGAGGCATAAATATGCAAGCAAGAATCAGGCTAGGAATAACAAGGTTAGTTCAATCAGGGAGGATGAGGCCCTCTTCTAGCAATTGAGGTGTGAACACCAAGGGAGGAGAAACTGCTTTCATAGTTGGCTAGCCATTCACAGTCTTTGTTTAATCCTGAGCTGAGGGTGTCAAATTTGCAAATGAACTGAAGCTCAGCAGTTTCTCTTTGAAGTCTGGTCCTGAAGTTTTTTTGCTGCAAGATGGCTACCTTTAAATCTGCTATTGTGTGTCCAGGGAGATTGAAGTGTTCTCCTACAGGGTTTTGTACATTGCCATTCCTAATATCTGATTTGTGTCCATTTATCCTTTTACGAAGGGATAAATTCTTGTCAGTTTCATCATCCCAGGATTTCTAAATTCCCTGCTATGGAGCTGGGAGCTGAGCCCTGGTTAAAGCTGGGACTCCCTTCTCCATGGCAGTGTTTCCCTGGAGCTTCAGACTATAGAGTACCAGGGTCTCTGGTCCTGGGGCAGTCTACAGGGTGCAGCTATCCCAGAGCAGTTGACCTGAGAAGACTGGGGTACCTGGCCCCAAGGCAGTCTGCATGCAGGTTTCTGCCACAGACCTGCCTGTGATCTGGAGAAAGTTCATTACACCCGACTCACTTTCATGGGAAATGTCCAGTTCAACAAACCCGCATTTTCCAGTGAAGCTCTATTTTGTTGGATAATTTCTGACCAAGGACATGATTTTACCTCTGTATACAGCATGGTGAGAGCAATACTGCATCCAGCTGTGCTGTCCACATTTTAAGAAGGATATTAAAAAAAAATGGAAAGGGTACAGAGAAGAGCCACAAAGATGATTTAAGGACTTGAAAATATGCCTTGTAGTGAGAGATTCCAGGAGCTCCGTCTCTTTATTTTTAATAAAGACCAAGAGGTGGCGTGATTATACTGTATAAGTACTTTAGTGTAGAAGTACTTGCACAGGGACAAAACACTGGTATGTAGAGGCCTCCTTATTCTAGTGGAGAAAGACAAAACAAGAACAAATGGCTGGAAGTTAAAGCCAGAGAAATTCATATTAGAAGTAAGCCATACACTTTTCATAGTGAGGGCGATTAACCATTGGAACAAACTAAAAAGGGAAGCAGAAGATTATTCACTCCTGAAGTATTTAGATGAAGACTGGATGCCTTTCTGGAAGATGTGCTTTAGCCAAACAAAAATTATTGGGTTCAGTTCAGGAGTAACTGGATTAAATTCTGTAGCTTGTTACCCAGGAGGCCAGACTATATGATCTAATGTTTCCTTCTGCCCTTAAAATCTATGAAGCTATGTATCTAAAAGGAAGTCAAGCACTCAAACATTCAGAATGCCAGATGCGTGCTGTCCTCTGTAACCTTAATTAGTCCCTTTTGTATTTGCATTGTGATAGTCTTTAATTACACGATCAAATGCCAACTCTTACAGGATAATCTCTTCCTGTCGTATGTTCATTTCCATCCAGCTTGCCCGCACCTCCCTCCAACTGACAGTGGGAGAGTCACGGTGCCCGTGGTCATCTGCATTATCCTGGGGGTCCTGCTCTGCCTGGTCTTAGTCATTCTGGGGGCGCAGGTGCGAAGAGCCAGGGCACAGCACAGAGGTGGGTCCTGATTGGTGTCACTGTGTGAAATGCCACTGCAATAGCAGTGGGCTGCATGGTTTCAGAGTTTGGGGCGGTACCAGGCTGGGTGGGGTGGCTGAGGGTGCCCAACTCCTCTCTCATTGAATATTTCATCAACTGTCTGGCAGTGGAACAGCCCAGCCATGAAATCTGAAGATGATACTAGCTAGGGAGTGTCACAGTTTCAGAGAAGCTGCCTCTGTATCCCCCCATCACCTGTCTCTGGGTGGGAACCCCCATCCCACCTCCTTGTGGCCAGGGGGTTTTAATGCTGCACACTCCCCTGCCTTCCACTGTGATACCCCCAGCAAACCAGTCTGCCTTCAGACCAGCCCCCATGCTGTGCATTCTCCCCAACGGCTATGAGCAGGGCATTGCCAGCAGTTACAAGTTACCAACCAGCTCTCTCTCAGCAGACTCCACTTTATTCCTAGGATAAAAGTATGACAGAGAAAACATTAAAAACAATAAAAATTCCTCCACACTTGCTGAACATACCAGAATTCACCCGTCTTCCTCATGGGCAGCCTGGGAGACTCACGTCCCTCCAATGATTCAGTGTTGGGATCCCTGTGGACAGAAAGTCCTGCCCATTTGCTGAATCAAAATGAAGGCCCTGAGTCTGTTTAAACTCAGCCTTTCATATCAGAAGTCCTCCTTTGTCTCTTGGTCTCTGGTAACCCAGCTGGAACCAGTCTGTGTAAACCACACCGAAGGCTGTTACCTTTCTGGAGTTGTTTACAATCTCAGTGATTCATCTTCATCAACCCCCCAACACATACACACACACACAAACACTGTTTGTTCTCCCTGAAGGAGCTGGGGTAACCCTCCCACATACAGTAGAACCATTCATAGCTTTAGTTCATAAACCATTCATAGCTTTAATACAGTGATTCCCAAAGATACTGCCTGGAGCTGCAGTATCTGCCACAGGGAGGGGATCTGAATATCATGAGAAGAGACATCATGGAAAAGGGAGCTAGAGAAACGGGAAATATTGTCAGGAAAAAAAATTGTATAAAAATCGAGCTGTGGTAAATAGTTGTGAAGAGAGTGATCCAGTAGAAAAGACAATCTTAGGAAGGAGAAGTGTGGGAAAGGAGCATTATATTGTATTGTACTGAAAGCTGGCACTTGTAGGGGATTTTACTTCTGTAAACCACTGTACAAACATTAGCTCCCAGGGCCTTGGAAAGAAGATGAAGAACGGGACTGCCATCAACATACAGGTAACATTCACAACTTTGCAGTAAGACAATGACTATAATCAGACCTCATGGTTCAGGGCTTCAGCCAGTCGCCTGCAGGGGTCAGGAAGGACTTCTGGGAAGCCCCCATATTTGTGTTTTGTTTTGCTTTGTTTTGTTTTTTGCCCTCTTCTGAAGAATCAGACATTCTCTACAGAGAGAGCTGTGACACTGGATGGGCTGGACCAGTCCTCTGAGGTGATATAGAGAAACCTCTTTTGAAGATATCTGGCTGGTGTGTCTTTTTCACCTGCTCAGGGTCAAACCAATTGTCAGATTTGGGGTCAGGAAGGAATTTCCCCCCAGGTCAGATTGGCAAAAAGGGACCTTGAGGGATTTTCCTCTTGCTCTAGCATGGATCAACTGCCAGGATTATCTAGGCATTTCTCAAGTAATCAGTTCCCTGCCATTGCAGGGGCCTTGGGCATTGGTGATACCTTACTCGTTCCTGCTTTCTGCATGTGGCACACAAGAGCTTATTCTCCTGAGGAATGAAATGCTTTACTCTAAGTGCATCTTTCGGCTCAAACCTTGGGGTATCTGGGTGAAATGCAGTGGCCTGTGTTATACAGGAGGTCACACTAGATGTTCAAATGGTCCCTTCTGGCCTTAAACTCTATGAAAAAAAATGATGTTCTCACCATTTTGCAGATAAACACCTGCATGGGGGAAGAATTATTTAAGATGCTCCGAAGGGGAATAACTAGGAATAATGGGATGAGATTAAAAAGGGAACATTTAAGATGAATGTGAGGAAGCTTCCTCACAGCGATGTAGCCCTGGGAACCATAATCCAAGGGCTGTTGTGGAAAGAAACCCTGTCACCCGGCTCATTTAAATTCCAGCACTGGGAATGTGCGGTAGGGTTCAGGCTCGCACTGGGCCCACGGGATGAGCTGGATGATCCCACAGTGTTTCCCATCTCTGGTTTCAATGACCCTGTGCAAACCCTGCCCTTTGTTTTCAGGCTCCAGAAGACCCTTGGATCCCTTCCCTGAGGCCGTGTACGAGGAGATTGATTATAACCTGATGAGAGAGAAGCAGGAGATGTTCAGTCGCTCAGGTCTGTGGGTCTCACTCTTAACAGGCAGCAGCTATCTAACGCCCTGTCCATCTGAGGCCCTGACCCAGAGTTAAATCACTGCAGCTTCAGCCCTGTGAGCTTGTCATTGGAGCTGGGCACAAATCTCCATTGCAAAATGTTTTGGTGAAAAATGCAGATTCAGAGACACCGAAACATTTCACAGATTCCTGTCAATTTCACCCAATTGTTCCAAATACACACAGAATGATTCATTTCATTTCAACACTTTCTAAAAAAAATATTTTGTTTCTTTCAATTGGATATTATTTTTCCATTAGAAATTTTCTTTAATATTATTGGAAAAAAACCAAACAAACAAAAATGAACTAATGCCCAAAAGAACACCAAATGGTTTCATTCAATATGAAACTTTTTTTTTGCTTTTGCATTTCCCAAAAATTGCCAAAAAAGAAAAGTTATTTTTGGCTCAATTCAAGCCAATGTTGCGGGGTTCTTTTGCTTTTTTTCCCCAATGGCCAGAGAACCAAACAATCTGTTTTTTTGCCAAGCTCTGTGGGAGCTGGGTCTGTGGTGAGACCAGCAGTTACTCATGTAGAATGAGGGAGATGAGTTTCCTTCCCACCATACACTGTGAGTCCCAATTTTAGGGACACTAAATGTCACTCTGCCTGTCCTGCAGCCTTGGCGTGTAACCAATAAGGGGTTAGGAAAGCGACCGCCTTGCGCAAGGCTAAATTATAATTTGAAAACTGCTCTTGAGCATTGGAGCAGGGGATGTTCTGTGCCCCTATCCCACCTCAGCCACTGGTCTGCTGGGTGGGCTCCCTCCTGCCCCTGGAGCAGAGAGATCAGCCCAGGAGAGCCGCTTGACTTTGAGTCATGGCCCTGTTATCCTTTGTGCCATATTGTCTCCATGTGTGACGGGAACATCCTGCCTAAGGGCTCTGCTGTGGTGGGGCTCTGGGAACATGCTCAGGGCATCTCCCAGCATCACTGCCAAGATGGTTACAGTAAATCACAGCGGACAGCTGATCGACTGATTCATGGGGGAGGTGGGTATTTACCCTTAAGAAGAAGGAGTCCCCTCTGTGGCTGAGGAGGCCAGAACCATTGTGGGACTTCCCTGGACCAGCAGCCAGAGACGTGCCCTTCACTCACCCCAGCATCTTTCAGGTCAGATTGTATCATCCCCTCACCCACTTTTACACAGTAACATGGAGATTTCTCTTGGGGAGTCTGTGTCAGCCTCTCACCTCTCAGAGTGGAAGGAGGAATAGACTGAGACTGGAAATCTGGATGTGTTCCCATTCCCACAGCTCTGCTGTTCTTACTGTGATGAATTTCTGGTGCTCGTCTCTCCTGTCTCCTATTCAGATGATTCAGTGACAAAGCTGCAGTATTACACCGGGGACAGTGAGGGGGAAAATGATCCTGGATCAGAACAAGGTAATGGGGGAGGGGCAGACTCAGGCTGAAAGACCCAAATCTGGGCAGAGAACAGAATTTCTATGACACTGTCTGCAATCGCAGCCATTTCCCTCTCCACGGTTCCCATTTTACACAGTCGGGTCTAATCCCATTGAACAGGATTTCTGTCAGAATCTCAGGATGGGACCATGTGACCATCTCCTGAGCACACGTCCCTGGGAGTGGCTCCCAGTGACCTCCCCAGGTGAGGAGCTGGAGAAGACGCGTCAGTCTCTTTGGGTGGAAGGCGTCAGTGCCCAGCAGGGCTCGTCTCTCATGCCCAAGAAGAGGAATATTGTCCTTTGTTATATTTACAGAGGGACTCAGCCCAACTCACTGATCCAAACCCACCAGAACTTTGGAGGGGGGGAATTTGCAGATTCTGACCCCAGCTCTGGATCTCAGTTTTGCAGCTGACACCTGTTGCTATAACAGGCTGAAGCAAAATCTTGGATCTGAACTTCCTGACCTGGCCCCATCTCTAATTTTAAACAGGGCAGCATTTCTACCCCAGCAGCTCTCAAGGGAGTCCATGATTTGTGCCTTTTGGGATTTTAGCCTGTGGTTGCGGGAGGAAACTTTGAGCAGATGAGCCAGGTCTGCTGAGAAGCTGGAGCGCTGCCAAGCTTAGCCCAGGGCTGCCTGAGAGGCTAGTGGAGAGCAGGAGCTCACAAAGGATCAGGACAGTGATCTCCCAGTGGGATCTTTAATTCCTGCAGAGTGGAGGAAAGTTCAAACCTGTCTGCAGAGATCGGCTGGATTCACACAGGCCAGTTCTGGCCTGGCAGCGCCCTTGTTGCAACCTGTTATCTCAGCACAACCCAGATTCTGCTCCCACTGAAACACGTAAAAGAGCTGCTGTTGGATGCTGCAGGGAGAGGATTGGCTCCTAGTTATTTCTGGGACTCCTGTTTTACTGTAGTTCTCTGTCTTGTGCCCTGCTCAGCATGGGCCCCCTATAACTTCCCCTCTCATGTGCCATGACACATAGCTCTAGTTATAAGGGCCACCTGCACTGAAGAGACGCTGCTGGTGCCATGGGCTGAGTGTGGTGTTTGCTGTTCCAGAGGAAGCTTCCCCAGGAGGGTCTGAGTTGGATTATGATAACGTGGAGGAGCCTGCCTTGAACGACGTCCCCCAGACTCCAGACGGCCGAGGTGAGTAGTGAATCCGCCTCCTGGAGGCAACGTCACCCTGACAAAAAACTGAATGTGTTTCCCAGTAGGGACAATAGTGGCTTGTTAAGAAAACCACAAAGTTCACCCAGTAGTATTTTCTATTGAGGGAGAGATAGCTCAGTGGTTTGAGCATTGGCCTGCTAAACCCAGGATTGTGAGTTCAATCCTTGAGGGGGCCATTTAGGGGACCTGGGACAAAAATTGGGGATTGGTCCTGCTTTGAGTAGGGGGTTGGACTAGATGACCTCCTGAGGTCCCTTCCAGCCCTGACATTCTATAAACACTGGGGTCCCTGACCAGGCTCATAACAAGAGCTGTGTGGAGGCCCAGGGATAGGGAAGAGTGAGGTATAGGTCTCGATAAAGGCCCATTGCAGGGACTGAAGGAGCAGTTCGCTCAGGAGCTTCCCATGCAATACTTGGCTCAGGTCACTGCCCTGTGACCATCACTGCCATGAGCACTAGGGTAACTCACTGTTTGTGAAGAGGGCATATCGAAGCACAGATGTCTACAGTGCAGCAATGTTCCCTTCCAGTCTTTCCTGGCATGCAGCTATTGCAGCGTATATACGTCTGTGTCAGACATGCTGGGATAGGGTGGTGGATGGGACAGAGATTTTACACCCAAGGGCCCCTGTCCCAACCTTATTAGCTGGCTCAGCTCCAAGTGGTGTCAGTACGTTGGAGACTGATGGCAGTTTATGGGGTAAACTTTATCAAGAGAATGCATTGAAAAGACATTTTTAAAATAATGTCAAGTTTAGGAAGCCGGGAACAAACTCTGGACAATTCCAAGTCATTTACATTTGTAATTATTGAAACCAAATGCCTTGTGGAGCAATCCCTCTGGATTAGATTCCAGTCACCACTTTCTACAACTCCCCCTTCCCCTCAACATCTGGGAGCTCTAGGATCCACTCAATGAGCTATTGAAATGTATCAGATCAATGTGATATGTAAAACCCCTCAATCTGAGGGTTCCAGGGGAGGGATCCTCTTATCGCCCTGAGGGTGGAAGTGCTGAGAGATCCCCAGGGACCAGTGAGGCTGGTGCATCTGCAGCTTGTAGTTTACTTCTACCTTCACTGTGACTATTCTCTTAATTACTTCACATCTTCATGTCAGATGCCCCTGCCCTGCCTGGAGATGTCCCAGGGGATGGTTACGATGATACCAGAGAAGTGTCTGACTCTGAAGGTGACCCTGGTTTGGGGCAGAATGATAAGCAAGGCATAGGGGCGAGTGACAGGGAGAGGGATTCACAGACAGGTGAGTGGAGAACTGTTTGCAATTCACACTGTCTCTGCAGAGTGGGAGGGCTGGAAATGTGGGGTACGCAGCAAGGGAACAGCCCTGGCCAACCAACACCTGTGAGACAAACTCTCCTTCTCTCGTCTCTCCATTCCCTGAAAGCAGAGGCTTCAGTGCCTGCCATGGGGGGAGGAACAGCAGGGTCCAGGCTGGGTGATACTTCGTGGTCAAACCAGCAAGACACCTAGGATCCTTCTGCCTCTAGGTTCCAATCCTTGTGTGGCTGCCACGCCCTGGATGTGCTGGATTCCCACCACTTCACTCTGCCTGTATCTTTTCGGCAGAATCCTATACACCAAAGTCCTCTTACTGCTGCACCAGTGCTAACGAGCCCATGACACATCCTGTAAAATCTGGGATGGGCTTTGCCCATTGTCCTTAGCCAATATCTCCCTCTCTTCCCCAATGTGTCATGAGCAGAGACACCACCCACCACCAATGAAATGTGCATTGATTAGGACTTGATAAAAATAACGTGCTAATGTTCATTGCTAGGGCAGAGTGAAAGTTATGATGTTCTTAACTAATCGCTCCTTGCTGGTAAGTGCTTGGGTTTTGTACATGAAGTGACAGGTAGCTATAGCTGGCACTAGGCAACTTTACCTCGTCTGGAAACCAAAGGTTTTAATTTCCAGACTATGTACAGTAACTCCTCACTGAAGGTCCCCCCGCTTAATGTTGTTTCAAAGTTACGTTGCTGCTCCATTAGGGAACACGCTGTTTTAAAGTTGTGCAATGCTCCCTTATAACATCGTTTGGCTGCCTGCTCTGTCCACTGCTTGTATGATTTTGTGGAAGAACAGCGACTTTACAAGGGAGCATTGCACAACTTCCTCTTCTCCACCTCCTCCCACTCCTTCCCAGCACTTCTCCTGGGTCCTATGCACCCAGCTGTTTAGCAGCACTTAGGACTTTCTGGCGGGGAGGGGGAGGAGCGGGGAAGCACTGTGTCTCCACTCCTCCCCCTCCCTCCCAGAAAGTCCTAAGTGCTGCCAAACAGCTGTTTGGAGATCCTTAGGACTTTTTTTGAGTGGGGGGGGAGAAGGAGCGGGAATGCGGCGTGCTCCAGAGAGGAGGTGGAGTGGGGATGGGAAGAGGTGGGCCTGGAGTGGAGCGGGGATGGGAAGAGGCAGGCAAAGTCGGTGCCTGTTCTTCTCTGGGTAACTGCCACTGCTGCTGCAAAGGTGCTTCCTAGCCTCCTTGCCTGCAGGGGGCTGTGCCTGTGTGGGGTAAGCCAGGGGCACTTCCCAACCACAGGACAGTACAATACTGTACAGTATATAATGCCTTTTGTTTGCCCCAAAATAATTTCTTTGGAACTTAACCCCCCGCATTTACATTAAATCTTATGGAAAAATTGGATTCGTTTAACATCATTTCACTTAAAGTTGCATTTTTCAGGAACATAACTACAACGTTAAGTGGGGAGTTACTGTATAGACATGATGGATTAGAACTTGTCATAGACCCGAGACTGAAGGGGGAACGGTTCCCAATCTGTACTGCAGAGCAGAGGTTCCCAAGCTGGGCAGCACAGAACATATTCTGGGGCGGCATGAGAAGCCAGAGCAGAGAGCGGTGACTCCTGTCCCGGTGCCCCGTTTTGAAGGCAGCGCTGCCACCGGCAGCAATGCAGAAGTACAGATGTCATGGTCTGGTGTTGCTACTCTTATTTCTCCGCTGCTGCTGGCGGTAGTGCTGCCATCGAGCGGGGTGTCTGGAGAGCTATATACTGATATGGCTCTTTGTGACTCAATGCCCGACTGGTTTTCATAGTTAGTGAAAGTTGCATGTTGTTGTTTTTTTAAATGGGTATATGTACTTGTGTGGCAGGGAGGGGAAGTGTCAATTACTACGGAGACAAAGAAAGGAGCCACAATCAAATAAGTTTGAGAACCACAGCTGTAAAGTGCACTCCACCTTGCTCTGCAGCCACACATAACCATAGAATCGATCCACTGACTGTATCTGTCTCCCTTGGTATTTTCAGGTGGGAGTCTGCAGTCGCTAGGGGGTGAAGTTGTCTCTGGGATGGAGAAGGAAACCCCGTCCCTGCTTCTTGGAGACACAGGTTATGATGATGTGGGACATGGTGACTCTGGGGGTTCAATATCATAACAATTTGATTGGACAAACTAACCCTGTGATGATGTAAATGCTTCACCTCTTTCTCTCAGAAATGATGGCCCAGAGAAAGTCCCTTCCTGGTTGATAGACAAAGCAGGTGTTTTTATAAGATTTGTGTGAAGCCGCAGGAAATACAAGAGTGAGTGGGGAAAAGGTTCATAAGCTTTCTTTGTATAATTTTCCATTGTTTGGAAGGAGTGGAAGTTTCCTGCTGTTTTATGCCTATATTTTCTTCAGCTTGACTTTGTGACTTTTTTATATTAAATCTTTTCTGAAAGTCTTCCCCTTAGTGAAAGTTTTTCTTGCCAGATGAATTGTTCAGTTTCCAGGGCTCAGCACAGGGAGACGCTGAGATTAAACAAACCAAGAGACAAGGGAAGGCCACCTCTGGTATGGCTGGCTGTTTGATAGCAGGGTGGGTTTACACATCAGACATGTGGTAAAAGTGAGAAACCAGGTAGAGAACATTCTGAGATGAGCAACATGGTTGTTCCTGAAGTGAATTCAGATTTGAAACTTTCATTGAATTCAAGGAGATAAATGGAAAATTCTCCCAGGGTAATTCACACCTGAAGTTAAACAAACTGAAAAGATTTCCCGATTAGCAATAAATGCAGAGGATGAATATTTCTGCTAGGACAATAAATGAATTCTGTAGAAAATAATGGCAAGAGGAGGGTTAATAAGAACCTGGATTTCCACTGAACCAATGAGGCTACAAGAAGTAACAAGTCACTGAGTTGTTACGACAAACCCCAGTAAAACCAATCATGTTCACACAGTGGCATGTTTATTTCCATAACAATCCACAAATATAGTTTACAATCAATGCTGAGCTGAGTACTGACCAGTGGAAAAGCCAGAAGTGTTCTCTTAATGAAAGTGTTCTCAGTGAAATCAGTGTTCTCAGAAGTGTTCTCAGTGAAATCAATACCAGAACGCACAAAGAGTACATCACTCTTTCACAGAAATGTCTGTCTTTCCTTTACCACAAGTTCTGCATTCAGCTGGGTCACTTCATCTGTAGAAGGATAGATTGGAAATAGAAATGTCCAGAGAAGGTGCTTCCAATCATCTGCATTCAGCAGGGCCAGGAGTCATATAAAAAGAGAGAAATACAACAATTTACTTTTGAAAGGAGAAAAATAAAAATACAGTAGGAAGATGTGTAATAGGGCATACTGAACCTTGACGACTGAGGAGGGAAATCTCAGGGGCTGTGCTAACCTGTTCCAAGGGCTGTGTCCTCAAGACAGATTTGTGGGACAAAGGCAATGACCACAGAGAGAGAAAGTGGACCCATTGTGGGTGTTTGTGCTTCGACAGGGAACACAGGCTGCTGACCCTGCCTAGGGCCTGGGACTGGAGCCTTATAGAGGGAGCAGATGAAGGCTCCTCTCTTCAGGCTGAAGGAATCCTGGCAAATGTTCCTGGGTTTGGCCAGTCCATCCAGGGTTTCATGTCACTCACAGGCTGAAAGAGGAGGAGAACTCTCCCCAGAATGACACATCTCTCCATGTTTCCCCACTTTCTTGTTTAAATTCATATGGGCCCCCCCTTGCTGGAAATCCAGGGGGTTGAAATTTCATCAAACTCTATGGGGATTTGCATTGAGGGAATAAGGGAGTTCCCTAGCCCATGGTTTTCTGTCATGTTAGATCGTGATTCCTACAGAGGACAGCTCGCTTACTTACCAGATCAATAGTCGTGGGTCACCAGTGTGGTTAGATGTTGATCGATGTTTGGCTGTGTCTGTGTGTTCCCTTTGTGTGCTGCCCCAGCCCTGCACAGACAGCTGGCACGGCAGACCTCGAGCAAACCGCCCGATGACCACAAGGTCCGTTGAGGGACGAAGGCACCCAACCAGGTTAATTGTTGACAAAGCATAGTACTGGTACCCCACAGACTCTAGTGGACCACTAATACTTATTTGCCCGTAACAATGGACCAGCTCAGTGAATGGCAGGACTTTCCGTTCCTCCCTAAACCAGACAAAGATTCTCTCTCTACAATACATTTTTATACCCTGATACAAACAAGTCACTTACTGCCTCTGGCATAGTTAGTTACTGCCCCCTGATGTGGCTAGTTATTACCCATCACCTTGTACATGCTGGTTTGATTAAAACATCTTTATTACATACTGTTATCCTGACCTTATCTTTTAGGAGGGGTCAGTGTGTTCGTGTTATCCTTGGGGAATGTTTCTGTACCATCCTCGATAGCAGGATGTTCTGGTACCACTTGATAGTGGGATGTGTTTGCATTCCAGCAGCACCTGTGTCACATGAAGCCTGCACCACACCAGTATGTCTCTCCTGCTCTCAGATCAATACTTTGCTGGCCAGTACCCAGGTTACCAGGCCCAGCCCTTCTCCCCAAAGGGTGACAATGGTTGTGTGAGAGGAGAAACTACATCTGGACTACTTCACCTACGGTTTTGGGTAAGCTCTGAGTGTCTGGTGCTCACGCTCCCTCTCTTTCTGTCTTGACCCCGCACAGTCACCTGCTCTGTCCCTCTCTTTGTTGTATGTGCCCCAGTCTCCTGTCAGTGCCATTTGTTTACCTGTGACTGACTCTTAGCATGCTGGATGCCACAAGAGCTCCCTCCCCACTCTGTCAGTCTGGACTGGGCTAGGAGCTACATTGCTGGTAGGCCTTGACGTTGCCTACTTGGCTGAAGAGCTCAGATTCCCTTCCTCACATGACGAGGATAGGTAATGCCTGTGCAGTGCCCTCTGGATGAAAATCTCTCTGCCAAGGCTGAGTCTGATCAGTTTAGCATGAAGCCAGTACTAGTTTGAGTGACTCAGGATTTAATTCTCTCTCTCACTCTGGTTTGGTACATGGGCAATTATCTTAGGTATCGTGAAAGACACCAAATGAGACGAAGCCAAATGCTGGAGCCTGTGGGAGTGGGACATCCCAGGAGCTGGAGATAGGACAGAAGGACACCCTGATCAAGCCCCTGTTGGTTGAAGCATGGTAGAAAGCCCTGACCCCTGAGAAGAGGGAACATTCTTTCTATCTCATCCCAACGATAGCTGGAAGCTAGTTAGGATTTTTCCTACCTGTGCTGAAATCCGCTCAGCTGGGGATGAGTAAAGCTGGCAACAAAGCTAAGGTGGACCCCAAATAAGACTCCTCCTCCTCAGGAAATCCAGTGTTTGGTAAATGTGATGAACATGGTCTGTTGGGGACCTTGCAAGCTCCAACCACAGAGCAGGAGGGGGTTGGCCTCAGAAGAATGGGCATGCCTGACCCCTTCCTGCTAAGCGATGGGCAGATGTTCCTCACAGCCAGTTCTTCTAGTCTCCTCTCCCAGCATAATGCCACTTGCTGTGCGTAAGCCTGTATATTATTGTGGTCCCCCATTCCCCATAGGGAGCACCAAGGCCAGGGTAGACCAGAACACCATGCTTAGCATTTCATGAAGTCACGTCTGCTTGTGTCTTCCCCCATCTCTGCTGAGCAGCCTGAAGACATCGAAAAGGAGGTGACCCAGAGTTCCCTCATCTGCATAAAAGGTAAGGGCATCTCTCCAAATTCTGTACTACTGAGACTAGAACCAGCAGCGAGGGCAGCAAAGGGAGGGAATTTGCAGCATCTCCCTCAGTCCACAGCTAACATGATATGCTCAGATACACCCATGTAAAACAAACCCTTGGGTGTGAGCTGGTACCTAGGACTCTCTGGCAAAACACTGTGAACGCCTGTTATGTTGCACTGCCACTAATATTACATCCACACTAAGGACCAAGGACATCCAAAACTCCATGAAAACCCACTCCAGCAAATCCTTCAAAAGGAGCTTGCAAGTGGACAGCAAGAACCGCCTGCTGCTCCAGCAGACTGCCCTGCCTGATGTTTCGGGGAATTACACAGTGTATGTGAATGGCCATGGCTGTGTCTATGTGCAGCTCAGAGATCCCTAGCCCACTGCCCCTCACTGTGGGCAGCTCCACCCAGTAATGAACCATTCTTGTGTCTGCCTCTTCTTTGTTCTTTCATTCTTTGGTACATTCATTCTTTCTTTGATTCTTTTGTTTCTTTTGCAATGTTTTATTCTTTTAGATTTCAGAGGAACAGCCGTGTACAGCCTCAGAAACAACTCTGACATCATAATCAAAAAGGCTGACAAAGGAGGTGCTGTTGTCATCATGAATAGGTCGGAATATGAACAAGAGGCTGCTCGGCAGCTCTCCAACACGAGTTTCTACAAGCCATTACCCTCTGATCCCACTGAGAGTTACCAAAAGCAACTACAGCATTTGCTCAAGAAACTTCCTGAAAAAGCACAAGATCAAATCCGCACAGACACACCCCTGGAACCCCGACCTGGGATATTCTATCTACTACCCAAGATCCATAAACCTGGAAATCCTGGGCGCCCCATCATCTCAGGCATTGGCACCCTGACAGCAGGATTGTCTGGCTATGTAGACTCCCTCCTCAGGCCCTACGCTACCAGCACTCCCAGCTACCTTCGAGACACCACTGACTTCCTGAGGAAACTTCAATCCATCGGTGATCTTCCTGATAACACCATCCTGGCTACTATGGATGTAGAAGCCCTCTACACCAACATTCCACACAAAGATGGACTACAAGCCGTCAAGAACACTATCCCCGATAATGTCACGGCTAACCTGGTGGCTGAACTTTGTGACTTTGTCCTTACCCATAACTATTTCACATTTGGGGACAATGTATACCTTCAGATCAGCGGCACTGCTATGGGTACCCGCATGGCCCCACAGTATGCCAACATTTTTATGGCTGATTTAGAACAACGCTTCCTCAGCTCTCGTCCCCTAAAGCCCCTACTCTACTTGCGCTATATTGATGACATCTTCATCATCTGGACCCATGGAAAAGAAGCCCTTGAGGAATTCCACCATGGTTTCAACAATTTCCATCCCACCACCAACCTCAGCCTGGTCCAGTCCACACAAGAGATCCACTTCCTGGACACTACAGTGCTAATAAACAATGGCCACATAAACACCACCCTATACCGGAAACCTACTGACCGCTATTCCTACCTGCATGCCTCCAGCTTTCACCCTGACCACACCACACGATCCATCGACTACAGCCAAGCTCTGCGATACAACCGCATTTGCTCCAACCCCTCAGACAGAGACAAACACCTACAAGATCTCTGTCAAGCTTTCTTACAACTACAATACCCACCTGCAGAAGTAAAGAAACAGATTGATAGAGCCAGAAGAGTTCCCAGAAGTTACCTACTACAGGACAGGCCTAACAAAGAAAATAACAGAACGCCACTAGCGGTCACCTTCAGCCCCCAACTAAAACCCCTCCAACGCATTATTAAGGATCTACAACCTATCCTAAAGGATGACCCAACACTCTCACAAGTCTTGGGAGACAGGCCAGTCCTTGCCTACAGACAGCCCCGCAACCTGAAGCAAATACTCACCAACAACCACATACCACACAACAGAACCACTAACCCAGGAACTTATCCTTGCAACAAAGCCCGTTGCCAATTGTGCCCACATATCTATTCAGGGGACACCATCACAGGGCCTAATAACATCAGCCACACTATCAGAGGCTCGTTCACCTGCACATCCACCAATGTGATATATGCCATCATGTGCCAGCAATGCCCCTCTGCCATGTACATTGGTCAAACTGGACAGTCTCTACGTAAAAGAATAAATGGACACAAATCAGATGTCAAGAATTATAACATTCATAAACCAGTCGGAGAACACTTCAATCTCTCTGGTCACGCAATCACAGACATGAAGGTCGCTATCTTAAAACAAAAAAACTTCAAATCCAGACTCCAGCGAGAAACTGCTGAATTGGAATTCATTTGCAAATTGGATACTATTAATTTAGGCTTAAATAGAGACTGGGAGTGGCTAAGTCATTATGCAAGGTAGCCTGTTTCTTCTTGTTTTTTCCTACCCCCCCCCCCCCCAGATGTTCTGGTTTAACTTGGATTTAAACTTGGAGAGTGGTCAGTTTAGATGAGCTATTACCAGCAGGAGAGTGAGTTTGTGTGTGTATGGGGGTGGGGGGGATGTGAGAAAACCTGGATTGGTGCAGGAAATAGCCCGACTTGATTATGTAAAGAGTTGTCACTTTGGATGGGCTAGCACCAGCAGGAGAGTGAATTTGTGTGGGGGGGTGGAGGGTGAGAAAACCTGGATTTGTGCTGGAAATGGCCCACCTGATGATCACTTTAGATAAGCTATTACCAGCAGGACAGTGGGGTGGGAGGAGGTATTGTTTCATATTCTCTGTGTATATATAAAGTCTGCTGCAGTTTCCACGGTATACATCTGATGAAGTGAGCTGTAGCTCACGAAAGCTCATGCTCAAATAAATTGGTTGGTCTCTAAGGTGCCACAAGTACTCCTTTTATTCTTTTAGAGTTTTTGTTTCATTCTTTATTCACTCCTTCATTCCTTCATGTCTGGTGTTCCTGTGTTTCCCTCACCGTTCGGAGGGAACTCTTTGTCCTAAGCCTCTTCAGTCCAATTCTGCACTCAGAGGCGTAGCTTTGTTTTCCAGCTTTAGCACCTCCTAGCTTTAGAGTCTCCTAGTGGCACATGAGGCAAACCGTTTTTTCCACTGCTGTCTGCCCAGAGCAAGACATTTGACTCCATTGTAAGTTTTCTCCATGATGGCAACATCCTTTTCAATCATCCTGCTCAGAAAAGTACATGCATTTCCAGTTGAAATCTGTGCCAATTGCACCCTCTTGAGCTCTATGGTTTTCTTCTTTCCCAGGCAGTGAGGTTTGAGGGACATTAACAGCAATGGATTGTGTGTCCATTGCAGATAAACCATCTGCCTGGAGGAGTCTCTGTGCTGTAGTATTTGAGTCAGAAATGAATCTGATCGGAATTAATGATGTGAAAAATAAAGGATAGAGGTAGATCTGTCTGAAAGGCATTTGAGAACTGCCACTGTGTTAAATGCAGGATGGGAGTGATTGGGGTTTGTCAGGACATCTGGGTTCAATCTCTCTCTGCAGACAGTGAATGCTTCCTGCACACCAGCCTTGCAGCAAAGTTTGATCTGCTCCTTTCAGCCAGGTCACTTCCCACCATTGCCCCAGCTCCCTGAATGACAAGAATCAGCCAACTGGGAAATGGGGGCGGATAGGGGTTTAAAACAGGATTACTGATTATAAATATTAGAACAAATCTGTGGCACCCAAAGACGTCCCTGTTGTCACTCTGCTGCACTGCATGGCCCGTCAGGGCTGCACTGTGACTGTGCACATAAGGCTTGGCTTCTCCTGCCCCATAAACCCCAGGCCTCAATGACTGGAGCTAAAGGAGATTGCCACTAGCTGTTAGCAGTATAGGGTCTACAGCTAAGCACTTCTGGTTCCATCCAACAATGCCCTGCAGGGCGCATTGACAGCTGAGTGCAGCGTTAGTGCTGTTTTATAGTGGGGTTGATTCACGTTTGCTCCCTGCACCCCTTTAGCCTCCTTGTTGTTACAGAGATGAATACAAACCACAACATGCATACGACCAATGAATAATTTACATGGCAGTTGCCACATTGCAGCAGCCATTGTAAGTACACTGGGTTCTCTCCAGCCTAGGGGGACCATACGTCCCATTTTGGACAGCATAGTCCCTTTTTTAAGCCCTGTCCTGACTTTTTTGGCAAAAGTGGGCATTTGTCCCATTTGCTCTTGTGGTGCGGTGGTGGGGGGGAAGGGGCAATGGTAGCCCTGCACAGGGGGAGAGGCAGGGCTCAGGTAGGGGGTAGGCAAGGCTCCAGCGCCCAGCAACAGCCTCACATGGGGGCAGAAAGGACTCAAGTAAGCAGCAACAGCCTCGTACAGGGGGCAGGCAGGGCTTCAGCGAGCAGCGGCCCCGGCCCTGCACAGGGAGGGTGGCTCAGGAGAGCAGCTTGCGCCAGCCCCATGCAGTGTCCTGTTTTCCGTTTGGGAAATATGGCCACCCTACTCCAGCCACAACCCTGTGACACCTGAGTCCCCTGAAGCACTTCCTCCTGCTGAGACTCCTGTTGCCTGTTCCTGATGCTGGGAACTGTCTGCAAATGTGATTTGTATTCAGTGGCCCCAAGATAACCAAGTCCAATAATTTTGTATCAGGTCCCTGTACTATGGTCCGAGTCAAACACCTGGAACATTAGATCCCTCATCCTGCATGAAACTTACCATGCTTCATGGAAACACCCTTTCTGTTTCTAGATGTTTATAGAGCACCCAGCACTGTAGAAACCAGGTACTGTATTAAGAGGCCTCCTCTCATGGCCTATCGCTCCAGGGGGCCCTTTGCTACCCTCTCTCTCTCCGTGATGTAATTAAGTAATCACAATGGAACAGGTAAATCAGAAAAGTCTTCACAGGCTATTCGTGCTCTGGAGCAGAATGTATCGTGTTTCCTCCTCACTTGTGGTCCAGACTGATCCAGTCTCTCTGGTTTCAGTTATGCTGGGAAGCGCCATAGCTCCAGCATGGCCATTGTTGATAGCAAGATGCTCTCAGGCTTCATCCCTCTCAAATCATCCCTGCGGAAGGGAGAGATCAAATATTTGAAAATAAATATTAAAAAAGACAATTTTTCTATTTGGATTTTTTTCACAAAAAGGAAACTTCTTTGAAATTTGCTGTCTTCAAAACAGCAATAATGATGGATATTTTTTTCATTAGAAAACTATTTGATCAGCTGTCAAGGCTGATTTGATCAGCTGTCAAGGCTGATTCCCCACTTTGGCCCTTCGAGTGCAGAAGGTGGGGGCTCGCAGGGATTTTAAAAATTAATGCTGGCCACTCCAGGCTTGTATTAAACTCCCAAGGCTACAGCTTCTCTCTGACCTTGGATGGGTAGATGCTGTTACCACCCAAATGCAAAACCCATTGGAACCCAGGAAGGCGCACTTGGGAATTTCTTTCTGTGGGGTACTTTCAAGCCCTTTCTCACATACACACACACACACACGAGCTGAGAAAGAAAACAAAGGAAATTAGCTGTTGCCCCCAGCTAATTAAACATCTGCACAAACCTCTTAGGACATCAAAAATCCAATCCTGTTCTTAAAAAAAAAGTACATTTTATTAAAAACAAAAAGAAAGAAAATACACCTGGAACTTAGGCTTTTGTTAGATTTAAAAAACCCACTTACAAAAATTAAACATCAAGAATTCCCTTCTTAAGGTCCAGCTTAAAGGTTACAAGCAAAACAAAAGCATTTGGGGTTAGCACAGAGGAGTCCACAAGCCAACAAGAACTAAACAGAAATAAACCTAATCACATCTTGCTAAACATTCCTCATTTACTTACAAAATCTGGTTTGTTAAATAAGTCGTTCTAGATATGATCTGATGATTTTTATATCTGGCCTTCAGCTTCTCACAGCATAACTGCTCCCTGTTCCCCTCTTTCCCGGAGAAGAACAACAGCACACAAAGGGAAAGCTTTTTCCCCAATTTTACAAAGTTTTAGCCTTCCCATTGGCTCTTTTGGTCAGGTGCCTATTCCCTTCCTTTTACCTGGACTTTTTTAACCCTTTACAGGTAAAGAAAGTAGAAAACAGCTACCGAGAGGGACTCTATAGCTAACTGGCTGGCTGGGTGTCCATAAAAGGGAGCTTGCTTCATTTATCACATCCTCCTGACGTGCTTGGCTCTTGCAGGAGTTAGGCCCCGTCTACACTGGCAAGTTTCTGCGCAGTGAAGCTGCTTTCTGCGCTGTAACTCCCAAGGTGCCCAGACTGCCAAGCCTCTTAGTGCACAGAATCTGCGCAGTTGTAGCGCTTTAAAAACCCGCCCCGACGAGAGGCGTGCGGCTTTCTGTGCTGGGGCCACAGTGCTACGGTGCCAGTGAACACACCGTGGTCGATACAGCGCTGTGAGTGGGCTCCGGGAGGTGTCCCACAATGCCTCTTCTCACCTCTCTGGTCATCAGTTTGAACTCTACTGCCCTGCCCTCAGGTGACCAACCGTCATCCCCACCCCTTAAATTCCTTGGGAATTCTGAAAGCCCCCTTCCTGTTTGCTCGGCGATGCGTGCAGTGGTCTCAGCGCATCTCTCCAGGCGGCCAGGCCTGCTCCACGCACCAGGCGATCCCCCACTTGGAGCAATGCCGAGCTGCTGGCATTTGGGGAGAGGAGGCTGTGCAGTCCCAGCTGCGCTCCAGCCATAGGAACTATGATACCTACAGACAGATTTCACAATGCATGACACAAAGGGGACATGACCGGGACACACTGCAGTGCAGGGTCAAAGTGAAGGAGCTGCGGAATGCCTACCACAAGGCGCGGGAGGCAAACCGCCACTCTGGTGCTGTGTCCATGAGCTGACAGTTCTACAAAGAGCTGGACGCGATACTCGGTGACGACCCCACCTCCACTGTGAAGATCACTGTTTATACTTCGGTGGCTTGCATGACCATTGAGAGGGGACCGAGCCAGGAGAAGGAAATCTTGGACGAGGATGTGGAGGGGTACCCAGAGGCGGAGGATGTCTCCGATGTCAGAGATGCATGCAGACAGGAGCTCTTTTCTACCCCGGAGGAGGCTAGCCAGTCACAGCAGTCAGAACTTGGTGAAGCGCAAACAGGAGAGGAGGCCCCTGGTAAGTGGAACTGATTTTGGGAATCGCTGAAGTGAATTGTTGGGGGCAAAAGGGTTGCAGAAAGCAGGCTTGTCTCCCACCGCATGGCAAGTCTGAGCGGTGGAACAGGCTGATGATTGTCTCCCTCACTTCATGGGAATCTCCCTCAGAGATCTCCAGGAAACTCTCATGGAGATACTGGGCAGCCCGCTCCCACAGGTTCTTCAGCAGAGCTGCTTTGTTTCTTGCCCCATTATCGGTAACCTTCCTGTGCCATCACGGGGCGGGGGGGACCATTGCTGCACACAGGTGAGCTGCACAGGAGCCAGGACAGAAGCTGCAGGCTTGGAGAAGACCCTCCCTTGATTCCCTGCTCACCGTCAGCAGTGAAATATCTTCCATAATGATCACATCCTGTGGAAAGTGTGGGGATAGGAATGATTATCAGGCCTCCCTACAGTGCTGGCTCTCCCCAAAAGCCATGTGCCCAGTGTACAGCAGGGTTCGGGAAGAGTGATTTACCCTGCCCCTGTGGCTACTCACCATTTTGGGGGTCTTGTGGCTCATGTGTGCTTGCCTGGGGTCAGCCAGTTAGTGACAGATGTGTGAGTACTGTGTTTTAAATCACTGAATCAGTGTTCTCTGTGTTGCAAACAATACTGCTTCTGTAAAATGTTGCATTTCAACTTCACAGAGATGACCTTGGGAGCCCAGCCTCCCTCTTTCTAATCGGCGGCTGAACAGCTGCAGAGAATTAGAAAGCGGCCAAGAAGAAATAAGGAGGACTTTCTGCGTGATATTATGATGCACTCCGCAGCTGAAAAACAGGAGTTGAAGGAGTGGAGGGACAGTGAGAAGAGGCACCAAAAGGAGAACACAGCACGCCAGAATGAAGCCACAGAACAGCTCTTAAAGGTTATGGAGTGCCAAGCAGACACGGTCCAGGTGATGCTAGTTCTTCAAACCGAGCAGCTCCGTCCCCACCCTCCCCTGCAGTTGCTGTCACAATAGTCTTTCCCATGCACCCCCCAGACACCGCCAACACACTCTTATCAACCTCCTGACTGCAGTCCATACCCGTAGTATTCCACTCCTCCCTGCTCACAGTCCAGCACTGCGGACTCCCACTGCCCACTGCACTCAACACCCATCCCTCTGCAGTTTGGCCCTGCTGAAGTACAGCACTCACTGCGTTGTACTCCAAAGGAGAAGGTTGGATATGATCCCTGGACATACACAAATCTTTAGCTGTTCCGGGACCCATCCCCCTCACTGCTGATGGGGTTTTTTTTGTTTGACTCTCTCCTTCAGTTGTTGTCTTTTAACAAAAGAATTGTGTTGGTCTGAAAGCAATCTTTATTCTATTAATTGAAAGCAATTGAAAACAATTATGTTAAACCCACATATTGCATCATGTGCACCAATCGCCTCCTAGCATTACAAGCACTGCACTCCCGAGCATATCAACAAATATTAGTGGCTTTCAGCTTCAAATTGCTGCCTCAAGGCATCCCTGATCCTTATGACCCCACGCTGTGCCCCTCTAATAGCCCTGGTCTCTGGCTGTTCAGACTCAGCCTCCAGACACTGAACCTCTGCGGTCCAGCCCTGAGTGAAGCTTTCACCCTTCCCTTCTCAAATATTATGGAGCGTACAGCACACAGCAATAAGCATAGGAATATTGTCATCCGCCAGGTCCAGCTTCCCATAGAGACAGCGCCAGCGGGATTTTAAATGGCCAAAGGCACACTCAGTCATTCTACACTTGCTCAGCCAGTTGTTGAACCGCTCCTTGCTTCTGTCAAGTTGCCCCATATATGGCTTCATAAGCCACAGCATTAAGGGGTAGGCAGGGTCTCCCAGGATCACAGTGGGCATTTTGACTTCCCCTATGGTGATCTTCTGGTCCAGGAAAAAAGTCCCTGCTTGCAGCTTCCTGAACAGGCCAATGTTCCGAAAGATGCATGTGTCATGCACCTTTCCCGACCAGCCTGCGTTAATATCTGTGAAACGCCCACGGTGATCCACAAGCCCCTGGAGAACTATTGAGAAATACCCCTTGTGATTAATTTACTAGGGGTCTGGTGCCAGAATTGGAATATGCATGCCATCTATCGCCCCTCCACAGTTAGGGAAGCCCATTTGTGAAAACCCATCTACAATGTCACACACACTGCCCAGAGTCACGGTCTTTCAGAGCAGGATGCAATTAATGGCCCTGCACATTTCCATCAACACGAGTCCAACGGTAGACTTTCCCACTCCGAACTGATTAGCAAACGACCAGTAGCAGTCTGGAGTAGCCAGCTTCCACAGAGCAATCGCCATGCGCTTCTCCCATGGCAGGGCAGCTCTCATTCTCATGTCCTTGCGCTGCAGGGCTGGGGTGAGCTCATCACACAGTCCCATGAATGTGGCTTTCCTCATGCAGAAGTTCTGCAGCCACTGCTCATCATCCCAGACGTGCATCACGAGGTGATCGCACCACTCAGTGCTTGTTTCCCGAGCCCAAAAGCAGCGTTCCACTGTGGTCAGCACCTCTGTGAAAGCCACAAACAATCTCATCTTGTAGCTATTTGTGTGGCGAGATCAATGTCTCACTCCTCTTGCCTTTGTAGTTTAAGGAATAACTCCACTGCCATTCATGACGTGTTGGTCAGAACGAGCAGCACACTGGTCAACAGTCCGGGATCCATTCCTGCAGCCCGAAGAGACAGGGCGCGCGCAGTACGCAAACCATTGGAAGATGGTGCCAAATGCGGACGGAAGCACAGGGATTGCTGGGATGCAAAACAATACATCCCAGGTCATTGGCACAGGACCCAGGATGCCGCAAGACCCCCTCTGCTTTCCTACAAGTCTTAGCTGCAGAAGAGAAAAAGGTATTCTGTGGGACAGCTTCCCAGAGTGCACCGCTCCGAATACCGCTGCAAGTGCCACAAGTGTGAACACACTATTGTGCAGGCAGCTGACAGTGTGAACACACAACAATGGTTTCCCTTCCATGGTGTCTGAGCGGTGCTGTAACTGTCGGTGTTGTGACTCTGCCAGTGAAGGCATGGCCTCCGTACATTTCTGACTACCAGAGGAACCTTTGGAAACAGACTCTTTGGTGCATACAGGAAAGTGCCCAACATGCACGCCCACACACACACCCTGATCCAGAGAGATTTGTCTCAGGTGTGTGCTTAAAAAAAGGGTCCCAACATTCTCTCATTTAAGATACAGAGATTAATCCTTATAAAACTCAGACGGAACTGCAGAAACCACAGTACCTCCTCTATACAAGTCTCATATTTCCTCAGGGCCTGAGTGAGGTTTCCTGAGTGGTTTCTTTCCCACCACTCATTTCTCCTCAGGCAATGAGCCTCTTTCCTCCCCGTTGTGTAAACTCTACTATTAGCCCCATCTCTTATATAAACATCCTTATAAGAGATAATAGAAGCTGAAAATCAAACGTGCACTCATAAAAACGTACAGTTGTAAACAGAACTGTGAAACCCTGGTAATTTGGCTCTTGGAGTGTGTGTGCTCTCTCTCACTCATATATATTTATAGACTGTAAAAGTTTTCAGGGCATGGGATATCTTTTAACATATATGTTTGTACAGTCCTCAATGTACAGTGTTCAGAACCCTAATCCTGACTTGCGGCTTCTGAACACTACAGTAATATGTACAGTTATTTGTGTCTATATCTCTATATGTCTCATTCTAGGCAACCTAGGAAGCAGTGACCATGAGATGGTTGAGTTCAGGATCCTGACAAAAGGAAGAAAAGAGAGTAGCAAAATATGGACCCTGGACTTCAGAAAAGCAGACTTAGACTCCCTTAAGGAACTGATGGGCAGGATCCCCTGGGAGGCTAATATGAGGGGCAACAGAGTCCAGGAGAGCTGGCTGTATCTTAAAGAAGTCTTATTGAGGGTGCAGGAACAAACCATCTTTCTGATGTGCAGAAAGAATAGCAAATATGGCCGGTGACCAACTTGGCTAAACAGTGAAATCTTTGGTGAGCTTAAACTCAAAAAGGAAGTTTACAAGAAGTGGAAATTTGGACAGATGACTAGGGAGGAGTATAAAAATATTTTTAGAGCATGCAGGGGTGTAATCAGGAAGGCCAAGGCAAAACTGGAGTTGCAGCTATCAAGGGATGTGAAGAGTAACAAGAAGGGTTTCTCCAGGTATGTTAGCAACAAGAAGGAGGTCAAGAAAAGTGTGGGACCCTTCCTGAATGGGAGAGGCAACATAGTGACAGATGATGTGGAAAAAGCTGAAGTACTCAATGCTTTTTTTGCCTTGGTCTTAACAGACAAGGTCAGCTCCCAGACTGCTGCACTGGGCAACACAGTACGGGGAGGAGGTGAGCAGCCCTCAGTGGTGAAAGAACAGGTTAAGAACTATTTAGAAAAGCTAGATGTGCACAAGTCCATTGGTCCAGATCTAATGCACCTGAGGGTGCTGAGGGAGTTGGCTGGTGTGATTGCAGAGCCATTGGCCATTATCTTTGAAAATTCGTGGTGATCGGGGGAGGTCCCGGACGACTGGAAAAAGGCAAATATAGTGCCCATATTTAAAAAAGGGAAGAAAGAGAACCCAGGGAACTACAGACCGGTCAGCTTCACTTCAGTCCCCGGCAAAATCGTGGAGCAGGTCCTCAAGGAATTCATTTTGAAGCACTTGGAGGAGAGGAAGGTGATCAGGAACAGTCAACATGGATTCACCAAGGTCAAGTCATGCCTGACTAATCTAATTGCCTTCTATGACGAGATAACTGGCTCTGTGGATGATGGGAAAGCGGTGGATGTGTTGTTCCTTGACTTTTCATATGGTCTCCCACAGTATTCTTGTCAGCAAGTTAAAGAAGTATGGATTGGATGAATGGACTATAAGGTGGATAGAAAGCTGGCTAGATTGTCGGGCTCAATTGGTAGTGATCAATGGCTCCGTGTCTAGTTGGCAACTGGTATCAAGCGGAGTGCCCCAGGGGTCGGTCCTGGGGCCGGTTTTGTTCAACATCTTTATTAATGATCTGGATGATGGGACGAATTGCACCTCAGCAAGTTCGCAGATGACACTAAACTGGGGGGAGAGGTAGATATGCTGGAGGGTAGGGGTAGGGTCCAGAGTGACCTAGACAAATTGGAGGATTGGGCCAAAAGAAATCTAATGAGGTTCAACAAGGACAAGTGCAGAATCCTGCACTTAAGAAGGAAGAATCCCATGCACTGCTATGGGCTGGGGACCGACTGGCTAAGCAGCAGTTCTACAGAAAAAGACCTGGGGATTACAGTGGATGAGAAGCTGGATATGAGTCAACCGTGTGCTCTTATTGCCAAGAAGGCCAACGGCATATTGGGCTGCATTAGTAGGAGCATTACCAGCAGATCAAGAGAAGTGATTATTCCCCTCTATTTGGAACTGGTGAGGCCTCATCTGGAGTATTGCATCCAGTTTTAGGCCCCCCAGTACTGAAGAGATGTGAACAAATGGGAGAGAGTCCAGCGGAGGGCAACAAAAATGATTAAGGGGCTGGGGTACATGACTTACGAGGAGAGGCTGAGGGACCTGGGCTTGTTTAGTCTGAAGAAGAGAAGAGTGAGGGGGGATTTGATAGCAGCCTTCAACTACCTGAAGGGGGGGTTCCAAAGAGGATGGAGCTCGGCTGTTCTTAGTGGTGGCAGATGACAGAACAAGGAGCAATGGTCTCAAGTTGCAGTGCGGGAGGTCTAGGTTGGATATTAGGAAACACTATTTCACTAGGAGGGTGGTGAAGCACAGGAATGGGTTACCTAGGGAGATGGTGGAATCTCCTTCCTTAGAGGTTTTTAAGGCCCGGCTTGACAAAGCCCTGGCTGGGATGATTTCATTGGTGTTGGTCCTGCTTTGAGCAGGGGATTGGACTAGATGACCTCCTGAGGTCTCTTCCAACCCTAATATTCTACGATTCTATGCTTCTCGTGCACATTAATAAGCCATTAACAAAGTCCATTTAAAAAAAAAAAACTCTTATGACTAGGCCAAATCCCTAAAAGCTTTTCTCTGTGCTAACAGCGCATCTGCAACAACTCTGCTAAATTTCTAGTTTCTGCACCAAACCCCAGAGATGCTATCGCTGTTCAGTGTAAGGTGTGATTTGTTTTGTTTTAATAATGGTAAAAAGTGTATTTTTTTCTTTGTGTTTACAAATGTCTGGCCTGTTTTGGCTGATTTTTTTCTTTAATCACCTTTAGGAGCGTCTAGGTTAGAAAACTTCTGCCTTAAAGACAAAAAGTTATAAAGAGGTGGAAAGGATCCCTTTAAAGTGGAAATGCCCAGGCAATGTTAACTGTAGTCTGGAGCACAGGTGTTGCTCTGCACCCCACCAGCAAAACACACAAGATGACGACCATCCCCCGCACGGCTGGATGTGGCTCTCAGTGGTCAGCTCTTGTTATGAATTCACTTGTTTTGGGCAATTCTCTTGGATAAATTTGATTCAGTAGAACTGGTGACCTCATGTGACCTTAATTTCTCCAAATGGAGGCTTCAGAGTAGAACTGGTTGAATAATGAAAAAGATTTACAAATATTCTCAAACTTCTCTCATTCCACTTGCTGCTGTTCATGAGGTCAGACTATTCAGATGACTGCCTGGGACTCTTCTAAATAATTTCCAAATCCCAGAAGTTACATGAATTTGTATCAGAAATTCATTATTTGGTCATTATTCACTTTTCATCTTGTATTGTTCTCTAAAAGTTGCATTCATCAAGTCAAGGAGCAGACATGTTACTCTGGGACCGGTCACACACCACAAATAGTGAATACAAAATACTCAACGTGAACATTTGGGAAACATTCCATATGCTAAGAGATGTTCATCCAAAGCATCTGTTGAATACTTAGGAATACCTAATACATGTTTATGTACTGGTGCAGGTGAGCCAAGTATTCAGAAGTCAAAACTCCTACCATTTTTTGTTTATAACTAATGTTCAGGAGAGCTGGCTGTATTTCAAGGAATCCCTGTTGAGGTTACAGGGACAAACCATCCCAATGAGTCGAAAGAATAGTAAATATGGCAGGCGACCAGCTTGGCTTAATGGTGAAATCCTAGCGGATCTTAAACATAAAAAAGAAGCTTACAAGAAGTGTAAGGTTGGACATATGACCAGGGAAGAGTATAAAAATATTGCTCGGGCATGTAGGAATGATATCAGGAGGGCCAAATCGCACCTGGAGCTGCAGCTAGCAAGAGATGTTAAGAGTAACAAGAAGGGGTATGTTGGCAACAAGAAGAAAGCCAAGGAAAGTGTGGGCCCCTTACTGAATGAGGGAGGCAACCTAGTGACAGAGGATGTGGAAAAAGCTAATGTACTCAATGCTTTTTTTGCCTCTGTCTTCACTAACAAGGTCAGCTCCCAGACTGCTGCGCTGGGCATCACAAAATGGGGAAGAGATGGCCAGCCCTCTGTGGAGATAGAGGTGGTTAGGGACTATTTAGAAAAGCTGGACGTGCACAAGCCCATGGGGCCGGACGAGTTGCATCCGAGAGTGCTGAAGGAATTGGCAGCTGTGATTGCAGAGCCATTGGCCATTATCTTTGAAAACTCGTGGCGAACCGGGGAAGTCCCGGATGACTGGAAAAAGGCTAATGTAGTGCCAATCTTTAAAAAAGGGAAGAAGGAGGATCCTGGGAACTACAGGCCAGTCAGCCTCACCTCAGTCCCTGGAAAAATCATGGAGCAGGTCCTCAAAGAATCAATCCTGAAGCACTTGCATGAGAGGAAAGTGATCAAGAACAGCCAGCATGGATTCACCAAGGGAAGGTCATGCCTGACTAATCTAATGGCCTTTTATGATGAGATTACTGGTTCTGTGGATGAAGGGAAAGCAGTGGATGTATTGTTTCTTGACTTTAGCAAAGCTTTTGACACGGTCTCCCACAGTATTCTTGTCAGCAAGTTAAGGAAGTATGGGCTGGATGAATGCACTATAAGGTGGGTAGAAAGCTGGCTAGATTGTCGGGCTCAACGGGTAGTGATCAATGGCTCCATGTCTAGTTGGCAGCCGGTGTCAAGTGGAGCGCCCCAGGGGTCGGACCTGGGGCCGGTTTTGTTCAATATCTTCATAAATGATCTGGAGGATGGTGTGGATTGCACTCTCAGCAAATTTGAGGATGATACTAAACTGGGAGGAGTGGTAGATACGCTGGAGGGGAGGGATAGGATACAGAAGGACCTAGACAAATTGGAGAATTGGGCCAAAAGAAATCTGATGAGGTTCAATAAGGATAAGTGCAGGTTCCTGCACTTAGGATGGAAGAATCCAATGCACCGCTACAGACTAGGGACCGAATGGCTAGGCAGCAGTTCTGCGGAAAAGGACCTAGGGGTGACAGTGGATGAGAAGCTGGATATGAGTCAGCAGTGTGCCCTTGTTGCCAGGAAGGCCAATGGCATTTTGGGATGTATATGTAGGGGCATAGCGAGCAGATCGAGGGACGTGATCATTCCCCTCTATTCGACATTGGTGAGGCCTCATCTGGAGTACTGTGTCCAGTTTTGGGCCCCACACTACAAGAAGGATGTGGATAAATTGGAGAGAGTCCAGCGGAGGGCAACAAAAATGATTAGGGGTCTAGAACACATGACTTATGAGGAGAGGCTGAGGGAGCTGGGATTGTTTAGCCTGCAGAAGAGAAGAATGAGGGGGGATTTGATAGCTGCTTTCAACCACCTGAAAGGGGGTTCCAAAGAGGATGGCTCTAGACTGTTCTCAATGGTAGCAGATGACAGAACGAGGAGTAATGGTCTCAAGTTGCAGTGGGGGAGGTTTAGATTGGATATTAGGAAAAACTTTTTCACTAAGAGGGTGGTGAAACACTGGAATGCGTTACCTAGGGAGGTGGTAGAATCTCCTTCCTTAGAGGTTTTTAAGGTCAGGCTTGACAAAGCCCTGGCTGGGATGATTTAACTGGGAATTGGTCCTGCTTCGAGCAGGGGGTTGGACTAGATGACCTTCTGGGGTCCCTTCCAACCCTGATATTCTATGATTCTATGATTCAGCAAGATCTGCTGCATTCCCAGCTCGCTGAAGGAACTTAAGTTGTGTAGATTGTTAGATCGATGACCTTTCAGTAGGATGGCTGAGAATAGCTTGTGAACAGCTGAAAACCAATAGTGGACAATGAGTGGCCTTTGGGCCCAGATTTATAAAGGGATTTAGGTGTTTCTCCACCCAGGGTTGCAAGGCCTAAGGGTGTGTCTACACTGCAGGCTTGCCACAAGTTGTGCCATGTGGTGTTGTCGAACCGCCACTACCATCCACACTCAAAGCCCTTCAACACATATGTAGGGCCCTGAATCCGTGCCGGAGTGCTTGGCTGATGGCATAGGGCAAAGCATATGTTAATACTTGACCTACCCCCTTACCTGCCCACTTTGCAGTATGGGGACAGCAAAAGCATGGACCTGGCCGCACGTTTCGATAATCCTTCAATGCCATTCCCAGAATTTCCTGCGCCCATATCTTCTGGCACATCTACCTACTCACTTCCCCTCTATGCGTAGCTGTAGTCTGATTGCTAGATGTCGGGGGGGAGGGGGCAAAGTGCACATATGCACACACACACACACACACACACGTCCACGCTGAACCCGGTTTCCTTGGCTGACTGGCTCTCTCCCCCTGCCTGGGGTGGTCCCTGGGCTGCTGGTGCTGAGGGGGTTGGGCGGCATAACAGGGGAGCCCCAGCTGCTGCTGTCTGCTGTGGTCACCTGAGCATAGGAGCTGCAGCCACCCCAACACCAAGTGCTGCAGTGATGGTGCTGATCTGGTGCCTTCTGGTGCTGCTGCAACCGCCTCCCAGCTGGGGCTGGGCCTGGGGCTGCGGGCACAACATATGCTTCCCCAACCTCCATTCCCATTTCCCTTTCTCTTTCCCATCCCATCCCCCTTCCCCTACCCACTGTCCTCTGCCCCATCCCATCCCCCGCCTCACACCCTATCTCACCCCCTTACCCTACTGTCTCTTCCACAACCCCATCCCCTTCCCCCAGATCCACCCCCTTGTCCTGCTCCCGTATGGGCACTCGCCTTTGTACAGGAAACTGGAGGGCACTAGGTTCCAGGAGGCAGCAGCAAGAAAAGCAGCTCCATTCCTCCCCCACCCTGTCTCCTCCTGGGCCCAGCTGCAGGGGAGAGGGGGCTGAGGGAGCAGGAAACATGCTGAAGAAAGAGGAGGTCACAGTGTGGGAAGGAAAGAACAGTGCAGTGCGGCACCTCCCCCTCCCAGCAAGCCGAGCAGGGCAGCTCAACGTTCGCATAAATGAGGGGGTACCACATGACCCCACAGCCCCTCCATGCCTCACCTCTGTTGGGGGGGGGAATGCCCCCCCCAACCCCAAAACCATGAAACTACCTGACAGTCCTTCTTCAAGTAATGTCCTATGGTTGCTCCACTCCAGGTGCACATACATCTCTTGAGGCCTTGATTGGAGATTTCCGTTTGGCCCACGCATGTTCCCTGTGCCTCCTCATGGCAGACACTGAGGCTAGGAGTGTGTGGGGCAAACCACCCTCAGTTCCTTCTCTAACTGCTAGGCCCAAGATGGCACACTGGTGTGTCCATTTTGAGCATACTCAGCTTTTCTCTTCACTTCTGTTAAAGTTATTTATTACAAGTGAAACAGCTTCAAAATGAGAAGAATTCAGACCAGCACACTTGCCTGTAGTGCAGGAGATCTGAACTCAAATACCTTCTCTGCATCAGGTAGAGTGGGGGCTAGAACTTGAGCCCCATGCCTGTGAGGTGAGTTCCCTGACCTCCAGCTCTGAACACTGCATGGGGCTGACAGCTCAGTCTATCAGCCCTGGGGCAGGGAGGTGGCTCCAGCTGTGAGCCCCACAGGGGCTGACAACTGGAGCTGGAGACCAAAGGTCAACTAATAGCAGCCATTACACTGACAAGAATGTCAATTTAACTGCTGGTAGGCTCCCTGTTGTGTAATTGAACCTTGTGCTTGGCTCACAGAAAATCAGCCTTAGGATGGTGGCAGGGGGAGCTCTCTCTGTGAGCTCTGTGTGGCTGTCAGTGCCTCACAATGCCCCACTTCATTCAGTGCAAGCGCTTCTGCTGAGGACACACATCACTGGCAAAAAGAGGGTAGTGTAGACACCAACAGACGCTTTAATTACTACGGTGGCTGTAGGTCGACCTCACTTAAGTCAATCTAATTTTGTATTGTAAACAAGCCCAAAAGCTGTGAATTCAGATGCATGTTATCAAAGGAATACAGACCAACAGCTTTCTCAGCCCCAGCATGGCAGCCACGATGGGCCTAGTGAGAAAGGTGGAAGAACTTGATGGAATATTTGGTGATATTCGACTTCTGAAAGGGAATCCAGTACAAATAACCTTAAAAAACAATACTGAACATGTATAAGTGTATATACACCCTGTAGGATTCCTATTTGGTTACTTCATAAAGTGGAAACTGAGTTAAAGAGAATGGAGCTGAATGACATACCCAAGAAGATCTCCAAAAGCATGGTGTTCCCCAACAGCGTCAGTTAGAAAGACAAAATGGGAAAAATACGAATCTGTGTGATCTTAAAAAATGTAATGAAGCAGTTGTGAGAGAAAAAATATCTCCTCTGAACACTTCATGACTTCCTCCCCAGAGGAAACAGCAAAGCCCTCAGTGAAGTCCAAAGCCTAATCACTCAGTCTTAACTGAAGCCAAACAAGGAACAATGCATTTTCTGCCTATCCCAAATCAAGTTTTTGGGACAGACACTAAACAAAGATAGAATCAGTCCAGTTTGAGAATTGAATGCACCAGGAAATGTAACAGAACTGAGACATGTACTGGGGATGGTAAATTACCGTGGTGGATACCTACAAGACCTTTCTACAATGACAAAACCACTGAATTACCACTGTTAAAGTCCAACACATCTTGGCTATGGGGGCCAAATTAAGAAATTGCCTTGAAAAAGGATAAAATAAATTATCCAAATGGCTCCAGTTCTCAAGTACTGTGATGTGAACAAACCCATACTGGTCCATGCAGATGCAAGCAGGTCTGGCCTGGGTGGTGTATTGATGCAACAACATGGCTCTAAGTGGAAGCCAGTTGCATTTTGCTTTTGCACCCTCATAGACACAGAAAAACGATGTGCACAGATTGAAGAGGAGTGCCTGGGGAATGTATGGGCATATGAGAACTTTTACAGATATCAGTGTGGATTGGATTCATTTACACTGATAACAGACCATAAACTGCTTGTAATCTTCATCAAGGGGAAAAACCTGGATCAAGTACCTTTGAGATGCTAATGTCTTTTGATAAGTTTAACGCAATTTAACCCAATTGATAAATATGTTCCTGGGGAAATCTGGTAGTAGCCGACACTCTGTCACAGACCCTGGAATCACATTCAATTACCGGTGAGCACGAAGATGACATAAAGGTGTACACAGATGCTGTGGATATATACAGATCAGTGTCAGATAAAAGACAACACCAGCTACAAACAGCAACCTGGACAGATACGCAACTACAGGAAGTTCTAAGTCTCATTGGGGTGGCTGGCCCAAGTACCTAAAGAACACTATGGAAATGACAAGAGACTAATTAGTGGAGCGTGGACAATATAGCGAGTCAAATGAACTCATGGTTAAAGGCAATTGTATCATAATTCCAAATGAAATGAGAGGAGAAATCCTAAACCTCATCCATGAAGTATATTAAGGATTAACTAAATGCCACAAATGTGCCAACCAGTCAGTGTGGAAAGAAAGAACAAACAATAAATTATCTGTATGTGAACACTGTAGAACTAACAGATCAACCCAACACAAAGACCCTTTAATAACAACACTTTACCTGGGAGACATTGGAAAACACTAACTGCAGATTTATGCAAATTCAGAGGACATCACAGGCATTGTGAACTATTTTTCCAGCTCTATAGAAAGAATGTACTTGAAAGACATAACATGCCACAGTATTACTGAGAAACAGAAGTGCACTTTTGCTCACTTTGGTATTTCAGAAGAACTAGTGATAGACAACAGACCACAGATCACTGCAGAAGAATTTAAGTTGTTCTGAATGAAATATGATTTTGATCATATTATTAGTGGCCCACATTACCCACAAACAAATAGAGAGGCTGAGAGATTTGTACAGATAGCCAAGAATATCCTAGAGCAGTAAGATCCATTCCTTGCTCTTCTGAATTACAGATCTATACCAATAGCCGCTACTGGATATAGTCCAGCACAAATCCTGATGGGAAGACAACTCAGAACTCCTGTTCCAACTTTGGAAAAGAATCTGTCTCCAAAGTGGCCAGTCATGAAGAAAGTAGCCAAACTTGGATAACAAGGCTAAAAGAGCTTATGAACACTTTTGCAACAGATGTCATTCAGTTCAAGTACAGCCATGTCTAGAATCTGGTGACCGTGTTCATGTCAAATCAATTGGAAATAAAGGATGGACAACTCCTGGTGAAGGGATCCCTGGGGTACAACATGGAACTGGGGTACCGCTGTGCCCCTGTCATAAATATAAAGGGAAGAGTAAACCCCTTTAAAATCCCTCCTGGCCAGAGGAAAAATCCTCTCACCTGTGAAGGGTTAAGAAGCTAAAGGTAACCTCGCTGGCACCTGACCAAAATGACCAATGAGGAGACAAGATACTTTCAAAAGCTGGGAGGAGGGAGAAAAACAAAGGGTCTGGGTCTGTCTGTGTGATGCTTTTGCCGGGGACAGAACAGAAATGGAGTCTGAGAACTTAGTAAGCAATCTAGCTAGGTATGTGTTAGATTATGATTTCTTTAAATGGCTGAGAAAATAGCTGCACTGAATCAAATGAATATTCCTGTCTGTGTGTCTTTTTTGTAACTTAAGGTTTTGCCTAGAGGGATTCTCTATGTTTTTCTTCTATTAAAAGTCTTCTTGTAAGGAAACTGAATGCTTTTTCACTGTTCTAAGATCCAAGGGTTTGGGTCTGTGGTCACCTATGCAAATTGGTGAGGATTTTTACCAAACCTTCCCCAGGAAGTGGGGTGCAAGGGTTGGGAGGATTTTTCCTCTGGCCAGGAGGGATTTTAAGGGGTTTACCCTTCCCTTTATATTTATGACAGCCCCCTTAACTCTCTAGCCTGGGCTGTCTCTCACAATGCTCTGTTAGTGACAAGCAGCAAACCCTATCAGGCACTGTTATCACTCAGCACAACAGCATGTGGAGCACCCCTCCCCCTACCAATCAAATTGTGTGAGTGCTCCCTGAGTCACTCAAGAATCACACAGAGAAAGGCATGAGCAAATCTCCCAAGCCCCGAGCCTTGCATCCCTGGAATATAACGTCTTGCCCTGGTCAGAAGCTTGACCAGTGTAAGTTTATTACCCAGTCTGCCCCACCCTTGATGTGGAGAGGATACACACAGGTCTTTGTAAACTGAACTGAGATTTCCCAAGCACTTGAACAAAAACACACTGTTTTAGGTAAAAATATAAAACAAGTTTATTAACTGCAGAAAGAGATTTTAAGTGATTATAAGTGGTAGGCACAAAAGGTCAGAGAGAGTTAACCAAGAAAATAAAAGGTAGGCACAAAATTCTAACTCTTAAACCTTATTAGACCAGGCAGTATTTGGATCAAGTAGTTTGTGTCACTCCACTGGATGTTGCAGGTAGGTTACCATTTTTAATACACAGGTTTCCCCTTTAAGCTTGGGACTAGTCTCCTCAATTTAAGTTTTTGTCTTCCCAGCATTCTTGCTGCTTCCAGCATAGGTGGGGGAGGAGAAAGGTACAAGCATGATGCCATTGTCCTCTATTTTATATCCTCAGTCCATGTGCCTGGAAAACACTAGCCCAGACATGTCCTGGTGGTCTTTTCTGAGTCACAGAGTTTCATAGATTCATAGATATTAAGGTCAGAAAGGACCATTATGATCATCTAGTCTGACCTTCTGCACAATGCAGGCCACAGAATCTCACCCACTCACTCCTGCAATAAACCTCTCACCTATGTCTGAGCTATTGAAGTCCTCAAATCATGATTTAAAGACTTCAAGGTGCAGAGAATCCTCCAGCAAGTGACCCGTGCCCCATGCTACAGAGGAAGGCGAAAACCCCCCAGGGCCTCTTCCAATCTGCCCTGGAGGAAAATTCCTTCCTGACCCCAAATATGGTGATCAGCTGAACCCTGAGCATATGGGCAAGATTCACCAGCCAGATACCCAGGAAAGAATTCTCTGTAGTAACTCAGATCCCACCCCATCTAACATCCCATCACAGGCCATTGGGCCTATTAATCATGAATATTTAAAGATCAATTAATTGCCAAAATCATGTTATCCCATCATCCCATCTCCTCCATAAACTTATCAAGTGTAATCTTGAAGCCAGATAGGTCTTTTGCCCCCACTGCTTCTCTTGGAAGGCTATTCCAGAACTTCACTCCTCTGATGGTTAGAAACCTTCGTCTAATTTCAAGTCTAAACTTCCTGATGGCCAGTTTATATCCTTTTGTTCTTGTGTCCACCTTGGTACTGAGCTTAAATAATTATTCTTCCTCCATGGTATTTATACCTCTGATATATTTATAGAGAGCAATCATATCTCCTCTCAGCCTTCTTTTGCTTAGGCTAAACAAGCCAAGCTCTTTGAGTCTCCCTGCATAAGACAGGTTTTCCATTCCTCGGATCATCCTAGTAACCCTTCTCTGTACCTGTTCCAGTTTGAATTCATCCTTCTTAAACATGGGAGACCAGAACTGCACACAGTATTCCAAGTGAGGTCTTACCAGTGCCTTGTATAACGGTACTTACACCTCCTTATCTCTACTGGAAATACCTCGCCTGATGCATCTCAAGAGCGCATTAGCTTTTTTCATGACCATATCACAGTGGCGGCTCATAGTCATCCTGTGGTCAACCAATACTTCAAGGTCCTTCTCCTCCTCCGTTACTTCTAATTGATATGCCCCCAGCTTATAACTAAAATTCTTGTTATTAATCCCTAAATGCATGACCTTACACTTCTCACTATTAAATTTCATCCTATTACTATTACTTCAGTTAGAAAGGTCATCCAGATCTTCCTGTATGATATCCCGGTCCCTTTCTGTATTGGCTATACCTCCCAGCTTTGTGTCATCCACAAACTTTATTGGCACATTCCCGCTTTTTGTGCCAAGGTCAGTAATAAAAAGAGTAAAAAAGATTGGTCCCAAAACAGATCCCTGAGGAACTCCACTAGTAACCTCCCTCCAGCCTGACAGTTCACCTTTCAGTATAACCCGCTGTAATCTCCCTTTTAACCAATTCCTTATCCACCTTTCAATTTTCACATTGATCCCCATCTTTTCCCATTTAACTAATAATTCCCCCTGTGGCACCGTATCAAATGCCTTACTGAAATCTATGTAAATTAGATCCACTGCGTTTCCTTTGTCTAAAAAATCTGTTACTTTCTCAAAGAAGGAGATCAGGTTGGTTTGGCATAATCTGCCTTTTGTAAAATCATGTTGTATTTTGTCCCAATTACCATTGACCTCAATGTGCTTAACTACTTTCTCCTTCAAAAATTTTTCCAAGACCTTGCATACTACAGATGTCAAACTAACAGGCTTGTAGTTACCTGGATCACATTTTTTCCCTTTCTTAAAAATAGGAATTATGTTAGCAATTCTCCAATCATACGGTACAACCCCTGAGTTTACAGATTCATTAAAAATTCTTGCTAAAGGGCTTGCAATTTAATGTGCCAATTCCTTTAATATTCTTGGATGAAGATTATCTGGGCCTCCTGATTTAGTCCCATTAAGCTGTTCGAGTTTGGCTTCTACCTCAGATATGGTAATATCTATCTCCATGTCCTCCTTCCCATTTGTCATGCTACCATTATCCCTAAGATCCGCATTAGCCTCATTAAAGATTGTGGCAAAGTATTTGTTTAGTTATTGGGCCATGCCTAGATTATCCTTAACCTCCACTCCATCCTCAGTGTTTAGTGGTCCCACTTCTTCTTTCTTTGTTTTCTTCTTATTTATATGACTATAGAACCTTTTACTATTGCTTTTAATTCCCTTTGCAAGGTCCAACTCTACTTGACTTTTTGCCTTTCTCACTTTATCCCTACATGTTCTGACCTCAGTAAGGTAGCTTTCCTTGCTAATCCCTCCCATCTTCCACTCCTTGTAGGCTTTCTGCTTTTTCTTAATCACCTCTCTGAAATACTTGCTCATCCAGCTTAGTCTACAACTCCTGCCTATGAATTTTTTCCCTTTTCTTGGGATTCAGGCTTCCGATAGCTTCTGCAGCTTTGACTTAAAGTAATCCCAGGCCTCCTCCACCTTTAGATCCATAAATTCTTCAATCCAATCTACTTCCCTAACTCATTTCCTTAATTTTTGAAAGTCAGCCCTTTTGAAAATCAAAAACCCTAATCGCAGATCTATTTTTGTTTATCCTTCCATTCAGTTTGAACTGAATTAGCTCATGGTCACTTGAACCAAGGTTGTCCCCTACAGCCATTACTTCGATGAGTTCCTCATTGCTCACCAAAACCAAATCTAAAATGGCATCCCCTCTAGGCCGTTCAGCAACTACTTGATGAAGGAATCCATCAGCTATCTCATCTAGGAAAATCTGAGCCCTATTATTATTACTAGCACTTGTGCTCCAGTCTATATCTGGGAAGTTAAAGTCTCCTGTGATCAGGTAGTTTCCATTAGTATTTACTTCATTAAAAACATTAAAGAGGGCTCTATCCATAACCAAATTAGATCCCGGCGGTCTATAGCACACTCCGAGCACTATCACAGGGGAGGCTCCAGTAGTTTTCTTCCCCAATGTGATTTTTGCCCAGACAATCCCACACTGTGTGATGCTTGTACAGCCCTCTTACAGCATTGTAAATCCCTTGTTTCCCACTCCCCTGCTGATTAATGGTCGTTTAGCACCCTTCTGGGAGTGGATCACTTCCTTTGTTGTCACTGGGTAACTGGCAGTGGAGAATCTCAAATTTACAGTAACAAGCATACAGCAAAATTTCATAACTTTACACACAATGATATATGTATTTTGACAGAACAGTGGGTTTCAGCAGATCATAATCTTTCCTATGATATCTTAGATGGCATGCACTGTATGAAATTTAAACTTATATGACAGGGGTGAGTATGGGGGTTCCAGCATGCTGCTTTGAGGTACAAAGTGCCACACTCCAGCTGTCGTGGGGGAAAAAAGAATGTAATGCCCAGCTCATATGTGATTGAATCTGAGAGTGGAGAGTTTAACAGAAACAGTTGACATCTAGTGTTTATTCCTCAGAAAGAACAATCAACAGAGCAAACTGTACCGATTACAGATGCAGTTCTAGAAGACCCAAGGATCCTAGACCAGCTACAGCCTGTTGCTGCAACTAATGCACAGCTAGATGCCCAAGTGGTTATGCATTTGGGTTGCATAATTAGAAGAACAGAATGATCCAGACACTTAACAGACTGATATATACTGAACTTCAAAGAACAGCATGATAGTGTAAATATTGTAAATGGTAGGAATGTAGAACTTAAAGGGGGAGATGTAATGACATGCTCAACTGTATTATACCGTTCAGCCACGAGATGTTGATGTATATAACTTACCTTATTTAAGCTAACTTCAGTCACATTTGATTGAGTATTAAAGGTTCTTATGAGGAACACATCCGGTGTGTATCTCGCTCAGAAGCAATCACTGTAGCTGGTCCTTATCTGGTACAGGAGCACGACATTTTCTACCTGAAGCAAACAGAACAACTGAAGACTGAGAGACTATGGTTAGACTGTTGTATGACAGGGTACAATCCATCAAACATCTGTGTGTTCTGTCTCGATGGAAGGACCAGCTGTCTGGACTTGTCTAGAAGGTTGAGGAGAGAATCTGCATATTGACATCCTTTATCACACCCTGAATGTTTTGGAGGCTTTTGTTTTAATCAGGTACCACTTGGCAAATCATCTGCCCCGAACAAGGGCATCGGAGCCTTCCCAAAAGTCGGGGGGGTTGGGGGCCCCCACCCCCGGAGGAGCCTGCCGCACCATACCTAGGGAGGGGTGGGGCCAAACAGCCCCCAGCCCATATCCAGGCCCCCTGGGCTCACTGCCTGACCAAGGGCAGGTGGAGATGGAGGGTCTGTGCTGGCTCCCCACAGCTATTTGCGTGGCTCTCCCCGACCCAGCTTCAGCTGTGGGGGCTCGGCACTGCAGCCTGGCCATGGTAAGAGCTGCGCGGGCAGCTCTGGGGAGCCATGGCAGACCCTCCACCAGCCTGTGGTGCAGGGAGCCTGAGGAGAGCAGCCCCTGAACACTAAAAAGGGAAAATGTCACAGCCCTTAGGAGAACTAAAAGAGGTCATGTGCCAAACAAATGATATTCCCGTCTGGGGGTCAATGCAAAGCCAGCATGGCCAATGTCTCTTTGCAGTCGTAAAGGAAGCGGAGAAGTTAGTCCTAAAATCAAACAATAAGGGTGAGATCTCAGAACAAAGTGTCTTGGTCAAATCATTGATGGACAGAGGTCAGAGCAGAGGCAAAACATTCAAACCATAACCCAGATGAGGGAGGCTCAGAATATCAGTGAAGTATGTACATGCATATGATCCACCCGAGTAAATTTCTATGCTGCCTAGAGGACAAGGCAAAACCTACCTGGACACTTGCAATATTCACTGCTTCGCTGGTTCCAAAGATCCAGCACAGCACAGCTTACCAGTTCCACCTCACATAACCGCTCCGCTTAACACACAGCACTGAGATATGTTTCTAGTTAAATCAAGTATAAGTTTATTTAGCCAAGCACGGGGATTCAAGTAATAGCAAACAGAAGTTTTTGAAACAACTGGTACAATATAAAACAAAATTCTAATGCATTCTAGTGCCCAGACTTAATTAACAAGATACTTTCAAGTCTTGTCGAATATTGTTCACTCAAAATCCATGCAGCATTTTACAGCCAAATTGGTTATGACCGTCCTTTCATGAGACAAGTATGCTACCAGCTTGCCTCTGAGGTGAGGGATTGAGTGTGTTCCTTTCCACCCCCCGCAAGATATCCCAGTCCCATCTTTTCCCTTTATTCAGAAACAGGACGTCCCAATTTTCTCTTTATTCAGAAACAGGACGTCCCACTGCTGTTCTGTTTCTTTCTGTGGATTTTCTCTCTTGTAGATTTTGCAATCTGTTGACTCACCCCGGCTCAGTCTACAGATAGGCCTCCACTTTGAGGCAGACAATACACAATACGCAAATTACCAGTCAGGGACATAAGTGTCTAAAGGAACATTTCTGAGGTATGTCACCTCCTGGTGACCTGCCTTAACTCTAAGAGATATTTTAATGCAGGTGAGGACAAACCAAACTTGAAATTCACTGCAACCCCATGTGCCAGTGTAACACCGACAGACCCCAGTCATTGGTGGGCGCGATTGAACCTGGGACCTCTGGAGCTTAGTGCATGAGCCTCTACCATATGAGCTAAAAGAAAAGGAGTACTTGTGGCACCTTAGAGACTAACCAATTTATTTGAGCATGAGCTTTCGTGAGCTACAGCTCACTTCACCATATGAGCTAAAAGCCAGCTGGCTCTTATCTAAGGCTGTAGAGAGGACTCATTTTATCTCTCTCTCTAAGTGGTCTCAGTGCTACTAGATGGGACAGAACACCACACCCAGGAGGTGTGTGGGTTACACCAGCTCACAACGCCCGGAGCAGGGAGCTGGCCCAATCCTGTGAGACAGAAGCCGCAGCTGTGAGGTGAATGTGGAGCAGGCAGGCTGGCTCTCCAACAGTGGGGCCTCCCCTGCGGACCAGGCCAGGATTGGTGGTGTCGGAGTGGAGGGTACATGTATGTAATGATGGGCTGCAAGAAAACCAAAATGCAGTTAGTAGGTTGCCTTAGTAAAAATTTGGGGAACCGCTGCTCTAATCTACCTAGCTTGGGTACTAGAGCAGTGACGCTAAGGCAGCACCAGCTTCAGCACAGGCTAGCCCCACCAGTAATCACCCAGGGTTCTGTGGCTTCACCGTTCTGATACTGAGGCAGCTAGATGAAAGCCATAGCCCGTATGTCAGCTCAAGCTGGGATCACACCCTGTGATTACGGTGTACCTGTACCCTCCAAAGTGAAAGGCAAGAAAAAGGCAGATGAATTGCTAAATTATGACCCACTGCAAAGAAGTCGGGACAAAAGAGCAACATTGGACATTTCTATGAAACTGCACGGGTCGTTTCAGGTCATTTTTAGAATAAACCCCAGTCTGTTGTTGAAGGGGTCCAGACTAGCCATCCCCACATGAGTGAAAAAGGACTTTCTCCATAAACTACACGGGGGCCACCAAGCCAGCCGAAAATGCACAGAAACAGCTCAATGGTCACTTTACTGAGCAACAAGTACCAGAGAGAGGTGAGAACTCTGAGACCTGCACTTGCCAGAGAATCAACCAACCATAAAATCACAGAACCACAGGGTTAGAAGGGACCACAAGGGTCATCTAGTCTACCCCCCACCCCACCAAGATACAGGATTTGTTGTGTTTAAACCATCCAAGACAGATGCTATCCGGCCTCCTTTTGAAAACCCCCAGTGAGGAAGCTTCCACCACCTCCCTAGGCAGTCTGTTCCATTCTCCTACTGTTCTTACAGTTAGGGAGTTCTTCCTGAGATTTCATCTAAATCTGCTATGCTGTAGTTTGAATCTATTGCCTCTTGTCCTGCCCTCTGTGGAAAGAGAGAACAATTTTTCTCCATCTTTTTTATGGCAGCCTTTCAAGTATTTGAAGACTGCTGTCATGTCCCCCCTTAATCTCCTCTTTTCCAAACTAAACATACACAGTTCCTTCAGCCTTTGCTCAGATGCCTTCCATTCCATCCCTTTGACCATCTTTGTCGCTCGCCTCTGGATCCTTTCCAGTTTCTCCACATCCTTTCTATACATTGACGATTAAAACTGGACACAGTACTCAGCTAAGGCCTAACCAGTACCAAGTAGAGTGGTACTATCACCTCCCATGACTTGCATGCCATGCCTTTGTTAAACGTAAAATTCCATTTTTTTACAACAGCATCACGTTGCTGGCTCATGTTTAGGTTGTGATCCAACACAACTCCCAGGTCCTTCTCAGCAGTGCTGCTGCCAAGCTGGTTATCCCCCATTCTGTATTTGTGAATTTAGTTTTTCTTCCCTAAGTGTAGCACCTTACATTTGTCTTTGTTGAATTTCATTTTGTTGACTATAGCCCAGTTCTCCAATTTATCACAATCCCTCTGAATTTTAGCTCTAGCCTCCAAAGTGTTGGTAAGTCCCGCCCCGCAGGTTTGTGTTATCTGTAGATTTGATCAGTGTGCTCTCTATTCCTATATCCAGGTCATTAATAAAGATGTTAAAACCCACTGGGCCCAGAACAGCTCCCTGTGCAACCCCCTTGAGACCTCCCTCCATTCTGACATCATTCCATTAATAGTTACTCTTTGTTTGTGGTTGTTTAACCAATTATGTATCCACTTAATGATTGTTCGGCTAAGACCACATTTCTCAAGAGTACTTATCGGAATGTCATGTGGGACTGTGTCAAAAGCCTTGCTAAAGTCCAGAGCCATCGTTACCTTCCCTCCATCCAACAGACCATGGAGGAAAGTTCTCCTCCAGCAGGCTAATGGAACTTCTCTCCCAGTGACTGGCTGCTTGTCAACATTTATCGAAATAGCCAAGCTGCTGACCACTACATCACACACAGTGAGGTCAGACGGAAATCCATGTTTGTCTGCAATGGAATCCCACTGCAAGTCCTTTCTGATAAGGATCTTCAGTTTCTAACGGACACTCTGAAGTTTGCAGATCCCTGCGGTTTTATCCATGTTACATCTCAGTCTCCACAAAACTATGGGGAAGCAAAACTTTTAGTAAAAAATAGTGAAACAGCTTCTTACACAATCCACTGGTCATAATCTGGTCCATGCTGCCATTTAGGCCAGCACCTCTGGCAAATGGATTTAGCCCCTTTAAGTTGCTGCGCTGAGATCCACCATCCCAACCATTCCTCCCTGTGAGACCTTTCTCGGTGTTAGTTTCCAGTGTTACTGAGGAAGGAGGAACAATGGAAACACTGTCAGAAGAGAAATTTTGTCAGGCATCACAGAGTCAAACTCCTGAAGGAGCTGAATCCAAGAGACCACATGTGGATGAAAGGCTCCCCAGAAGAAGGAATAGTCCAGGCACTACTAACACCCCTTTATCTTACAGTTTTTGAGGCCTGGGGTATCATTTGCCATCAGATTTTTTTCACCTGGTAACTCTGGAGCACTTGGTCCCTACCCACAGTCTGAACCTGGGAATAAAGCTCCACTGCTCACATAGACTAGTCACCATCTCCTCCAGAACCTGGCTGAGAGGGGACAGCCAGCTAGATCAAACAGCCGCCCTCCTTCCTGAAAGGTTAGGTTAGATCTTGGGAAACTGAGGAACTCAGGGGTTTAGGAGAAAAATGTCTCCCCAGCCTTCAGTGGGCTGTTTTATATATTTTGTGCTGATCTTTAGTGAATGGCTGGATAAATGTTTTACTATTGTTCCCTCCTCACCGAGGTGGATGCAGTGTCAGATGTTTGTCTCAGGACACTTTTTAGACAGGCCACTGGGGGCCTTACAGAAGAAGTAGAAAGTTGGAGTCCAGCAGGAAATTAAGGTTGTTCTGCTATTCACCCTCCCCTTAGTGTCCTCTCTGAATTCAGCTGGCTGGGCTGGAAGGCTGCAGAGCAGCAATGAGATTGATTCAGGTCACTGGGATCAGGCAGGTGTTGAGATGCTAATGGCTCACGTTGCTGAAACTCATGCAGGAGGCTCTAGCTGTCTGCCACATCAGCCATCTCTCCTGCAGGGAGCTGAGACCCTGCATTCACTACGGCACTAACCAGCTTTTGGCATCAGCACGCCTGTGACACTGGACTAACACTGTGAACTTCCTGAGCCCAGCCTGGATCTGTGCTGTTGGTCACATGCACAGGAGAGAGAAAATCATGATAAAGAAGGCTTGTCAATGCTGAGCACTCATGGGAATCAGGCAGGCAGTGATGTAGTGGTAAGAAAAGAAGGGGGTAAACTCCCAAACTAAACTCCATATTCCCCATATGACACGTCAACTACATGACTGCAGGCAGGTGCCTAAGGATGGACTTGGAAGCCTAACTCAGGCTGCTATTGTTGAAAATCAGGCACTGAGAATGTTCCTTACAGCTCTTGCTGGTGCCGTCACCCAGAGAGAAGTTACCATTGAGTTAATTAACAAACGGTGGTGGAGTATATACTAATGATGAGGTAGACTGTAAAGGAATTAGAAGTGATGGAATGGATAAAACAGAGTCTGTTTTGGTCAAAATCTCTTTGAGGAAGAAAGCTACCAGCGGATCCCATGGGATAGTGCCTGGAGAGTGCTACAGACCCCCAGGATCCAATCTGGATAGGGATAAAAACCTCTTTAATGTTCTTAATTCAATAAATACTTCTGGGAATTGTGTCATTATGGGAGACTTTAACTTCCCAGATATAGATTGGAGGACAAGTGCTACTAATAATAGTAGGGCCCAGACTTTCCTGGAGGTGATAGCTGACAGATTTCCTCACCAAATATTCACTGAACCAATGAGAGGTGAAGCCATTTTAGATTTGGTATTGGCGAGTAGTGAGGACCTCATAGAAAAATGGGTTGTAGGGTCAACTTTGGTTTGTGTGCTCATGAGCTAATTCAGTTTCAACTACATGGAAGGATAAACAAAAATGGATCTGCAACTAGGTCCTTGATTTGAAAAGGGCAAACTTTAAAAAAATGAAGGGAATTGGTTAGGGAAGTGGACTGAAGAACTCAAGGATCTGAATGTGGAGGAGGCTTGGAATTACTTTAAGAAAAAGTTGCAGAAACTGACTCAGGTTCTCACCTTGCAGTGAAGAAGTCCAACAAACCTGTCTTTTAGGATTCAGTTCTATGCAGACAGGAATGATATGAAGAACTTCTACGATGCTCTGAGGACATCTATGGGCCACAGTCCTCAGGAACATCTCCAATACTGAGTGCCAATGGCACCACACTGCTCACTGACAAAGAAAAGATACCGCAGAGGCGGGCAGAACACTTAAACCATACCCTAAATCAACAATCATCTATTAGCAAGGAGGCAGTTGATCAACTGCCCCAGACTCATATCAAAATCTCTCTTGCTGATCCCCCAGTGCTAACTGAAACTGCAAAAGCGATTGATCTGCTGTCAAATGGTAAAGCACCTGGAGCAGATGCTATACCAGCAGAAGTCTATAAGGCCGGAGGCTTGCACATGGCTCTGAAACTGACTGAATTTTTCCAGTCAGTCAATGTGGACTCAAGGAACTATACTCCAGGAGTACAAGGATGCATCCATCGTCCACTTGTACAAGGAGAAAGGTAAGAGACAAACCTGAAACAACTATGGGGCATCGCCTTCTTGTCAATAGCCGATAAAATTCTCACCAGAATTCTGCTGAATCACCTTGGGCAACACATTGAACAAGGACTCCTGCCTGAGAGAGTGTGTCTTCAGGAAAGGACTTGGGGCCATAGACATGGTGTTTGCAGCTCGTCAACTTCAGCAGAAATGCCAGGAACAGAACTCTAATCTGTACATGACTTTCATTGACCTGACAAAAGCATTTGATGCAGTCAATCATGAGGACCTTTGAAAGATCATGGCAAAATTCAGTTGCCCGGAGAAATTCATCGCAATGATTTGACAATTCCGAGATGGCATGCTCACTCATGTTATGGACAACAGTGAGTCATCTGAACCATTCCCAGTCACCAATGGAGCCAAGAAGGGCTGTGTGTTGGCCCCAACCCTCTTCAGTATGATGTTCTCTGCCATGCTTACAGATGGCTTTTGTTACTGTGACACCAGGAATGGCATCAGATGTCAAGCTTTCAATCTGAGGAGACTACAGGCAAAGAAGAAGGTACAGGAATCATGATCTTCTGTTCATGATCTCCTGTTTGCTGATGACTGTTTCCTGAATGCCAAATCTGAGTCTGACATGCAGCAGAGTATGGAATATTTCTCTTCAGCTTGTGACAATTTTGGTCTCACAATCAACATCAAGAAGACAGAAGTGATGTACCAGCCTACACCAAGAAAGCCTTACGTAGAGCCTGCTATCACAGTGAACGGCCAAACCCTCCAAGCAGTGGACAAGTTCACCTTCCTCGGCAGTACACTGTCACGTGCAGTTCACATCGATGATGAAACCAATGCCAGAATTGCCAAAGCAAGTGTGGCCTTTGGCAGATTAGTTGTAAATGTGTGGGAGCACAGAGGCACTAGTCAACAAACAAAACTGAATGTCTACAAAGCCATTGTGTTGCCAACTCTGATCTATGCATGTGAAACCTGGACGGTGTACAGACGCCATGTTATGAAGCTGAATCACTTTCACATGGGCTGTCTGAGGAAACTGATGAGGATAAGATGGCAAGACCAGGTTCCAGATACTGAGGTCCTCATACGGGCAGGTACTCTGAGCATCCATACTCTGTTGATGAAATCACAGATGAGATGGGCAGGCCACGTCACCAGAATGTCAGATGAGCTACTGCCAGAGAAGATCTTTTATGGCGAGCTAAAGGAGGGAAAGCGCTCTCAGGGGCCCAGAAGAAACATTTCAAAGACTCAAGCTGTTCTTGGGATGTTTCAACATTGACCCTGAGTTTTGTGAAGATCTCGCTCATGGTGGTTCTACCCGGTGAAGTCTCATCCAGACTGGAGCTACAGTCTATGAACAGTGGTGCTGGAACATTTTTTACAGTGGGGGTGCTGAAAGCCAGTGGTCCCCACCCCAAACTTTTTACCTCACCCCCCTTACTCCTGTCCATGCCCCAACCCCCCAAAGCTGGGGCCAGAAGCGGGTCTGTGAGTCAGAGGGGAGTGGGGGAAACACAGGAAGAGGTAAGGGGCCACGGCTGGGATCCTGCGTGCGGTATGGGAAGCAGAGCCCCCGGTGCTGGGCCGGCAGCAGCCAGGACCCTGAGTGAGGACTCCAGGCACGGGGCGATGAACAGAGCGCTGGGTGCGAGGCCGGCGGCAGCTGGGACCCCACATGCGGGGCCAAGAACAGAGCCCAGGGTGCGGGTCCCATAGCAGCTGGGACCCCGCATGCGGGGCTGAGAATGGAGCCGCAGGCGGAGGTCCTGCAGCTGAGAGTTGGCACCCTAGGTGCGAGGACCGGAGCAGAGCCCCGGGTCCCAGGCCAGCAGCGCCGGCTCCCTGGGCACTGGCAGGGTGGGCAGGATCCCGCACAAAAACTGGAGTGCTGCAGCATCCCCCACAACCCTAGTTCCCATGCCTATGTCTACAAACAGAGAACTACTGAGGCAGAGCAGAAGCGCCTGCAGCAGAAATCTCATAGCAGCAGCACGTCCCCTGTTAATCAAGTAACCCACAGCGGCATCTCTTGTTCAGTGTGCCACAGACAGTTCAAAGCTCAAACTGGCCTGATCCGCCACTCACCTGTTCACAGAAACCAAATCAATCAGGGATGTCACGGTCATCTTTGAACTCGAAGGACAACCAACAAGGACCCAGACAGCTGGGCACCAATCACACCTGTGTCTCTGAGCCTCTGCAGAGAGCAAACAAGCCTTTACTCCCTAGGTGACCCTCAAACACAGAGTAAACTGAGGCACACATAGGCTTCATAAAAATATGCTATGGAGGATACTGCAAGCAGTAGGATGGGATTAGCTTCGCCTAGGTTTGCTACTTTTGATTGGATGTATTCCTGGATAGATGGAATTCCTTGACTTGCCTGGAAATGTTGCCTTCTCTTCCACTCTGGGATCTCTAACAGACTGATATTCTGCAAGGTTTCCCAGTTTAAAATAATGTTAAAACCAGTATTGGTCCCAGGCCCCAGTAGGATTTCCATCCTGTTTCATTCATAATGTGTGAAGCTGAATGCACATTGCATTGAACAAATGAGACTTCATTAAACCCTGTGCACTGCTCTGTCCATGTGGCCACGTTGCTTCCAGCCTAATTCTCCCTGTTCCTTGTGTCTGCCTGTCTGGAGTGTGAGCACCAACCTCAGGGCAGACTGAGAAGAAGCAGGATGCAAGCCGCAAAGTGGATGTGAGTTCTATTCTTAGATTTCACCAAACAAGTGTCAAGTGTGAACTCCTTAGGCGCTGTAACAGCCTTAACATGGAGTCACAAACAGTGCCCTGGGGAACTCGGATTTATCTTGCCACCTAGGTAAGCCTGTCTTTGTGAGAGATGGTCCCTTACACCAAAAATCACAACAATATTCAGGTTTCAGAGTAACAGCCGTGTTAGTCTGTATTCGCAAAAAGAAAAGGAGGACTTGTGGCACCTTAGAGACTAACCAATTTATTTGAGCATGAGCTTCTGTGAGCTACAGCTCACTTCATCGGATGCATACCGTGGAAACTGCAGAAGACATTATATACACACAGAGACCATGAAACAATACCTCCTCCCACCCCACTGTCCTGCTGGTAATAGCTTATCTAAAGTGATCATCAAGTTGGGCCATTTCCAGCACAAATCCAGGTTTTCTCACCCTCCACCCCCTGGATTTGTGCTGGAAATGGCCCAACTTGATGATCACTTTAGATAAGCTATTATCTATCTATATATTTTTAATGTTTATAGCAGCCTTCACTTCCCCTCTTAGCCAGGTTGGTTTACTTTTTAACCGCTGCAGCCTTCATCTTTCTTCTTTAAACCCCCTGCTAATAAAGCAGGCGATGAATTAATTATTAATTAGTATTAATAATAATCACATTATTATTACATGGTTATTATTATAGCATCCAAAGGCCCATTCAGGTCACAAATACAGACACACTCCCAGCTCCAGAAAGCTGACAGTCTAAAAGACTCAAGAACAGATGCAGGATTGGAGAGGGGAGAAATAACAGAAGCAAATTCACATGGTGCTGATTGGTGCAATTTCCTGTTTTGTCATTACTATTTGTTTGAGTAGGGGGAGGGCTGAGTGAGGGGGAATGGCAGGATTGGGGCGGGGAGGTTGGTCAAAATAAGGAGAGGGAAGGAAGGGGAAGAGGCAGAGCCAGAGCTCCTCATCTGCCAAGCTAGTCGCTGTCAGGTGTTTTTCCAGAATCACAACAGAGCGGAGTCTCAAGGAGGGATTCAAAGGAGAATCAGGTGTTGGCTGCACAGATTTTTTTCGGGGACTTTTCTCCATGCGGAAAGTCAGCCTGGGAGAAAATGCAAAGGTAAAGAGTTAAAGACATTTTCCTTAATCCAAGTATTTGTAACAATTCTCTTTAGGAAGAGCCTGTGGTAGGTGTGGTGCTAGCCAGTCATTATTCTGAGCTATATGCCCCTTGCCTTGTGCTTGTTCCATTAATTGTCTGTGTCCCAAGAATCAAGTAAACTTGTTTCCAAGGAGTCTTCCCCCTACTGACAGCACTGATGGGCATAATGTGTGCTAAACATCCTGCTACTGCAAGAGAGGGTCATGGCCTACTCAGGAAGCCCTAAGATCTGCCTCTGCCACTAACGATCATGGTCTAGGCAGGAAACCCCAAGGTCTATTAGTAGGGCAAATGTCAATATTACAGGTAGTGCTGGGTAATTTCTCTTGTACAACGGCTGATCTGAGTGATACAACCTGGTTCTAGTGACATGTCCTTGTCTCCAGTTGGGCATGTCCTATACTGGGAATTGGTCTTGTAATGATCACCGTTGGCACATGGGATTTCTTCCCTAGTTTTTAGAATAAGCTGCCTCTAATGTCTCCCAACTGATGTCTAATACAACATAGAATCTATGAGGGTGAGAAACAGCTTAGATACATACAGTTTGTACAGCAGTTTTTCTTCCCGCACCAGAGATGGGGGTTACCCGATGATCTGAGGCTGTGGTAAACCTGACGTCAGGAGGGGGCTCATCACTCATATATGGTGATGTTTGTTGCTTTTGAGTTTTATTGGATGTTTTAGCTTCATACATTCACAGATAAAACCACTGATAATAACTAAAAAGGCAGATGGGTTTGCTATTGGTTCCTTCCCGCAGCTGATGCCAGTCTTTGAATCTATATATTTCCCTTCCACTGCTTTGTTGTCACTTGTCAGACACAGAGGAGCCCTGGCAGGTGCTTGCTTAGGTGCAACCAGTGCAGTGAGTGGGGGAACAGCAAGTCAGGCTGGCAATGAAGGGACATCTCTCCACTCTGGTGCTGTGGCTTCTTCTCCTCACAATTCAGGACATAGCAGGTAAGTCTCCTCTGTGTTTCACCAGGGGAGCTGGGTCAACTGGAACTAGGGTGGTGACTTTTACTGTCAACTTTTTACCATCGGTGCAAGGCTTGGACTTTTCCTTTTGGGATTGGATCTTGCCACTGTTACCGAGGCTTTTGTTCCCTTGAGATTGGACTAATTGGACTAATCTGTGTGGGGCTGCACCTTAAAACCTTTCCGAGAATAAAGCTGGTGCAAATGGCAGCGACTTACTGAGCGGGGCATCTGGCTGGGAGCATGTTATAGCCGTGCTGCAGGGTCTGCACTGGCTGCCCAGCTCTGGGTGGAGGTTAAGGTGTGGTGATGATTTATAAATTCCTAAATGGCCTGGGACGGGCCTCCCTGAGGGATCACCTCTCTACCCAGGCTGTACGGCCACATCTGTCATCAGAAGGTTTGCCTGAGCTGGTTCCCCCTTTTATAAAGGAGAGAGCTGGCTGGTAGGGTGCTCTCTGTGAGGGCTCCAGGATGCTGGAACTTGCTCTACTCTTTGGGTCAAAATAGCCCAAATTAGGTGACCTTCTGGGCACACTGCAACAGACACTTGTTTGGGGAGGGGGTGGGAAGGACTGACGCCATGCATCACATAATGAGAAATGGGTGGGAAGGAGTTTATGTAGGTGTCTGTCTGGCTGAGATCCTGTTGAAATGGTCACTTAATCCGGCACGGATTTGAGTGTGTTATCAATGCCATCCAGGTGCCTAGAGCCTTGGCTAGGCATCACTTTAGTGTTTTAAATTCCAATAAATACATCAATAATTTGGGATCCAACAGAAATGTCTGTTTGGTCCAGAATCCAACAGCTCCAAGGGTCAAGTCCTGGCTCCTCACTCCCCCATTCACTCACTGAAACCAGTAGAAGTTTTGCAAGTTTGAGGTGAGCAGGATTTATCTAAATAAACCCAGAGGTGATTCCTCCCTCACAGGTGTGTGTGTTTGTGTGGGTTAGGGTGCAGTGTGCAATGCCCTGTGCCCTTGGGGGTACTGGAAGCTCTGCCAGCAGGAAGATCTATCCTGCAGGAGCCCTGCCTCCCTCCCCCAGGGCTTCTGCTGGAGCAGAGAAGACTTTGAATCCTAGCTGGAGTCTAGAGAAGCCCGACCAGCACAAGCTGCATGGCAGAGGTGCTTCATCAGGGCCTCTCACGGCCACATTGGATTCATTCCCTCAAGGCCGCCCCTGCCCAGTTTCAGGTCCACTCTCATTCCTCCAGCACAGAGGGGGCTGCAGGCTCCTTGCTATCCAGTGTCCCAGCTGCAGGCAGACTTAATACCAGTGGGGGGAGAGGGGGCAGGGCAGTCAGACCATGGGTTACAGCAGCATGTGATGGGGCAATTCATGGTGTGAATCTGGCCCAAAGACTCCAAAACTGATTAAAAATAAGGTTCCAATCTAATGTGGGCCCAGATACAGTTCAAATAATACAGTGACTGGAACCTGCTAGGCTGGTGTTAACAGCACAAGAATGATCCATGTGTCTGGCAGGGCAGTGAACTGCTCCTCAGTAGCTGGGTCACGGGAACCCGATGTGCTGCTGCGTCAGCCTGAGAAACTGACCCTGACCTTCATAATCAGCAAGGTCAGTCTCAATTATTGTCTTAGAGAAAAACCTGCCCTGATGTGTATTTCACAGACAGCTCAGTCACTGTGTGGTGAGTAGGGGGCTGGAACCCAGAAAACCCTGAGTAAACTGACTGTTCATCAGGTTACTTGGAGTTTATATTTCAAATTCTCAAGAAGTTCATATATAATGTTCTGGGGTTAGAGCCCATGACACAACTGTGCATGACCAAAAGGCAGAGAATTCTATAGTGACCCCTGGTGAGGGATAAAGGACTGTGCAGTTATTTGTGGATAGTGTCCTATAATGATACCAAGCACATGTTCAGCTCAGTGGATTTTTGTTGGACTGATTAACATATGTGCATCATCCTCTAGAAAGTTTTTGTTTTCTTTAGGAAGTTTGAGTATGTTTCACATGATGCAGACAGAGTGAGGTAGGGGTGTATGCAATGTAGGGGATATCACCATGTAGCTACTCTTCCGTTTCCCTCAGTGCCCCAATCCTCCTCCCTGAGCCCCGAGTAGAGGCCATGTCAGTCTTTGCCAGAAGATTGTGTTTCACAATTATTGGCCTATTTAAATTGTATGGGAAAACAAATTTGTACAATGATGTGGGGTGCAGGCAAACAAATGAGAAAATATCAGGGACGGACCAAAGCCACGAGTTTCATTCCCAGACCCAGATGTGAACTTCCTCAGGGTTCAGGGTGCTGCATTTGGGTCATTATTCAAGTTGGGCCACAGAATTAGTGGAAATATAAGATAGGTTCAGCATGCAAATGTGATTGTTATTCTCAGGGTCGGATTTACACTTTATGCACCCCTAGCCACAGCATCTTCAGCACCCTTTCCCCTCCGCATGTGGCCCTGCCTGGAGCCCCCCTCCCACATCCCCATGTGGCCCTGTGCCCCCCAGCAGCCCTGTGTGGCCCACTCTGCCTCCTGACTTGGCTCCAAGAAGGCTGCTGTAACTTTTCACTTGAGGGAAAAAATGCATTGTCATAAATATAAAGGGAAGGATAAACATCTTTCTGTATACAGTGCTATAAAATCCCTCCTGGCCAGAGGCAAATCCCTTTCACCTGTAAAGGGTTAAGAAGCTAAGGTAAGTAACCGCTGGCACCTGACCCAAAATGGCCAATGAGGGGACAAGATTCTTTCAAATCTGGAGGTGGGGGAACAAAGGGTTGGTCTGTCTGTGTGATGCTTTTGCCGGAAACAGATCAGGAATGCAAGCCTTCCAACCCCTATAAAGTTAGTAAGTAATCTAGCTAGAAAATGCGTTAGATTTTCTTTTGTTTAATGACTTGTAAAATGAGCTGTGCTGGAGGGAATGTGTATTCCTGTTCTTGTGTCTTTTTGTAACTTAAGGTTTTGCCTAGAGGGATTCTCTCTGTTTTGAATCTGATTACCCTCTAAGGTATTTACCATCCTGATTTTACAGAGGTGATTCTTTTACCTTTTCTTTAATTAAAATTCTTCTTTTAAGAACCTGATTGATTTTTCATTGTTCTTAAGATCCAAGGGTTTGGGTCTGTGTTCACCTATACCAATTGGTGAGGATATTATCATCAAGCCTTCCCCAGGAAAGGGGGTGTAGGGCTTAGGGGGGATATTTTGGGGGAAGACATCTCCAAGTGGGCTCTTTCCCTGTTCTTTGTTTAAAACTCTTGGTGGTGGCAGCATATGGTTCAAGGACAAGGCAAAGTTTGTACCTTGGGGAAGTTTTTAACCTAAGCTGGTAAGAATAAGCTTAGGGGGTCTTTCATGCAGGTCCCCACATCTGTACCCTAGAGTTCAGAGTGGGGAAGGAACCTTGACATGCATCCACAACCCGCCTGCTAGGTGTTTGCTGCTGCCCGCCAGACCAGTCAGCCTCAGCCTGCTCAGGCTTTTCTGGCACCACAGTGGCCTCTGGTGGGCAAAAGGCAGAACTGAAGCACCTTTTCTGCAGAAAAAAAAATTCTGCCTCCCTCAGACAAGAATTCTGCACGTGCTGCAAATGTCACCTAAGGGGAGGGGGCATGACGTGAAACAACGTGAGACAAAGGGCTTGTGGGGCGTCTTGGCAGGCAGCGGGGCACATAAGAGGCTCCCTCCCAAGAAATCCTGAGCAGTGCAGACAGGGGGGAGGGGTAGCTCAGTGGTTTGAGTATTGGCCTGCTAAACCCAGGGTTGTGAGTTCAATCCTTGAGGGGGCCATTTGGGGCAAAAATTGGGGATTGGTCCAGTTTTGAGCAGGGGGTTGGACTAGATGACCTCCTGAGGTCTCTTTCAACCCTAATCTTCTATGATTAGTTCTATGATTAGCAGCAGTAGGGCAGTAAACTACCCCAAAATACCTCAAATTGCAACTGCTAAGCCCCCTCCCCCCCGGGCAACTTACAGCTAGAAAATCTCATACTTGGCAACCTTCAGTGCCCCTACAATGCCAGAACCCCATGGCACGTGCCTACTTTGCCTAACTGGAAATCCAGCCCTGGTTATCCAGAGAGGGGCTGATGGCTGCCATCAGGGAGTCTTCAATCCAAAGACAATCACAGACCTCATGAAAGCCAATAGCTGAGCCAAGCACTCTCTTTTAGGCTCAACAGATGGAGCAATCAAGATCCTTTATGTAGTTGTAACAATGTTGGTTCTGATGGGATCCAACTGAGAGTGCCAATTCAGGACAAATTGTTTAAAGCAGGGCAGTTACAGCCCAAGGCTGGGTTTTCTGTGCACACCAAGGCAAACCAAATGAGCCAAACAAAGAAGACTTCGGTTTCACCCCACTGGCTAACCATAAGTCACACAAGCAATTCCCTTAGACACTCCAGTTTCCCAGTATCACCACCAGTGCCACTTGTTATGGGGACAAATGGTTATGAAACCAATACCCTAGTAAAAGAAAAGAGGTTCTCTCGATCCCAAAGGACCAAGCCCCAGACCCAGGTCAACATACAAATCAGATCTGACCCGCAAATCACGCTGTTGCCAATCCTTTAGAATCTAAAATCTAAAGGTTTATTCATAAAAGGAAAAAGATATAGATGAGACCAAGACTTGGTTAAATGGAATCAACTACATACAGTAATGGCAAAACTCTTAGTTAAGGCTTGTAGCAGTGATGGAATAAACTGCAGGTTCAAATCAAGTCTCTGGAGTACATCCACAGCTGGGATGGGTCATTCAGTCCTTTGTGTAGAGCTTCTATTTGTAGCAAAGTCCTTCCAGAGGTAAGAAGCAGGGCTAGGATACTGGCGTCAGACTGCCTGTTTGAGGGAGAAGCCAGTAGAAGGAGTTGTGACCGGGATCCTGGAAGGGAGCAAAGAAACAAAGCCTGTTGGAGCTCACTGGAGGGGCAGGCTGGGGGATTTCTGAAGAAGGAAACTGCCGGCTGTTGTTAGGTTTTACTGTGTACAGGGAAACAGGACTGTGTGCACTTAGTTAGAGCAGTGTTACAGCCTTGGGTCCTGCCACAAGCGAACATTGCTGAGTTAACTCCATTGAAAAAAAAGCCCCCTTTTTCCTAGAGCAGACCAGGCCTAAGGGGTTTTCTTTGGGACTGGATTGAACAGAGCGGCACCTGGATAACCTTCCTTGTGGATTGCAGCAAAAGCAGTGTTTTGTATTTATTTGGCATTGAAGGAGCGGGATGGTCTGGCCACATACTGGTGTGAACTGCACTGTTCTCTGAGCTCCATGAAGGCTCCATAAATGTGGTGACCCCAGCTCAGCCATCCACTGCTGCAACCAGCCTGTTCCAGGGCTCACAGTGCATTTGGCATGTAGCCGTAACTCATGGGCATTATAATGATGCCCCTACTTGCTCCCAGTCATAGGGACAGTCCTGGGTCTTCAAACCCTGTCCTGGGGACCAGTTCTCCCAGCCAATATCCCAGTGACCTCTCCTCACCTTCCCTGTTAACTGCTTCTCTCCCAGCAGCCAGCTTTGCATCTCCACAATCCACAAAGATACAAAAAACTCTTGACACAACTGGGGGCAGGGGGTGGAACTCAGAGCTACTGGGGGAAAACTCAATGGCAGGGAGTGGAGCGGAGAGTCTGCTGCTCATCTGATGAAGGAGCAGCCTGTACTTGCAGGGTAGAGAGGCCAGGTAGAAAGGGGAGAAGAGGAGGGAGGAAGAGCCCAGGGGATGCAGGCGGGAAGAGACCAGCGGGGGGCTGGAACAATTTGTATAGTGGGGGTGCTAAAAACATGTAGGCAAACTGTAAACCCTGTATATGACCGAAACCACTTCATGCCAAGGGGTGCGGAAGCGCCCCCCGCAGCCCTAGTTCCAGCACGTATGGAGACCAGCGGAAGAGAGAAACGTGTAGGAAGCAACTTTCCTTTTAAGCACCACTTTCCTCTTCTGAGTGTTGGAGCCTTTGGCACTAGTGTCCGTATGGGGGCGCTGATTTCAGTCCAAGAGAGGCCACTGCGGTTTAGCTCAATCCTGTGCCCAGTCGATTTAGCTGAATCCCCATGAGCTGCTCTTGGCCTGAAATTGCAGGGCCCACACAGGGATGTCACCTGTCTCACTGGGGCAGGTCGGGAGAGGAACCCGGTGGGCCAAGCGCCACAGATCAAAAACCATGAGACTATAAAAACCATCCACTCTTGCTTCTCAGTCTGTCTTTGGACTGTAGATCCCCCCTCTACGTCTCTGCCAGCGCGGGGGTGAGAATCGCAGGCTGGAAAGTCACCCTTTAGTGCGCCCGAACTGCACGACTCCCCCTGGCTGCTCAGCTGGAGACTGCGCTTACCCTCCCCTCACCCCTGAGACGGGGAACTGCCGTCCATTGCCCAGCACTGCCTTCGCTCTCCCCTCCTGCTTCAGTTCCTCTGACAGACGAAGGGCTGGCTGGGAAATAGCTTGACAGCCACTGAGCTAATTCATGCAGCATGGTTCATGCTCGCACACAGAACTTCTGTTACTGTTCAGGGGTGAGTTACAGACAGAGATACTGGAGACCTTCACACTGACATCAACCATTGACATCAACTACAATGTCACTGTAAACACAACAGGATTGATTTAGTCTTTTGCAAACAGCAACACTTCCCTGCCCCCTGCCCCCAGACTTCTCTGCCTGAGACTGGGAAGCACTGTCCCCATACTAGAGCCCCCTCCCCTCTCCTCCCCATCTCTCCTTCTCTCCTGCCCTCTCCCACTTCTGACCCCATCCCCTGCCTAATCCAGATTCTGTTCCCCTCCCCAATATTCCCTCCTGTCCCCCTGTTCCAGAACCCCTCCCCTACCTCCTGTCCACCAGCACCAGACTCCCCACTCCATCCCCACTCCTCCATCCTCCCCAATACTCCCTCATGTGCCCCTGCTCCAGTCTCCCTCCACTCACTCCCATCCTCTGCGCCACATCCCTCCCCTCCTCACCCTCTTGCTGCCCTGCTTCAGGCCCCCTACATCCTTCCCCTACACATGATCACCCTTCCCCACCCCTCCCTCCTCCTTCCCCACTTATAAGAACCCATCTTCTCCCCATGCCTCCTTCTTTCCCCCTCTCTGCTCTCCCCCTTCCCCTCTCTCCCTCCTGCCCCGATTCCTCACCGCCTCCTCACTTCTTAATCCTGTCCCTCACTCCAGACCCCCTCCTCTCTCCACCTCTCCATGCAGACACCCTTCTCTAAACCCCTTCTCCTCCCCTCCCTCCTTCCCCCTGCTCCATAACCCCCTCCAACCCCATGCTCCCTGCTCTACCTCCAGACCACCCTCCGCTCCATCTCCACTCCTCCCTCCTCCCCAATTTCAGATCCTTGTCCCCTCTCCTACACTCCCTGCTGACCCTCTCTCCTGCTTCCCTGTTAAACCCCACTGCAGACACCCCCCCACTTCTCCCTCCCACCCCCCCTCTGACCTCTCTCCCACCCTCCACTCCAGACCCTCCTCCCTCTGTCCCTCCTGCCCCCTGTTACAGACTCTCTCTCTTCCCCACCCTCTTTCCTCCCCTTGCTCCAGAACCCCCTCCCCACCCTTCCCTCCAGCTGACTCATCATCTTTACCCCATTCCCTTGCAATCCTTGAATCTGCCTCCTGTCCCCGCAGTGCCCTGCTCCCCTCACTCTCCCCAGCCTCCTTTCACAGGGTCTCTGCTGCCCATCACGGTCCCGGGGTCCTCTCCAGCCCCCTCAGCCACACAGAGACAGCCGTGTTCCCGGTGGGCTTTAGTGGGAAGTGGCAGCCAGCTTTACTCAGGGCGGCCATATGCCCACATGCCGACAGACTGTAGGGAGATGGCGGCATCTCACTGACTTCAGCCCCAGTGACAGGAGATGGAGCCATTTGGAATAAGGGAAACTCCATGAGTTGGCTCCTTTCATCGTGTTCTCACGAGACAGGTAAAAACTCCCCAAACCACCAGAGTGGGGATAAAATGGGGAGAGTTGCAGCACTGACAGCCCCGATTGTCAGGCCCTGAGACGTGAGAAGGTGACACCGTGAGGCAGCTCTGGGCATGTCCCATTCTCCTGGCTCTGGGCGCGGAGCCCCTGCTGGCGGGCGCCGACTCTGCTGTTATAACGCTGGGGAGGGGGCTCTCTGCTGCTCTGACCCTGCTCTGTGTCTCTCTTTGAAGGTGCCAACGAGCTGAGGCTGGCGGATGGAGGCAGCCCCTGTGCCGGGAGAGTGGAGGTTAAACACCAGGATCGGTGGGGGACGGTGTGTAGTGGTGACTGGGACATGGAAGATGCTGCGGTTGTCTGTAAGCAATTGGGATGTGGAGCTGCTGTCGGTGCCCCTGGCTGGGGTCATTTTGGAGCAGGATCTGGACCAATTTGGCTTGATGACGTTGCCTGTGATGGTACCGAGTCTGCCCTCTGGCACTGTAGGAACAGTGGATGGGAAATAAATTACTGTGTTCATGACAATGATGCTGGAGTGACCTGTTCAGGTAAGAATCAGCCAGCTCAGTCCTGAAAGGCAAATCCCCTCAGACAAAAGGACTTGAACCCAGAGGACATCATGTGCCTGTGACCCTAGTGAGAGATGAACAAATAACAGAGCAAGTCCTGTCATTATTGTTATTACTGAGCTGTAATTATTACTGTTCAAGACACTGGCCACCGAGGATCCCCCTGTGTGACTGTGAAGCATTTTCATTATCTCATCTCCAGTTGTTTCCATGCCACATATTTCCTTTCCCTTTCCCTTTCCCTCAGAATGGGTCTAAAATGCAGATAGGAGAGAAAATGAAAAATGAAAATGTCACTTAGGCTCCTAAGTCGCTGCGGCACTTTTGAAAATGTTACATTCATGCCAAAAGCCAGACCCAGACAGCCAACTGTAGAAGTACAGAGGATGGGGCATTTATGTAGCCCCTTTGCCACCCTCATAGGGTGATGGAGGAATGGGCAGATTCTCCCAGCTTGGCCAGAATTAGATTTAGCCGAGAGCACTCCCCCGTCTGCTCTGTTACTTCTCACATTTTGGACCAACCAGTAATAGAAAATTTCAAAATCTGTGATACCCTGTAGATCTAGCATAGCATAGAGGGCTCAGTCAAACATAAAACTCTACCCTACACAGCACAGGAATATCATATTATGGAGGCATTTACTGTGACTGAATAGTTAACATTACAACTACAGACCCATGATGTTTTATTTTTAACTCCTCTCTTTTTAACATTTAGTAGGAATAATATCATCACTAAGCCTCCTCTTCCCTGGACAGAGGTGCAGGGCCAGCTTATAGGGACAACCCAGGATTCCTTACTCAGGCAATCGACCACTGACTGTAATGTGAGTTTGCTTTGTACAAACTGAGTAGAATCAGAATAAAGGACGCAGGATTGGGCCCATTCAGAATTATTCCAGAAATAACCAGCCAGCCATCAACAAACTAGCCCTGTGCACTGGATATCACTGAGAACAAACACATATTGTAAGAGAGACGTTTGTGCACGAAGCGATTTTTGAGAGATGCCGTCCTGACAGAATACTAGAAAACTTTTGTCTTCTTATTTGTAGTGTTGCTGTAGCCGTGTTAGTCCCAGGATATTAGAGAGACAAGGTGGGTGAGGTAATATCTTTTATTGGACCCACTTCTGTTGGAGAGAGACAAACTTTTGATCTGACAGAGAAGAGCTGTGTGTAAGCTCAGAAGCTTGTCTCTTTCACCAACAGGAGAGGGTACAATAAAAGATATTACCTCACCCACCTTGTCTCTCTCAACCCCTTCTCGTCCAGCTTTCAGTTTTCATTTCTGGTTGGATTAATACCAAACTTTGCCAAAACAGTCTCCTCTGCCAAGGTCCCTGCCTCCGTCAGTGCACAGGCTGGATGGTGCCCAGGGAGTGAATCAGGGCTCCACAGTGACAGAGGCTGTTGTCTATAGGCCCACAGCCTTATTAGTTGCAGCAGCAGCATCACCAGCATGGGCGATCCCTCCATTCAAGGATGATCTCTACCACAGATTTACAGATGGGTCCTGAAATGACTCAGGAGTCTGATCCTGGAACCAGAGATCTGCCCGCAGTACATACTGATGTTGCCTGACGGGTCAGCTGCCTGCTGGGAGAAAGTTCTTTTTCTTTCCTTTCTTCTCTCTCTCTTTTCAACTTCGAGGGCAAGGCACTTCTCCTTGAAGCGCGCCACTGCCTGATGGAGGATATAGCTTCAGTGTGATCGGTTGGTTGCTTGCTCCTCCCAGCTTGTAATGTCCACTTGAGTTTTCTTGAGATACGCTTTCAGTGTCTCTTTGTAGGGTTTCCTCTGACTACCACGGGATCTCCGACCATGGGTGAGCTGAGAGTAGAGGGCTTGTTTTGGGAGGCGAGAGTCTGGCATCCGAACACAATGTCCAGCCCAGCGGAGTTGGTGAGTGAGGATCATTGCTTCAATGCTGGTGACATTCGCTTCAATGAGGATGCTGGTGTTAGTGCAGCGATCTTCCCACTTGATGCAAAGGATCTTCCAGAGGCATCGTGGGTGTTACCTCTCCAGACTCTTGAGGTGCTGTCGATAGGTCACCCAGGTTTTGCGTCTATACAGGAGTGTAGGAATAACAATTGTCTCATAGACCTGGATCTTGGTTTCCTCCCGTAAGTCACAGTCTGTGAAAACGCTCCAGAGCAGTTTCCTACAGGAAGCACTTGTGCACTGGATCCTGTGCTGGATCACACTGCACATTTTTGCATCTTGAGAAAGTTGGCTACCGAGGTAACAGAAGTCCTCAACGCTCTCCAAAGTCTGTCCCTCGATGGTGATTTGTGGTGGCTCATGTGCAAGGCCTGAAGCAGGCTGATGGAGCACTTTCGTTTTCTTGATATTGAGTGAGAGTTGTAGGCTTCGGTAAGCTTATACAAAAAAAATCCAGTGAGGACTGAAGGTCATTTTCAGTGTGCGTGATGCTGACACAGTCATCAGCATACTGAAGGTCAGTAATGAACGAGGAGAGGACTTTAGACTTTGAGTGGAAATGTCAAAGATTAATAAGCTTCCCATCCATTCTGTATTGAATGTCAACTCCAGTGGGGAGGCGGTCTTTAACAAGGACCAAAATGACTGCTAAATACATGGAGAGCAGGGTTGCGGCAAAAACACATCCTTGCTAAACCCCAGTTTTGATGACGAACGGATCCATCTCCAAGCCATTACAGAGAATGGTGGCAGTCATCTCATCATGAAGACGCCTTAGGCCCTTAATAAATTTTGGAGGGCAGCCAAATCTGGCCAGCACTTTCCACAGGGCTTCGCGATTGACAGAATCAAAGGCCTTTGGCAAATCAATAAAGGCCATGTACAGATCCTGATTTTGCTCCCAAGTCTTTTACTGGATTTGGTGGGCAACGAAGATCTTGTCGGTTGTCCTGCAGGATGGTGTGAAACTGCACTGAGATTCCAGCAATATTTCTTTAGCAAGGGAAAGTAATTGGTTTTAGAGGATACGGGTGAGAATTTTCCCTGCTGTAGATAGCAAGGCAATGCCACAATAATTTCCAGACTCCAATTTATCTCCTTTCTTAAAGATTGTAACAACGTTTGCATTTCTCAAGTCTTATGGAATCTTCTCATGATACCAAATTTGAAGAAAAATGAATCTCCCGACAACTTCGCTCTGAGGATCATTGGAGCACACAAGCCCCTTCATCGCAAGAAGGTGACGGTCTCTGAAGAGGGGCTGCACAGTGGCAAGATGTGTAACCAATAAAAGTATGCTGAAATTCTGCTCCTGGCTGCTGTGGGCCAGAGTGACACCAGGCACTAGAATGGAGATGAGGGAGACTGTTTCCACCTATTGGGCCCAGGCAGTGTGAGGAGGAAGCTACCTGAACTGAATGCAGACCAGGGTGGCAGGGGAAAGTAGATGAGGATAAGGATGCAGGGGGAATATTCTGAGTCCGGAGGCTGGTGGATGTAGAGAAACTGGGACTGGGAGAGAAAACGGGAGATGGGGACTGGCTGGGCAAGGAGACTGGGACTGGGAGGAGCAGGAAAGAGATTAGGACTGGCTAGGCAGGGCGATTAGGACAGGGATGGGTTGGGAGAGACTGTGACATGCTGAGCGGGGAGCTGTGGGAGTCTGGGACTCACTGGGAGAGGAGTCTGGGACTAGGAACCAATGGGGAGGAAATGGAGGTGGGTGAGGAAACAGACCAGATGAGGAACCAGGGTGTCAGGGGAGTCTAAGACTAACTGGGTAACAAGACTGGAATAAGCAGCCAGAGTGGGCTATGGGAGACTGAGAGCAGATCTACATGAACATTTAGTGCTTGGCAAGCTGGGATGTAAATCTACCCTGCACTGTCCTGCCATGAACCGAGTGTCCATGTGGACGGTGTGGCTGCGCACTGAGTCCTTGTCTACACTACTGCTTAAGTTGATGTAAGTTACATCGCTCAGGGGTGTGAAAACACCTGCCCCCCGAGCAATGTAACTTACATTGACTTAAAGCAGTGTCTGCATCGCACTATGTCAGTGGGAGACGCTCTCTCACCATCAGAGCTTCTGCCTCTCGATGAGGTGGACTAATTATGTAGACAAAAGAGCGCTCGCCCGTCGACGTAATGCATCTTCACCAGACGCGTTAAATCGGCTCCGCTGCATGGATACAGTGGCACTGATTTAGTGTGGGAGCGAAGAGAAGCCCGAGCAGTTCCCTTGTGTGCTTTGATCTCTCCCGGTTCCAAGCACTAGGGGACTGTTAGTTCGCAGCAGCTGGCTCCACACAGACAGTGAGTGTGCAGCAGGCTAATGCAAGGTAAATTTACACTCCAGTTTCACACAAGCTAAGTGTGTGTAGAGAGAAACCCTGAGACAGGAAGAGGCATCCAAGGAGGGGAGCTGGGGTTTGGGGCAGACAGGACAACCCAAGGCAGGGATAAGTGTGAGAAACAGATCAGCTGAGGACCCCAGAGGGGAAGGACAGCACAGAGAAAAGGGGGAAACTGGGACTAGGCTGGGGAAGTTAGAGGTGAAGTCCAGGATTGGCTTGTCCAGGAGACTGGGCCTGGGGATGAGAAGCTTGAGGAGTGGAGACTGGCACTGGGTAGAGAAGAAGAATGGGACTGGGACATAGAGCAAGGGATGGAGAAGAGACAGGACCGATACAGGGACTGCTCAGAGGGGATGGCGCAGAAGGGGTTAGGCTTTGGGGAACAGGGGAAGACGGGTCTGTCACTACCAGGACACACACCTCTCCAGAGCCTGGAATGGAACCAGGATCCCTGAGTTTTGCCATTCCCCTGCTATCAGCAAATATCTGTCAAACCCTCCAACAAAATTTTCTGATCCCGCTCTAGTGCTGGTCCACAAACAGGATGACAACCTTCAACTGTCAAGGTTCCTTCCCTACTCTGAACTCTAGGGTACAGATGTGGGGACCTGCATGAAAACCTCCTAAGTTTACTTTTACCAGCTTAGGTTAAAACTTCCCCAAGGTACAAATTAATTTTACCTTTTGCCCTTGGATTTCCACTGCCACCACCAAACTTTATCTGGGTTTACTGGGAAACGGAGTTTGGACACGTCTTTCCCCCCAAAATCCTCCCAACGCTTGCACCCCACTTCCTGGGGAAGGTTGGGTAAAAATCCTCACCAATTTGCATAGGTGACCACAGACCCAAACCCTTGGATCTGAGAACAATGAAAAAGCATTCAGTTTTCTTACAAGAAGACTTTTAATAGAAGTAAAGGAATCACCTCTGTAAAATCAGGATGGTAGATACCTTACAGGGTAATTAGATTCAAAACATAGAGAATCCCTCTAGGCAAAACCTTAAGTTACAAAAAAGACACACAGACAGGGATAGTCATTCTATTCATCACAGCTCTCTTCTCAGCCATTTAAAGAAATCATAATCTAACACATACCTAGCTAGATTACTTACTAAAAGTTCTAAGACTCCATTCCTGTTCTGTCCCCAGCAAAAGCAGCATACAGACAGACCCAGACCCTTTGTTTTTCTCCCTCCTCCCAGCTTTTGAAAGTATCTTGTCTCCTCATTGGTCATTTTGATCAGGTGCCAGCGAAGTTACCTTTAGCTTCTTAACCCTTTAGAGGTGAGAGGATTTTTCCTCTGGCCAGGAGGGATTTTAAAGGGGTTTACCCTTCCCTTTGTATTTATGACACGCCCCCCAAATCTCAGCTAGGGTGAAACGCTGGCTGGGATTTCTTTCTGGAGCTCTAGGAAAAACAGAGTTAATAAGACACATGCACCTCTAAATATACTACCAAGTACATAGAGACTAACTATATTTTCCACATCTCAAGGACGATTTTAACCCGTTGATTCTGGGAAACTTTCACAGGAGAGTGCATCAGCCACTTTGTTAGAAGCTCCTGAGATATGTTGGATATCAAAATCAAAATCTTGGAGAGCTGAACTCCACCAAATAAGTTTTTGTTATTTCCCATGGCAGTATGAAGCCACTGTAGCGCAGCATGGTCGGTTTGCAGGTGGAAACGCCATCCCCAAACATATGGGCGTAGCTTTTCCAGGGCGTAGACAATGGCGTAACATTCTTTTTCACTGACTGACCAGTTGCTTTCCCTCTCAGACAGTTTTTTTGCTGAGAAACACTACAGGGTGGAATTCTTGATCAGGTCCTTTCTGCATTAAAACTGCTCCCACACCACTCTCGGTTGCATCTGTGGTCACTAGGAACGGTTTGTCAATGTCTGGGGCCCTCAGTACAGGGTCAGACATGAGTGTCGCTTTAAGGTGGTTAAAGGCCTTCTGACACTCTTCAGTCCACTAAACAGCATTTGGCTGTTTCTTTTTGGTTACGTCTGTCAGTGGGGCAGCGATTTGGCTGTATTGCGGTACAAATCGTCTGTAATAACTGGCCAAGCCTAAGAAGGATTGAACCTGTTTCTTTGACTTTGGGATAGGTCACTTTTGGATAGCATTCACTTTGGCCTGTAGGGGGCTGATAGTTCCTTGACCCACCTGGTGTCCAAGGTAAGTCACTCTGTTTAGGCCTATTTGACACTTCTTAGCCTTGACAGTTAGTCCCTTATGCGCTCAAGGACTTCTTGTAGACGTTCCAGGTGTTCTGCCCAGGAATCTGAAAATATGGCCACATCGTCAAGGTAGGCGACTGCATATTCTCCTAATCCTGCTAGGAGACCATCTACAAGTCTTTGGAAGGTGGCGGGTGCATTTCACAGCCCGAAAGGGAGTACATTAAATTCATACATCCCGAGATGTGTGGTGAAGGCTGACCTTTCCTTGGCGGATTCATCTAGCGGTACCTGCCAGTACCCCTGGGTTAAGTCCAAGGTAGAGATGAACTGGGCCCCTCCCAGTTTCTCTAATAGTTCATCTGTGCGTGGCATTGGATAGTTGTCTGGGCGAGTTACAGAATTTAGCTTACAGTAGTCCATGCAAAAACGTATCTCCCCTTCTGGGAACTAGAACCACTGGAGATGCCCATGCACTTCCAGAGGGCGGATTATACCCATCTGTAACATATCCTGGATCTCCCGTTCTATAGCAGTTTTAGCTTGAGGAGACACCCGGTAAGGTTGGACTTTAATTGGGCAAGCATTACCTGTGTCAATGGAGTGATATGCCCGTTCAGTCAGTCCTGGGGTGGCTGAGAATGCTGGCGCGTAGCTAGTGCACAGCTCCTTGATCTGCTGTCGCTGCATACGCCCTAGGGTCATGGAGAGGTTCACCTCTTCCACACCACCAGCACATTTCCCTTCGTAGTAGACACCTTCAGGCCACTCAGTGTCATCTCCTCCCTGGGCTGCAAACTGACAAACCTTTAATTCTCTGGAATAAAAGGTCTTTAGAGAACTAATATGGTACACCTTAGGCTTTCGGTTGGAGGTGGGGAATGCTATAAGGTAATTAACAGCTCCCATGCACTCCTGGACCATGAATGGCCCTTCCCACGATGCTTCCATTTTATGGGCCTGGAGAGCCTTTAAGACCATGACCTGGTCCCCTACTTTGAAGGAACGCTCTCTGGCATGTTTATCATACCAGGCTTTTTGCTCTTTTTGAGCATCCTGTAAGTTTTCTTTAGCAAGGGCTAAAGAGGTTCGGAGGGTGTTTTGTAGGTTGGTTACAAAGTCCAGAATGTTAGTTCCTGGAGAAGGCGTAAATCCCTCCCATTGGTGCTTCACCAACTGTAATGGTCCCTTAACCTCACGGCCATATACAAGTTCAAATGGGGAAAACCCTAAAGTGGGATGTGGTACAGCTCTGTAGGTAAAGAGCAACTGCTGCAACACTAGGTCCCAATCATTTGAGTGCTCATTTACATATCATGGGCCCCAAAGTTCCATTAAACTTCTCCACCATGCCATTTGTTTGATGGTGGTAAGGAGTGGCAACCAAGTGATTTACCCATGAGCTTCCCAGAGGTTTTCCATAGTTGCTACCAGGAAATTAGTCCCTGCATCTGTGAGGATGTCGGAGGGCCAACCTACCCTGGCAAAAATGTCTGCGAGTGCCTGGCACACACTTTTAGCCCTGGTGTTGCTTAGAGCTACTGCTTCCGGCCATCGGGTGGCAAAATCCATGAAAGTCAGTATGTATGAACTTCAATGATGGGGAGTGGCTGGAGAGGAGCTTTGACCTGGTCTGGGGGTTTTCCCACTCTTTGGCATACCTCACAAGACCGGACATAGGTAGAAACATCCTTGCCCATTCCCTCCCAGTGGAATGACCCCCCTAAACGGTCTTTGGTCCTGTTCACCCCAGCATGGCCACTAGGGTGATTGTGGGCTCAGCTCAAGAGTTTGGCCCGGTATTTAGTTGGAACTACCGACTGTCTCTGAGGATGCCAGTCTTCCTGATATCCACCAGAAAGAGTTTCCTTGTATAAAAGTCATCTTTCTACAACAAACCTGGATCAATTAGAAGAGCTGAGTGGTGGTGGGTTGTTCCGTGCCGCCGTCCAAGCTCTCTGGAGGCTTTCATCTGCTTCCTGTTCGATCTGGAACTGTTTCCTTGATGCTGGAGACATCAGTTCCTCATTGGATTGTGGACCTATGCTTGGTCCCTCTGGAAGCGATGTAGGGGATGGGGCTGTTTCCACTGACTGTGAACCGCTCTCTGCTGGGACACTATGTTGGGGTTCAGGCTCTGGCTGAGCCTCTTGTGTAGGCTTATGGGCTGCTGCTGGTTCAGTTTCGGTGGGGCCCTCTGGTGTTGAGGTTGCAAGTACTGGATTCAGTGCTGGCAATGGGTCTGGTGCTGGTTGTTCCGCTAGTTCCAGTTCTGGGACTGGTTCCGTCTGAGTCTCTGGGACTGGATCCACTACTGCAGTTGCAGACATTGGCCTGGGGTCCGGGTCCATCACCTCTGACCGGCTCCTGATAGAAGTTTCCGGAACAGAGCTAGGCCTCCCGGCTTGTTTAGCCTGGCTGCAGGTGACCATTCCCACCCTCTTGGCCCACTTCACATGATTGGCCAAGTCTTCCCCCAACAGCATGGGGATGGGATAATCATCATAGACTGCAAAAGTCCACGTTCCTGACCAGCCCTGGTACTGGACAGGCAACTTGGCTGTAGGCAAATTGAAAGAGTTGGACTTGAAGTGTTGAATCGTCGCTTGGATCTCTGGATTGATTAAATTGGGGTCCACTAAGGAAGCATGGATAGCTGACACTTGTGCTCTGGTGTCCCTCCACGTGGTGACCTTCTTCCCGCCCACACTCAGTTTCCCTCTGCTCCAAGGGTATCTGGGAGGTATCTGGGCCTGCGGATCTTTGGTGTGATTCCGGTGCAATGAACTGTAATCTGTTGGGGTTCTTGGGGCAGTTGGCCTTTATATGCCCCAGCTCGTTACATTTAAAACATCGTCCAGCTGACGGGTCACTGGGGCGAGGTGGGTTGCTGGAGAACGGGGTGGTGGGATGATAAGGGGTCTGGAGGGTTCTTTGGGAGGTAGGTGGGGCCTTGGGTGGCTCCCGGTAACAGGGTGTGGTCTGGGGTTGTCCCTTCTGGTCTCTGCTCCAACTGCGACCAGTTTTCTTCTTCTCTGCCACCTCCACCCATCTGGCTCCAATCTCTCCTGCCTCGATTACAGTTTTGGGCTTCCCATCTAGGATGTATCTTTCTATTTCCTCAGGAACACCCTCTAAGAACTGAGGTTAGTCTCTAAATTGGTTAGTCTCTAAGGTGCCACAAGTACTCCTTTTCTTTTTGTGAATACAGACTAACACGGCTGTTACTCTGAAACCTCTAAGAATTGTTCCATTTGCATTAGGAAAGGCAAATTTACTGGAGATTCAACACTTGCTCCTGATATCCAGGCATCCCAATGTTTCACAATGTGGTAGGCATGTCGGGTAAATGACATGTCTGGTTTCCACCTTAGGGCTCTGAACCTCCGACGAGAATGCTCGGGTGTTAGCCCCATTCTGACTCTCGCCTTGGATTTAAACAGTTCATACTTGTTCATGTGTTCTTTAGGCATTTCAGCCGTCACCTCAGCTAAGGGTCCACTGAGCTGCGGCCTCAGCTCTACCATGTATTGGTCGGTAGAGATGCTATACCCAAGGCAGGCCCTTTTGAAGTTTTCTAAGAAGGCCTCCGTATCATCGCCTGCCTTGTAGGTGGGGAACTTTCTGGGATGAGAAGTGGTATCTGGAGAAGGATGGCTAGGGTTTGTTGGTATATTCTGCTGAACCTTTACCTTCTCCATCTCCAGTGCATGCTTCCTCTCTTTTTCCTTCTCCTCCTCCACACGCTTCCTGGCCTCCATTTCCCTCCTGTGGGCAGCCTCCTGTACCTCCTTCTCCAGCCGCATGAGTTCTATCTATCTTTCATGTTCCTTTTGTTTTTCCTCAGCCTGAAATCTGGCTAATTCCAGCTTTTGTTGAGCCATGGATTCTGTCATCCTAACCTCTCTGTTTTTAACTAACTTTACACCCGAGGTTTAGAAATAAACAAAGAAAACTTGGCTGTAAAATTTTGCTGTGCTGGAATAGGACACCTATTCTCTGATAGTGATTGTCAGCCTACAGAAAAAGACAATTCCCTTTGTCTCTGCTCTGGCCCCAAATCAAAGCAAAAACCTCCAACTACTTGGAAACCTGCTTACCAGCAGCCCAAAGGAAAAAAAAAATCCTTTTCAAACCTGTGCTCCTTGTAAAAAAAAAATAAAAATCCTAAAAAAAAAAACAAAAAAACCCTGCCACTTTTGTCTCCAGGCAAATGGGTAGAACACCCCACTATTTACTTCTAGGGAAAAAAAAAAACCTCTGGTTTGCGAAGACTGTGAATTTCCCTGCAGGAGTTAATTACTCTGCCTCCAGGCAAAGAAAACCTGCAATTCACAAAGATAATCCCCTTTTGTCTCTGCTCTGGCCCCAAAACAGAGAAAAAACTAGCTGCTTTCAGTTGGACCTCCTTTCCAGCAGCCCCAAAGGAAAAAAAATATTTCCTTTTTAAAATCTGTTTTTTCTGGTTCAAAAAATCTCAAATTGATCTCAAAAGGATTTCAGGTTAATCCCACCACTCTGTCACCATGTCAAGGTTCCTTCCCTACTCTGAACTCTAGGGTACAGATGTGGGGACATGCCTGAAAACCTTCTAAGCTTACTTTTACCAGCTTAGGTTAAAACTTCCCCACGGTACAAATTAATTTTACCCTTTGCCCTTGGATTTCCACTGCCACCACCAAACTTTATCTGGGTTTACTGGGAAATGTAGTTTGGACACGTCTTTCCCCCCAAAATCCTCCCAACGCTTGCACCCCACTTCCTGAGGAAGGTTTGGTAAAAATCCTCACCAATTTGCATAGGTGACCACAAACCCAAACCCTTGGATCTTAGAACAATGAAAAAGCATTCAGTTTTCTTACAAGAAGACTTTTAATAGAAGTAAAGGAATCACCTCTGTAAAATCAGGATGGTAGATACCTTACAGGGTAATTAGATTCAAACATAGAGAATCCCTCTAGGCAAAACCTTAAGTTACAAAAAAGACACACAGACAGGAATAGTCATTCTATTCATCACAGCTCTTTTCTCAGCCATTTAAAGAAATCATAATCTAACACATACCTAGCTAGATTATTTACTAAAAGTTCTAAGACTCCATTCCTGTTCTGTCCCCGGCAAAAGCAGCATACAGACAGACCCAGACCCTTTGTTTTTCTCCCTCCTCCCAGTTTTTGAAAGTATCTTGTCTCCTCATTGGTCATTTTGGTCAGGTGCCAGCGAGGTTACCTTTAGCTTTTTAACCCTTTACAGGTGATAAGATTTTTCCTCTGGCCAGGAGGGGTTTTAAAAGGGTTTACCCTTCCCTTTATATTTATGACAACTGCCACTGTCAGTTACTGTATTAGCTCAAGTGGCAGTGGTTTCTGTGGTGGATCTAAAGGTTCCAACCCTGCTGATGACCCATGTGGGTGTCACAGGGTTGCCATCTTTTTCATGGCTGGTAACCGGATCCTTGAGGCTCTACCTCCTGCCCTGCCTCTTCCTCCCAAGGCAACGCCCTTCCCCACCGCTACCCCAAGGCCCCTCTCCTGCTCCACCTCTTTCCTCAAGGCCCCGCCCCTTCTCTGCCTCTTCCCCTCAAGGCTCTGCCCTCATCGCTCACTCCCCCCTCCCCTCGTCACTCGCTGGATCGTCTCAAGCAGCCGGCCTGCAGGTACGAAGCCGCCCTGGCTGAGCAGGGGCTGGCACAGATTAATGACCCGGTTTCCTGCCCCCCCCCCCCATGAAAACCAGATTTTTGGTTCAGGTGTCATTTAGGTCCCTTTTTTACCGGACTTTCCAGTAGAAAACCAGGCACCTGGCAACCCTAAATGACACCAGGACACAGAAGGTAAAAAACGGACTGTCTGGGTAAAACTGAGACGGGTGGCATCCGGAGGGTGGCAACATGATTCCGCATCTTGGAACTTCTGTTTTTTCAGTTTGCTTTTTTAAAAACCTAGGAAATTATGCAGAAAACATTACTTTTAAGGAACGTTAAGTTTGCAAAGTTGAGCTGTAAAAAATAACGAAATGGCAGAATTAAAGTTGTCTTTGTAACTTTATTTTGGCCCACTTGTACATCTGCGTTAAGATACTGTCTTTAATTACAGGATAACAAGCTATTTTCTCCATGAGAGCCGTGCCTCATTCAGTGCACAGGACAGACAGCATGGGCATAGTTTGGGAGGGTGCAGGGGGGCATTGGCAGAGGAAAGGCATGGGGGGGGCACGCGGGGTCGGTGCAGGGAACGGGGGGTGGGGGGGGTGGAGCCACTTCTCCTGAGGCGGAGAGTAGCTGCTCCGGGTTGTCGCTCTGCAGCTGTGCACGGCTGCCTGGCTCCTAGTGCCTGCCCGTTTCCGTAAAGCGGTGAGTGCCTGCAGCGGGGCAGAGGACACTGGGAAAGGGGGAGGGGCACGGGGCAGCGGGCAGGGGAAGGGGGTGGGATGGGAAGAGAAGGAGAGAGAGGAATGGGAGCGGGGAGCGGGAGCCCAGCATGTGGCGTCCCCTCGGCAGCAGCAGCCCCAGCAGGGAGGCGGCTGCAACGGCCCTGGGAGGCCCCAGAGCAGCAACATCTCTGCAACAGCCGGTGCTGGAGTGGCCACAGCTCCCAAGCTCAGGTCGCTGCAGCAGACAGCAGCAGCTGGGGCTCACCCATGGAGCCGTCCTGCCCCGCCCCCAGCCCTGGCAGCCCAGAGACCACTCCAGGCGGGGGGGGGGGAGGGAGAGTCAGTGAGCCAAGATAACTGGCTTCAGCATGCACGTGTGTGTGTGTGCGTGTGTGCGTGCGTGTGTGCGTGTGTGTGTGCGTGTGTGTGTGTGCGTGTGTCTGTGTGTGCGTGCGCGTGTGTGTGTGTGTGTGCGTGCGTGCATGTGTGTGTGTGCGTGTGTGTGTGTGTGCGCGCTCTCTGTCCCCCCCAGATATAGCAGTCAAACTACGCCTGTGCTAGACAGGGCTCTGGATCAGGGTTGGTTGTGGCGTGAAGGAGGCTGGTCTGTGTAGGACCCTGCCTCATTGGTCGCAGAAACTGCAAAGTGTGCTGTGTGTGAGGCAGGGGATTGCAGAAGGAGAAAGGAGGGTCTCTTGTTAAGGCAGCTGAATCCTGCCCTGGGGAACTGGATTCTCTCCCTGCCTCTGCCACAGAGATCCTATGTGATGCTTGGCAAGTCTCTGAAACCAAATATTTCACAGGTGGTCATTAATTCTGTGTTCCTCATTTTATGGGTGGCCCCTTGTAACCGTGGGGGTCTGGTTGCAGAAGTGCTGAGCATAGGCTGCTGTAAACTGAAGTCAGTAGGTCAGGGGTGAGCAAACTACGGCCCATGGGTCTGATCCGGCCCCTCAGGGCTTTGGATCTGGCCCACGGGATTGCCCCCCATGGTGCCACAGGCCCCACAGAAGCAGCCAGCACCACATCCCTAGGACCCCGGGCTGGGGGGGTGGGTGGGCAGAGGGCTCTATGCATTGCCCTTGCCTCCAGGCACCGCTCCCCGCAGCTCCCATTGGCCAGGAACAGGGAACCGCAGCTAATGGGAGCTTCAGGGGAGGTACCTGGAGGCGTGGCAAGGGCAGCGCATGGAGCCCTGTGCACCCACTCCCCCAGGGGCCATGCAGGGATGTGGTTCCGGCCGCTTCCCAGAGCGGTGCGGCGTGGGGCCAGGGCAGGCAGGCAGGGAGCCTTCCCTGGCCCCGGTGCGTGCCGCTGCCACCCCGGAGCTGCTTTAGGTAAGCGGCGCCAGGCCGGAGCCCGATCCCCTCCTGCACCTCGCCCCCAAACTCCCTGTCTGCACCTCGCACCCCTCCTGCACCCCAACCCCTTCCCTGAGCCCCCTCATACACCCCTCCTCTGCCCCAATCCTTTGCCCTGAGCCCCTTCCTGCACACCGCCCCCCCTCCCACACCCTACACTCCCTCCTGCACCCCAACCCCCTGCCTCGGCCCTGCATAAAATTTCCCCACCCAGAGGTGGCCCTCGGCCCAAAAGGTTTGCCCACCCCTGCAGTAGGTGTTCTGCTCTGAACATACTAAGTGCTGTATAATGCTAAGGAATCTGAAAAATCAGGACCTGGGTGTCTCAAGTTGGGCACCCAAAATCAGTTGACACTTTTGATCATTTTGGCCATAGTGTCTCTGGGCTTCAGTTCCCCATGTGTAAAATGGAGATAACAACACTTCCCTGCATCCCAGGGGTGTTGTGAAGAGAAATTTTTTAATGTTTGTGAAGCTCTCAGCTACCATAGGAATGAGCACCACAGAAAAGCCTGTGAGGAAATGAACAATTCTGTTTTAGGAGTTCAGTTTGGATGACGTGGAGCACATAAGGGCTGGGGCCACACATTGCACAATGAGTATAAAAAGAACGATTGACCATCCACCCATTCAGTCAGCACCACGTGTCCTGTGCACCGAGTGAGGCAGGGGTCCTGGGGCAAAAATAGCATTTGATGGTGTAATTAAAGACAGTATCACAATGGAAATACAAAAGGGGCGAATTAAGGTTACAGAGGACAGCACGCGTCTGGCATTCTGAATGTTTGAGTGCTTGACTTCCTTTTAGATACATAGCTTTATAGATTTTAAGGGCAGAAGGAAGCCTTAGATGATATAGTCTGGCCTCCTTGGTAACAGGCTACAGAATTTAATCCAGTTACTCTTGAACTGAACCCAATAATTTTTGTTTGGCTAAAGTACATCTTCCAGAAAGGCATCCAGTCTTCATCTAAATACTTCAGGAGTGAATAATCTTCTGCTTCCCTTTTTAGTTTGTTCCAATGGTTAATTGTCCTCGCTATGGAAAATGTATGGCTTACTTCTAATATGAATGTGTCTGGCTTTAACTTCCAGCCATTTGTTCTTGTTTTGTCTTTCTCCACTAGACTAAGGAGGCCTCTACATACCAGTGTTTTCTCCCTGCGCAAGTACTTCTACACTAAAGTACTTGTACAGTATAATCACGTCACCTCTTGGTCTTCTTTATTAAAAATAAACAGACGGCGCTCCTGGAATCTCTCACTAGAAGGCATATTTTCAAGTCCTTAAATCATTTTTGTGGCTCTTCTCTGCACCCTTTCCATTTTTTTTTTTAACATCTTTCTTAAAATGTGGACAACACACTGGATGCAGTATCGGTCTCACCATACTGTATACAGAGGTAAAATCATGTCCTTGGTCAGAAATTATCCAACAAAATAGAGCTTCATTGGAAAATGCGGGTTTGTTGAACTGGACATTTCCCATGAAAGTGAGTCGGGTGCAATGAACTTTCTCTAGACCACAGGCAGGGTTGTGGCAGAAACCTGCATGGTTAAGTGCCAGCTGGCTTGGGGGGCTCCAGCCAGCCCTGTCATGCAGACTGCCTTGGGGCCAGGTACCCCAGTCTTCTCAGGTCAGCTGCTCTGGGATAGCTGCACCATGTAGACTGCCCCAAGACCAGAGACCCTGGTCTTCTGTCGTCTGCAGCTCCAGGGCAACCCTGCCATGGAGAAGGGAGTCCTGGCTTTAACCAGAGCTCAGCTCCCAGCTCCACAGCAGGGAATTTAGAAATCCTGGGATGGGATCCTGATTCCCAAGGTCTGCGGCTCTGGGGCAGCCCTGCGTTGCAGACTACACCAGACTGGGGACCCCAGAGCTTTGAGACTCCCAGGCCAGCTGCCTATTTGGGACACCAGCTGGCCCAGGAGTCTGGAAGCCCAGGGGTCCCCAGTCCAAGGCAGTCTGCAATGCGAGAGAAATTGACATTTTTGTTTTTCTCTTAGCACTGTGAAACTGACAAGAATGTCAGTGTCACTCAGCATCTGCTGGTGTCCCTGGGAGCAAATTTCATGTCGGACACACCATGTGTTGGTTTTTCCAGAAGAAATTTTGGAGGGGATTTCTGGTTCACAGGAAGTTTTGAAATAGCAAAATTTCCTGTGAGCTGGAAATCCTGCATTTCAGCCAGCTCTTCTCACTGCTCCCCTGCTTAAACCTCCAAGGATCACCGTAGCCTTTTCACAGCATCACCCTGGGACCTCTAGTTCTGTTGCTTGTCCACTAGGACCCCTGTGAAGACCATGGGAAATATCTGTATGTTTACATATATTATGTGTACCTCTGTTTCTTTTATTGCTGTTTTGCCATTTCCTACCAGGGTTCAAAGAGTAACTCCTTGCTTGGATCTCCCCACATGTCCCAGCAAGGCAGACAATGGCTGCAGAGAACCCAGTCACTGGTACTTAACTGACAATACGGGTGTCAAGGCCTTTGAACTTTTGCCTCTGACCAAGCTGGGCATAACCCCCCTAGCTTGGGAGAGGGGAGGGGCCCTTCAAGTGGGAAAGTTAAACAAAGAGCTTGGGAACTATGAAAAGGAGAGCCCTGATGAACAAAGAGGGAGAGGCAGGGTCTGCAGGGAAGGAGATTGAAACCCAGTCCCCAGAAGCAGGGGTACCTGGGATAGGTTGGGCCAGCCCAGGTTTTGAGGGAAATGCTGAGGATTAGGTAAGACATATGCCCGTTGGCCTTTAGTTGCCTTAACACTTTTCTCTCTGGTCACTGTGTTCCTATGGATACATAAATAATATCACTCTCCTGGGCCTGGAACTATTCAATATTTTCATTAAAGATTTGGATGATGGAGTAGAAAATAAACTCATACGATGTGTGGATGACACAAACCTGGGAGGGGTCACAAGCTCTTTGGATGAGAGTATTAGAATTCATAATGACCTTGATACATTGGAGAATTGGTTTGAAATCAGTAAATTAAAATTCAGTAAAGACAAGTACAAAGTACTAGACTTAGGAAGGAAAAATCAAAAGCAAAAAATCCAAAATGGGGAATAACTGGCTAAGCAGCAGTTCTGCAGAAAATGTTCTGGGGTTATACTGGATCACAGACTGAAATGGATGATGCTGTTTTGAAAACAGGAAATGTCATTCTGCATTTTATTTATAGAATTGTCATATGTAAGACAGAGGAGGTAATTGTCCTGCTGTACTCAGCACTGGTGAGGCCTCCGCTGGAGCAGTGTGTCCAGTTTTGGGCTTTCTCTCTACAATGGGTAGGTAGGACAAGAAGTAATCCATTTAGATTGCAGCAAGGGAGAGTCAGGTCAGATATTAGGAAAAACTTTCTAACTATAAGGATAGTTAAGTACTGGAACAAGATAACAAGGGAGGTTGTGGAATCCCCGTTGTGACATTGCACTCCATATGTTTTATGGAAATATGCTTATGAGTGTGAATATGATGTAACTGGAATATGTTTTATGCAAAAGGTCTCATGTAATGTATCATAACAAAAGTTATAACCTACTGAATATATTCCTCCTATTTGTATGTATGTATCATTCTTGTATCTGAAGCTAGACATATGAAGTATGACTCTGAGGTCCGATTGTAATTATGCAAAGTGTGGGCCATTTATGGTGGTTTAGAATCTTGATGGCTC